>NC_133506.1:7226666-7535833 GCF_049354715.1 Callithrix jacchus
TGGGGGTGACAACCAGAGGCTGACTGGATTTCCCAGGGGAGGAATTTGGATGCCCTAACAAAGGCAGGGTGGTGAACAGAGAGGCCAGAGAAGATCCCAGCCATCCTCCCTCCTCTCCCCAGGGACCTGCGCCCCAGCTGCTGGGTTCAAAGCCATTTCCTGGCAGCCCTCCGCCCTCCCACTCCCCAGAGCTTCTCCTGTGTGGTCTTTATAGATCAAACAGGGGACGTGGGGCCCAACCGCCGCCGCTGTGTCTGTTAGGAGTAGCTCTAATGGCCCATGGCAGCTGGATGGGCAAGAGAAGGAGGCAGGGTGGGGGTGAAGGGTCTCCTGGAGAGGGGTCTCCCAGGAGGTGGGTGGTGTGTCCCAAACTGGAACAGCCCTACAAAGGCAGACCAGGGAGGAAACTCATCGATGGTCCCTGAGTTCAGGCAACTGTAAACAAGCTTGAGCTGTAGAACTGATTATTCAAAACAACATCTTAGACATGTAACCAACACATTATAAAAAAGACATTCAGAGATACTTGGGTTAAAATGATGGAGACGGGGCTGCAAAACACAGCTTGAAAACTATGGAATCCAACCCCTGACCTGTTTTACAGACAGCAACAGCTAATCATAATTGTTGAGCACTTCCTATGTTCCAGGCACTGTGCTGAACATTCAACATTATTTAATTTTCTACGACCCCAAGCCCCATGAGATAGGTACTATTATTAGAGTGTCCATTTTGCAGATGAGAAAATCAAGGCACAGACAAGTCATGCCACTTGTCCCAAATCACAGTAAGTGGCAGATGCAGGATATGGCTGATTCCAGAGAGTGGGTTCCGAACCACTAACTCTGGCCCCAATGGAGAGACTGAGGATCAAAGAAGGAAAGAGGTCCTATTAGCTCAGCCTGAAGCAGGCCTCACCCCTGTTGCTACTAGCTTGATCCGGTTTTCATTGTCTCCCTCCTGCATCTTTGCAGCAGCCTCCTCACGGATCTCCAGGCTTGCTCTGCCTCCCTCCAGCCTGTTCTCCACCCAGCAGTCAGAGTGGACATTGCCAAACGTAAGTCAAGATCCTGTTCCTTCTCTGGCCAAATTCTCCTGGGCTCCCCACGTCATGAAGAGTAAAAGCCCTAGTCCTCACCATGGCCTCTGAGGCTCTGCATGACCTCGCCCCTGCCAGTCTGTCCACCAGCATCTCCGAACACACTCCCCTCACTCTGTTTCTGCCACACAGGCCTTCTCCTTGCCCATCCTCTTCCCTTTGCTTGCAAAACCCTTCCCAAGATCTCTACACAGCTCATCCTCACTTCATGCAGCCCTCAGCCCATATTCCACATCCTTGGAGAGGCCCACCCCGACCACCCTATCTAAAAGAGCCACACCTCCTCCCTGGCACTCCAATAGCTCCCTGCCCTGCTTCATTTTTTTTCCCCATAGCACTTATCACTGTCTGACCCAGGTGTGATATATCACATATAACATATATCGTAGTTTATTTATTTATTGGTTCCTCCTTTAGGCTATTGAACTCCAAGAGGGCAAGGACTTTGTTTTGTTCACTACTCAGTTCCCAGCACTTAGAGCAGTGCCTAGTATACAGCAGGTGCTTCATACATGTCTGCTGAATGAATGACTGCAGATTAAATGAATGGCTGACATGTCAATATGGCTTCAAGGGACTTCCGGACCCCCTTGCTGTCCTGCCACGTGCTCAGTGAACAAATCTTTGTTCCAGAGGGAGCAAAGCCCAGGCCGATGGTACTAATCATTGCCAGCTGTTTCTGAGCATTTAATGATGGAACAAGCCCTTTGCTGAGCCCTTACGCATTATCTCATTAAACCTTGAAACAACCCAAGAGGCAGGTGGTTACAATTATGGCTCCTAGTTTACAATGGGTGAGAGATTATTTGGCTTGTCAAGGTCACCTATAAGAAGTAGTAGAGTCTGGATTTAAACTGAGAACATTTGAATCTAAAGTCCGTGCTCTCAAGCATTATGCCAAGAATATAGTTTCCCAGAGGGGAGATCCAGAGGCTGAAGTTCACTTCCAGTAGGTCACTAACTCATTCCAGAACTTCTCTGTTGTGCAGGGCTTTTTAGGTGACACAGAGTGCAGTGTCAGGGCCTAGGCATAAAGAGGGCATTAGAGGGAGGGCCCCCAAATCCCAATTGCCTAATTTTTCCCCATTTTGGGGTTCCCAGATGCTGAGAGCCTGGCAGGAATCCCATGTCAGATCGTCTCCCACTAATTGGCTTAGCAAACCATGCTTATCTGGGTGAAGCTGGGGCCCAATGAGTTCAAGATTAGGAAAAGCAGGATCCATGGCTTACTGCTCTGCTGCCTACAGAGTCAGAGGGGACAGCGTTAGGACTTTAAATGACTTAAGAACCCTGGGCAGTTTAACAGCTCAGAGAGTTGAAAGGGCGGGGAGGGATGAAGACACAGGTTGGTGTCCAGGCCACAGCCAACTTGGTGCCCCACCAAAGGATCTGTTTGCTGTTCTCTCAGAGGTTCAATCTATGTGTACACAAAGACATTGTTCTGGTATATCCTAGAGTAGCCATCGTGTGGTGTAAAAGACAGAGCTGGGTTTGGGACTGATCACTTTTCCTCACTTCCTCAGTGGGTGATTTTTGGACAAAGTTACTTGACTTCTCTGAGTCTCGCTTGTCTGATAAATGGGTATATCAATAATCACCAGGCAGAAGGTTTCAGATAACATGAGATCACATGCCTGAAACACTTACATGGGGCCTGCGGGGACATGGTAGGTGTGCAGTGTCTGTGAATGCTTTCTCCTCCTCACTCTCTTCAGAGCTTCATGTTATGTTTAAAATAGTAATACAATCTTTGGTGTGAAAAGGCCTTATCAATTTGAAGAACTAAACCAGAGGTTACAAAAAAGACAGGCTAATAAATGTGTTTCCTTTGGTTGACACTATTTTAAAAAAATCTTAATTAGCAGTTGAATTTTGGAGTGTTCACTGAAAAATCCCGATTTACCATTTCTCTTGGGAAATCAAGACTAGGTCCACGATTTCTCATGGCATGTTCAGCTGGAGCTTCCCTTTGCCTCAGACACTACTTGCCCTCAAATGTCCTCTTGTCTGACACCCCTCATACCTATGGTCTGTTACCCTCATATCTATGGTCTGTTACCTGCCTGGATCCTCAAAGCATTTGAATTTTTAATTCAGCATTTTACAAGCCTAAGAAGTTAAAAAATATCTTCATGATTATTTTTTATTCAGAATTGACGGAATGGGATCAGGAGGTGAATGATTGCCTAGCTCCTAGGTGTGATTCTGGAAGGCTCAATCACACATCTCCCTCCTCATTACCCCAGGCCCCACCACTCAGAACATCTGTGGGAACATCTCACATGGTAAGCAAACATGCTGGGCCAACATTGCTTAATTTCTAGGAATGCCAGCCCCTGCAGCTTCTCTATACCTTCTCTGTATTTTCCTCCCATTTATTCAGGCCCTCGGCCATTTTAGAATCCAAAGTTTTGGGGGCAAGGGTCCTGAGGCTTTTGCTTTGACAATAGATCCAGAGTCAGAATTTCAGGAATGGGAAGCTCTTAAGGTCATCACATCAAATCTCATTTCACACACAGAGAAACTGAGACCCAAAGATGGAAAGAGCCTTGTCCAAGGTCACCCAGCAAACTGTAGTTACAAACCAGGATAAAGATGTCAGCCTCCTGACCAGACCACCTTCCAATTCAGCCCTTTCCCCAGAATACGCACTGTTCCCATCCTCACCCACATAGTTCAACTCTCTGCCCCTCTTATCACATTCTTATCTCAGTGCAACAGAAGCCCTGACTTTCTGTCATCCTGGAATCTTGGAATCTCAAATTCATAGTTCTTTAAGCTTGAGGGACACTTTACTGGCAGAATTGCAAGGTGGATAAATTGAACTCAGTCTTCAAAGGCAGAGAGCCTAGAGTCTCAGCTTTTTGAGATACTAGCTGTGTGACCTTGTACAAGGATGCCCCCTCTCTGAGCTTCCATTCCCTCATCTGTCAAGTAGAAATTATAATGCTAACCACATGACAGGATGATTAGAAGGGGTACAGGAGATAAAGCAGGTAAAAAGGCAACCAGTAGGCTTGGCACAAAGTGAGTGTTTAATAAAATCATTGTTATAGAACTGTAAATTAGGGCTTTCATGTCTAAGTGAAATAGCACAGATACGATCAAAGGAAAGGATGGACAAATTAGAGCACATAGACTCTTTCTAAATTGTTACAGGCTTGATACTGCTAGATCCAGTTTTTTTAAAGGGAAGCAAAGATTCTGGGTTTTTTAAAATACTATACAAGCTACACAAAACACTTCCATAAGCCACATTCAACCCAAGAGCTATTAGATTGTTATCCCTACAAACCCATCTGATCCCAGCTCCCTTATTTTGCAAATGGGGGATAATAGAAATAGCTAGCCCTTTTATCCATATCCAAGAAACCTCAGAGCTGAGGGGATCCTTAGCAATTCTAACTACTCCCCTGAAGCCCCACACCCATGGATGTTTTTGCCCTATTTGGGGGAAACTCAGTTTACACTTAACAAAGAGGAGAAATCTCAGTTTCTTGTAAGTGAATTCTGAATGGGGGAATAGCCAGTGGTCGAGGGGCATCTGGCCCACTTTAGGCTGAAGGAAAAGGGGGGACGAAGCTTGGCTACCAAGAATAGGAAGTTACCATTTCAGAATCTAAAAATATCTTTCACCATCTGTCCACTCAGGCACAGAATGATAAATGCAGATTAGTTCCTGGATGTAGACATGAATATTTTTATGTGTCACGCTAATAATAATAACACCACCTTGTGTGGATAGAGCTCCGCCCCCCATGTCCCCCAGGGTAAGCTAAGTGGAATATACACACCATCTTGGCAGGAATAGATAGGGAAACAAAGGCAGAGAGGTTTGACAACACAACAAGAGTGACACAGCAAGTGAGCAGCTGGGACAAACCCTGGGAGTCCTGTTTTCAACCCTCAGCCCCAAACTGAATCTTCTGAGTTAGGCAGAATGTGTTAACAAGTAGCAGAAAAAATATAACCACAGCAATAATCACCCTTTATATCTCTAGAGTGACTTTTTCCATGCTTTCCCCACACTCTTAAAATGTTACAGTCTGCAGGGCCCCCATACAGACCTCTCACCTGACCATCCCAACAGGTAAGAATAATGCAATGAAAAGACAATGAGATAAGAGCAATAGGGATTCTCCCTCATTTCACAGGCAAGGAAACTGAGGCTTGGGAGGAGGAGGGTGGCTCGCCTAAGATCATATTGTAAGCAAGTTCATTCTTTCAGAGCACAGAAGGGCCTAAGCTACTAAATAGCAATTCAGATTCAAGAGGAGGCCTAGGCTTAGAATTCCCCCTCTTTCCAGTTAACTATGCACAGCAGACACCCTCAGTCCTGGCAGAGGAAGAAGATGGAAAGTGGGCAGCTTGAACAAAGCCTCAGTTTTGCCTTACCATTTTGGAATTAAAGGGCAGCCAGTGGCCATCTAATCTCACATTCAATATTCCAAATACCGTTGGCCCTGTTGGAAGGGGAGGACTCTTAGTGGGGTTAGAGGGGGCCAAAGGAAGTACAGGGAGCCTGAGGGCTCCCCAGTTGGGTCTAGCATGTCTTTTTCCAAAAAGTCCAAGAAGTTTAGGTGGGATATTCAGTTAGCTGTCTCAAATTCTGTGACTCTCTTTGGAGGTTGTGAATGAGCTGCCATTCTGAACAGAGGATCTTTGAGATCAGGAAAGGACTTCTGAGATCTTTCTTGAGCCCAGGCTTGGCACTCAGACAGAGTGTGGTGGGTTAGGTCAGGAAGGGGCCCTGTGGTTCTGTTTCAAGCTTCACACTTATCCTCATGAGCCCCAGGTCCTCCCCACTCACACACACCCCTGAGGATATCTTTTCCTCCTTTCTTGCCCCATCCTCTCCCCTCTCAAAGGCCAGGTCAAAGCGGATGGCACTGGGGATGGGCAGGGCTTGGGGGCAGAGGTCAGGAGAAGCCCACTGACAGGAAATTAGAGCTGCAATGGGGTGGGGCGTGGCGGAGGTCAGGACAGGAGGGTAGCCCGGAAAGGTCAGATCAGGGCTGGGATGGCAGGTAGCTCCTCATCACCCCCACCCCTCAGGCTCAGCTCCTTCCACCTGCGCTTCTCCTACCTCCAGACCTGGCCGAGCTGCAGAAGGTGGACGAGGGTCTGCAGCAGCCAGACGCAGAGGCGGCAGCAGCGGCGGCGGTAGTCGCTGGCGGAGGAGGGCTCAGGCTGGGGACTCGGCTCGGGGCTGCCTTCTTTGGTCCGGAAGGAGCTGGCGCTGTCCTTGGTGCTGATAGCGGGTCCGCCGGCGACGCTGTCCTTGGTGCTGACGGCGGGTCCCGGGGCCCCAGCGGGCTCCGAGTAGTCGTAGACAAACCAGCGGAAGCTCAGCAGCTGCACGACCAGCGAGGGCAGGAGCACGAACAGCAAGGTGAGGCTGAAGTAGGTGCGTTGACCCTGCAGGTAGTAGGAGGCCGCCAGCCACAGGTCCGTGGCGCCGTCGGAGAAGAACACGAGCAGCGCGCACAGCACCCAGCAGCAGTCCCGCAGCTCGTAGCGGGGCCCCGGGCCGCCCGCCCCGACACCCCCCGGGGTCCCGGCCGACGCCGCCGCCTCCCCGCGCCCACCAGTACTGCCCCGGGCTCCGCCGGCCGCCCCCTCCGGGCCCGGGCCGGCCGAGGCCGCCGCTCCATCCGACTTCGCGGCCATGTTGGCGGAGCGGGAGGCGGGGAGCGACTTCCGGGCGGCGGAGGGGGGTGCGGCGTGGGGAGGACCCTGCGCGGGCGGCTCCTCTTCCTCCTTCTCTTCTTCTTCCTCCTCCCCTCCACTTCAATTATTCATTCTTCTCGGCGCCGCCCCGCCCCGCCCCCACCCGCCCGAGCTGCGGCCGGAGGGTGGCAGCCCCCGGGAATGGGGAGGTATGGGAGGGGGAGCGCATCCCAGGTCACCCTTTCCCTCCTTCCTCGGAGGCGCGGGGCTCCAACCCCAAGCTTTCTGTCTCTCATCTCCTCCCGGACTGCACTTCCTTCTTTTTTCCTTATCTCCTCCCCTTTCCCATCCTCTCCACTTCGTTTTTCTCCTGTGTTCACCTCCAGTGGCCTGGGTCTGACGTGGGGTGGGGTGTGGGTAGGTGGGGGACTTGGAATAAAGGAGCTGGGGGACTTGGGCGGGCCCCCCAGTAAACCTTTAGCAGTCACTCCATGCTAATGCTCCTTTCCAGTTTCCTGAGTCTTCACATATTGTTCCATCCCCTCCTTTGATCTTTAGAGGTCCCCTTTTCTTATTTTGAAGCCGAGAAAGCTGCAGCTCTGAGTTACTGTCTCTTCCTTACTCTCCCTTTTGCCTCCCTCCCGGACTGCCTTCATCTGGCTACAGCCCTAGTAGAGTAGCAGCAGGAGGGAAGGTGACAACAACGAACATAAGAGGAAACGGATGGGAGGAAACACCAGGTGGAAGAAAGAGCAAGTGCAAAGGCCTGGAGGCCTGAGACTGGAGGGCATGTCTTCAAGCAAGTCTGGATCTCAGATCCAGGGGAGTAGAGAGATGGGGAAGATGGGGCTGGAGAGTTCTGAGGATGAGATGCTAAGGGGCCAGAAGGTGGCCTTTATCCAGCAGGCAATGGGGAACCACTGCAGAATTTGAGCAGGGGAGTTATGTGGTCACATCAGGGTTTAGAAAGAAGACTCAGCTGCTAGAGTAGAGAACGATCACAGGGAAGCAGCCTGGGGCTGGTGAAACCAGGAGATTAGAGCAGTAATCTATGAGAGGAGGTGGGGTTTCCACACATCCTGGATACCCCCAGCTCATCTCCCACCTCCACCTTTGATTAGATTGGATCGACCCAGGCATTTACTATACATTCATGTAGCAGCGTCTCTGCCTGGCACTGTCCAAAACACTACAATTACTAACTCATTTTACCCTCGTAATTTGTGAGCTAGCTCCCTTTTTTCCTCTCATTTTACAGATGCAGAAACTAAGTCACAGAGAAATTAATTAATTTGTTCTGGGTAAGTTAGTAGGAGCTAGAGCCAAATTCATGCCCATTATCTGGCTGCAGAATAGGCTTTGCTACCCTTCAAGGGGAGGAAGAGAGGAAAGGCAAAGGGTAGGGGGTGAATAAAGAGGAGCTGAGGAAGGGAAGTGGGAGGAACAACCTGCCTCAGAGTGGCAGTGAAGAGAGGATGAAGGGAGACAGCTGCCCTGGGTCAGGCAGAAGCAGCCATCTGCAGTCCTGCCGCCTGGCATCCTTTTCATGCCCAGGGACTGTTTTGGTCTCAGCAAAGCTTAGGAGGTTGGGGTACCAGCTGCTGTCCAAGGTTGAAAAGAGAGGGAAAAGAGTTAGGCATTAAGGGAGTTTTGCAAGATGGATTCAAGGCTGATAGTCCCCTATTGACAGGTATGTTTAGTGAGCAAGAGTGTTTGTGGGTCAGGCTGGAAGGTCTGAATCCCAGTGTAATTTAGAAAGGAATATCTCTGCTTTTTCTTTCTCTCCAACAACCCTAGGCAGGGATAATGAAGTGCACAGAGCCCTGGATGGTAGCGGGAGAGGAGAAACTCTGGCCCCAGCCACCCTTAGGGTCTTCAGTCAGTTCTTGCATGTGTCTGGATCTCTTCCTTTACACTGGTGTCTGGGTAGGGTATGGCAAAGTTACAGTCCCACTTTTGGGCCCCATCCAAGTGGAGGCAGCCTCTCTACTTCCCATGATGCTCTATATCCCAGGATTTGTCTATTCAAACAGGCAGCAGAAGACAGGTTTTTAGGTCTGAGACTCCGCAGCCAGGAAATCTGGGTTTAAAACCCATTCATCCCTTCCCGGTTCCATTGCCTTGGGCAAGCCCCTTAATTTCTCTTAACTTCAGAGAAAAGTAAAATGAGAGATAACCAATGCCTTCCTTCTAGGGCTGTGGTGAGGATAATTAAAGCTAATTATTAGACTAGGGTGATGTCTCCTGCAGGAAGTCCTCCTGGCTGTCCCACCCAGCAGTGCCCTGCTCCTTATCTCACAGAGAAGTCTCTCTGACATATCCCTCTTATGAGCTTCCATAATATCTTCATTTTTTCCTTCTTAATATCAGCACACTGACAATTTATCTTTGTATGTTTTCCTGTTCAGAATTACCTGGGAGCTCCATGAGGGTTGGAACAATTCATCTATTTTCTTCACTACCAAATATCCTAGTGCCCAGTGCTCTGCCGGGCACTTAATAGGTATTCTCCAAAAATCATTAAGTGAATGAATGAATGAATAAGTGAGTGAGTGATCATCCCTATAAATAGATTCTAAGGCTGGGCATGGTGGCTCATGCCTGTAGTCCAGCACTTTAGGAAGCAGAGGTGAATGGATTGCTCAAGCCCAGGAGTTTGAGACAAGCCTGGGTAACATGACCCCATCTCTACAAAAAATACAGAAATTAGCCAAGTGTGATGGCATGCACCTGTAGTCCCAGCTACCCAGGAGGCTGAGAAGGGAGGATCACTGGAGCCCATGACGTTAAGGCTGTAATGAGCCATGATCATGTCTCTGCACTCCAGTCTAAGTGACACAGTTAGATATCATCTAAAAAAGAAAGAAAAAAGGAAGAGGTATCCCTATTTTATAAACAAGGTAACTTATTCAGACAAGAGCAGTGACTTATGAAATTTTTTTTAGACAGAGTCTTGTTCTGTCACCAGGCTGGAGTGCAGTGGCATGATCTTGGCTCACTGCAACCTCTGCCTCCTGGGTTCAAATGATTCTCCTGCCTCAGCCTCCCGAGTAGCTGGGACTACAGGGGTGTGCCACCATGCCCAGCTAATTTTCATATTTTTAGTAAAGACAGGGTTTCACCATGTTGGCCAGGATGGTCTCCATCTCTTGACCTTGTAATCCACCCACCTCAGCCTCCCGAAGAGCTGGGATTATAGGCATGAGACACTTCCCGGTGACTTATGGAATTATTAAGCCCTTCTGAGTGTCAGGAGATGTGCCAAAAACTTTACTAATATCATCACGTGTTATCCTCAAACCAGCCATTTTTTCAGGTAGAAATTGAAATTCAGGGAGGTACTGTCACAAGGCCATTTGTTGGGAAGTAGCAGAGTTGGCATTCAAGAACTCTATGCTAAAAGTTCAGGCGACTGGAGGGAGTGACAAGGAGAAGGATTTGAAGTGTGGACTGTCAGGGGTATTGTATAGGGGACTCTACCCTGAAGGAGTTAGGACTGGTGTGTTCCAAATGGCCCGCCAGTTCAGAGATTCAGACTAAAATCAATAGGGGTGCACAGAGGTGATGTTCCAGTGGTGGGGGCCAGGGTGGGATCAGCTTGGGTAAGGGCTCTATAATAGGATGGGGTGAAGCAAGTTCAAAGGCTGAAAAGAGGCTGAGTCTGTCTGGTGTGGTGGGAGAAGGTGGCCACAGCTGGTCAGAACTGGAAAGGTCCTTTGGGATTTCATCCAACTGTCCAAGTCCCTCTCTCATTTTGTAGGCAGGGACACTGAGGCCCAGAAAGAGGTCTCATATTTAGCAAGTGGTAGGAGCCAATCTGGGAGCCTTTCCCTAGTCCCCCAGATCTCTGAACTTTGTTGGGAATCACTCTATTGTTGCCCAGGCTGGAGCGCAGTGGTGTGACCATAGCTCACTGTAACCCTCAAACTCTTAGACTCGAGTGATTCTCCCGCCTCAGCCTCCTGAGTAGCTGGGACTACAGGCACACATTCCATGTCCAGCTGCTCTTTAACATTTTTGTAAAGATGAATTTCACTTTCTTACCCCATCTGGTCTTAAACTCCTGAGCTCAAGCAATCCTCCTGCCTCAGCCTCCCAAAGTGCTAGGATTACAGGCATGAACCACTGTGCCTGGCCAGGAATCACTTTTACAAACACCCCTCATCATGTTTCCTTGCTTAGCCTTGCTTCGGGATACTGCTGAGGGCTCAGCTCTTGCCTACTGCACCCTCTGCTTGAATCGCCTAATAATTTTCTTTTAGTTTCAACTAAAACATTTGCACCTGTGCAAACTATGCATGAAAACACTGATACAGCATTGTTTATAAAAGCAAATAGTGGGAATGACCCAAATGCCCATCAGTGGGAGACCAGCTAAATAAATCATGAGACTTCTGACAATGGGATGGCATGTAGCACCAAGCTCTCTCTGTCCTGATACAGAAAGCCCTCCTTGGGGAAAAGCAAGGGAGAGAACAGGGATGAAGCTAGGTGAAAAGGGGAATAATAATCTATAGTTTTATGTGTTTATATATGCATAAAGAAACTTTGGAAATTTCCATAAGAAAATAAAAAGATGACTGAAGGGGGATCTGGGGAGAAGGGCAGGCAAGGAGGAAAGGGAGACTTCATGATATATGCCAATTTATGATTTCTTTTTGGAATCACATGCTTGTATTTACTCATTAATAAAATAAAATAACAATAGGGACAGCTGCACTCAGCTCCTGCTGGGTGTTGTAATTGGAAATGGGTGGTCAGTCTGGTCAGATTTTTTAATTATTCAAGAGAAGCCAGAAATCTGGATTTTGCTATAAAATTTCTTGATTTTTAAGAATTGGCTCCAACTTTTCTCAAATGCTTTTCAGGCCAAATAAAAAAGTCAGCAGGTTAGGCTCAGCCTGAGGGTTACCAGCTTTCAGCCTCAGCCCTAATAGCTTCCTGGAGTCCTTAGCACCTCAGGTTACTGTCCCCCTGTGGGCAGCTGCAGGACTGAAAAGCGCCTTGCCCTGACCATCTTTTGCCACCCTCCAACCCCTGCCCCTTGGAGCTGTGACATGTGGGGCTTTTAACTCAAGATCTGGAAGGCAGAGCAGGGTCACGAACTCTCAGATAATTCCCTCCCTCAGGGCCCTGCAGGCATCAAGGCCCAGCTGTTCGTGCTGCCCACCCATCTGTCCCTGGGAGGTGGGGACAGGAGTGGGCTGGCAGGGAGGGGGTGGGCAGGAGTCCCCGATCTGAGCCTTAGATCACCAGTTCTGTTCAGATCCAGAACCCAAGGGAGAAACCTGGAGATTGCGAGAAAAGAAAAACAGTGTGGCTGGCTCACCTAGTTGATATGTTCTGAGGTCATTCACCAAATTACCAAATCCCAAAGCTGCAAAGGCTCTAAAGGAACATCTTGTTCAACTCCCGTATTGGACAGATGGGGATGCCAATCTCTGCTCCCCACAACACTGCCCCAGGCTTGTCACCTCTCTCCAGGACAACTGGACTGCCCCAACTCCTCACTGGGTTCCCTGCAGCCCCTCTTTCCTCTCCTCATGTTCAATCTCCACCTTCAGCCAGAGGGGCCTTGTAAAAAGGGACATCTCATCAGGTCCCATATCTGCTTAAAACCTCCCACTGCTTCCTGCCTCACTTTGAACCAGACTCCTCAGCCCTGCGTACCTTCTCTCTCCTGGCCACCTCTGACCTCATCTCCCACTGTCCTTCCCTTGGTCACTCTCTTCCAGCCACACTGGCTCCTTTAACAAGTCAATCTTCTGCCTTCCATGGGGCTTTTGTTCCTGGTGTGCTCCCAGTTATTCACAAGGCTCCATCTTTCTCCTCTCTAAAATGTTGCCTCTTTAGAGGGACTTTTCTCCATCATTTCTCCCACTCCCTGATGATCTCTATCCCTTCACCTGCCTTATTTTTTATTCATAGCATTGATCACTACCTGATATTATATATTTATTTGTTTCTTGCCTAGACTGTAAGTTCCATGAAGGCAGCAGTTGTGCCTATCTTGTTCATCACCGTATCCTCAGCGCTTAGTGGAGCTCAGCATATAGCAGATGTTCAGCATGACAGAAAAGGGCACAGCTCTACAATTCAGGTGATATCCAGTGCTGGTTCTGCTATTACCTGCACAGGTCACCTTGAGCAAGTCACCTCACCTCTGTAGGTCTCAGTTTCCTCATTCAGAAAAAAAGGGAATCACTAAGACATCTTCAACTCAACAATCCTAGGATGTCTTCTTCATTCCGATGCCTCTTTCTTCCCCATAGAATCAGAAAATCCTTTCAATAAACATAATTTTTTTTGAGACAGAATTTCGCTCTTGTTGCCCAAGCTGGAGTGCAATGAGGCCATTGGCTCACCGCAAACTCCACCTCCTGGGTTCAAGTGATTCTCCTGCCTCAGCCTCTTGAGTAGCTGGGACTATGGGCACCCAGCTAATTTTTGTATTTTTAATAGAGACAGGTTTTCACCATGTTAGTCAGGCTGGTCTTGAACTCCTGACCTCGGGTGATCCACCCACCTCGGCTTCCCAAAGTGCTGGGTTTACAGGAATAAGCCACTGTGCCTGGCCAATTATATTTATTTATTTATTGAATGCTTAATATATTCACATGGTTCCAAACTCAAAGATACAAAAGGGACACATTGAAAAGTGTCTCTCCTACCCTGTCCTCCACCCACCAGCTTTCCTTCCCAGTGGCAATCAATGCTGTAAGTTTCTTGAGTCCCTCTCTCTCCCTCTCTCCCTGTCTCTTCTCTCTCTCATCTTCCTATCTGTATACCTACTACCATCATTTTAAAACAAATGATAGCTTAATTATATACAGTCCCGTACCTTGTTTTCCCCATATAACAACATTTTTGGAGCCTGCTTCATATCAGTGCATACAGGGCCCCTCATTCTTTCATGGTATGGCAATCTTCCATTGCATGCATACAGCGCAATCCACTCCATCAGTCCCTTAAATCATGGGCAGCTAGATTTTCTCCAGCCTGTTAAAACAATTCTTCAGTGAATGACTTTTTGGACATGACCTTTTGGATACCTGTAGAATAAATTTCTAGTGATAGACTTGCTGATTGAACAGTGTGTGTGTTTTATAATTTTGATAGATGTCCTCTCTAGGGGCTGTACTAATATATCCTCCATATACCAGTATTGGGTGAGGGTGCTTGTAAAAGGCCTTTTTAAGTGGCCTGCGATAAGTCTTCAAGACTCTTACAGGTGGGTAAATCACTCCACTTTGCTAAGCCTCAGTTTTCTCTTCAATAAAATGGGTATCCTGCTTCATAGGATGGTGGTGAGGATGAAATGAAATAGTGCATGCAAAGTGCTCAGCATGGTTCCTGGCACATAGTAGGGCCTCTATGGGTTAGCTATTCTTCCTCTACCCCCAGGGAGCTCCGTGGGAACAGGGACTTTATCTGTCTTGTTCACTGCTCTAGCACAGATTCTGGCTAATAGTGGGCATTCAGTAATTACTTATTGAGTGAATGAGTCTACTTTTCAGTTTTACTCTGCTGACCAGGCCTTTCTGTCTGTCCTTACAGCCTCTCTTCCCTTTGCTTCTCTTTTCTTTGGACTCCAGACACACTGGTCTCCCCGGGCTCCCTCCTGCCACAGTGCCTTTGCACTTGCGCTTCCCTCTAGCAGACGGACTTTCTCTATCTCTGCCCCAACTCCCCACCACCCATAGCCTCTCCATTTGCTTAGTTTATTTCAACTCATCCTTAAATCTCAGCTTCAATGTCACTTTCTCAAGAAAGGCTCCTCTACCTCCAGTCCCTGATTTAGGGTAGGACCACCCTCTATATAATTTCACTGGACAATGAGCTTTTCGTTCAAGCCTTATCACAATTAGGAGGGTGCATGCATGGTGTCATTCTGTCCCTGTGGCTGAAAGCCTGTGAGGTCCAGGACTGGGCCTGTCCTATGTGCCACTGGATCCCAGGGCCTGGCAGAGTGCAAGTACTCAATAGCCATTGCCTCAAGGGAATGAGTAAGACCCACATCAACTTTCCAGATGGGTAGAGCCGCCTGTGCCCACCCAGGAGAGGGGGAGTCTTGACTGAATGTTCCATCCTCTTTCCAGTGGAATGAGCTTCTGAAATGTTCTGGTTGGTTAAGGGGCAGAGTGGGGAGAGGGAGGAGAGAGCACAGAAGAGGAAGAAAGAGAAAGAAACAGAGAATGGATCGTTAATTCCCATGATTAGGTCATGGCCTCACTCAGTCATTCAACAGACCTCTCCTGAGCCCCGTCTGAGGGTCCTGGGCACCTTCTAGGAAGCTCGTGGAACTCCTGGCCTCAATGGGTGCTCAGGCTGGCGAAAAGCCAAAACCATGAAAAAAAAAAATGTCTGGTCCAAAACAGGAAAGTGTCTGATGCCAGGAGGAAAGGAGAATGAAGTTCGTCTGGGAGACCTGCGGGAGAGCAACCCACCGGGTGGCCGAGGTAGGGCAGGGCCCTCTAGGAGGAGGGTCGGTAAGGGACAAGTAAACACTCAACAAAAGATATTCCTAGCAGAGGGCACAGCCTGAGCACAGGGAAAGAGCTGAGAACGTTAGGATGTGTTTAGGAACTGGTGTTCAAGAAGAGTAGAGGAAGATGAAGCAGAAAAGAAATTGAACTCAGAGGAAAGTCCAAGGGGGCACGTCCCTGAAGGATGATTGCAGCAGTTTGTATCATCTGCAAAGGTGGACACCACTTAAATGTCCACCCACAAGCTACTGGCTGAGTAAATATGTTACTTACAGCCACCACACCAGCAAGCCATAGAGAGGTGGAAATGCCCAAAGTTGGGTAGAATGTGCATCACCAGTAGGCGTGAAAATGAGGACAGCCATCCTGGAGAGGAAAGTGGCAGTATTTAGGAAAAAGAAGGCTGGGTGTGGTGGCTCACACCTGTAATTCCAGCACTTTAGGAGTCCAAGGTGGGAAGATTGCTTCAGTTCAGTAGTTTGAGACCAGCCTGGGCAACAGGGTGAGACCTCGTCTCTACTAAAAAATTTTTTTAAGTAGCCAGGTATAGTGGGGTGTGTGCCTGTAATCCTGGCTACTTGGGAGGCTGAGGCAGGAGGATCACTTGAGCCTGAGAGTTTGAGGCTGCAGCAGGCTATGATCAGGCTACTGCACTCAGCCTGGGCGACAAAGTGAGACCCTGTCTCAAAAAAGAAAAAGAAGAGAAGAAGGGAAGGGGAAGGGAGGGGAAGGGATGGAAGGGGAGGGGAGGAGAGGAGAGGGGAGGGGAGGGAAGGGAAGGGAGAAGTGTGTGTATGTGCCCTATGACAAGGCAATACTACATAGGATGTCCTGTGTGCATTGATAGGGGCAGAAAGCACTCAGGTGTCCATAATCAAGAGAGTGGACAAGTGAAATGAGGTAGAGACAGCTCTGGAGTTCTCTGGAGCTGGAGGAATAAGGAGCTAGAGGCACCTAGAGTGCTGGAGCACATGGAGAGATCTGAGAAGCATAGGGAGAGGCAAAGAAAAAAAAAAAGGAGGAAAGAACATGACCCACAGCTCAATCATATTTATGTGGATTCAAAACACATCCCCGGGGCCAGGTGTGGTGGCTCGTGCCTATAATCCCAACACTTTGGGAGGCTGAGGTGGGAGAATTACTTGAGGCCAGGAGCTCGAGACCAGCCAGGCCAAGCTGGCGAAATGTCATCTCTACCAAAAATACAAAAATTAGCCGAGCGTAGTGGTGCATCCCTGTTGTCCCAGCTACTTTGGAGGTTGAGGCACAAGAAGTGCTTGAACCCTCGAGGTGGAGGCTGCAGTGAGCTGAGGACATCTGTGTGTGTGTCTTTGGGTGCAAGTAGGAATGTGTTTCTATTGTGTGGAATTACACACAACAATAGGAGTGGAATTGCTAGGTATGCTCAGTTTTAGTTGATACTAATAAACCGGGTATGTGGTTTCGTTATTTATTTTTGTTTTTAGATGGAGTCTCCCTCTGTCGCCCAGGCTGGAGTGCAGTGCTGCGATCTTGATCCATTGCAACCTCCGCCTCAGCCCCCTGAGTAGCTGGGACTACAGGCAGGCACCACCATGCCTGGCTACTTTTTTGTATTTTTTGTAGCGACAGGGTTTTGCCATGTTTCCCAGGCTGGCTTCGAATTCCTGAGCTCAAGTGATATGCCCTCCTCTTCCCCACAATATGCTGGGATTACAGGCATGAGCCACTGCACTGGTCTCACAATAGAATATTTTGCAGCTATTAGAAAATAGGAAAGAGATCTAAATGTCAGTCAAAGCTGTCCAAGAGCAATGCTGCAAAGCACTAGGTTCGTGTGCAATGTCCCCCACCTGCCTTCCTGTCCTACTATCATCTCACAATCGTCCCGTGGGTTTTCTCTGGGTTCATAGCTATGTCTTTAAACACACCTCTGCAAAGACACATCCAAACTGGGATGCTAGAGGGAACTGAGAAGAGGAGGAGAGGGTTCAAAAAAGAGTTTAGTCTCTCTGTAATGTTTTCAGTTTCCATAAGAAGAATCCATTTATGAAATTTAAAATGAATGTATTTTGTATTAAAAGGTAGTAGTAAAAACCAGCTCACGGAGGGATGGAATGTTCTGGGCTTGCACTCTCTTTGGGATCACTTAAGATTTTTCAAGTCAAGCCATGGGCCATCTGTTGCCTAGTGAAAATGGAGGCATGGGGATTTGGGAGACATGTCCCCACCTGGTGCCCCCATCTGGCTGCATGACCTTGGGAGGGTCCCATCCCCTTTCCTGACCTCAGTGTCTTCATCTGCCCAATGGGATTCGGATTTTTGTGTTACCCTGGGATGTGGGAGGATGAATGAGGGCAGGAGGAGAATCACATGAATGCAAGGGATTATTCTCTACATCAGGGGAGGAGACAGGGTGGGAGCCTCTCTTCCACCCGCCAAGCCCACAAGGGTGCAAAGGAAGTGGAGGGAGGAGCTGGGGACCACCCAGGCGAGCACACAGCCCATCTGCAGGACAGGAGCATGTTGTCAGCAGATGGAAGGCCCAGCCAGAGCTGATAGGGCAGCCACCCAGGCAGCCTGGAGAATCCGGAATTAAAGCGGTTCTCTCACTGCTCTCTCAGTGCAGCTCCAGCCCTGTCGCCTCCCCAAGCCCCCATTTCCACCCTCCCACCCCAAACACACACACATCTCAGAGGACTGCACCACACTTGCCCATCTTCACCTATCCTATCACCAGAGCCACAGGGGGCTTTCGCAAGGTAAACCCAATCATATCTGTGCCTGCTCAGCACCCTCCAGCAGCTTCCCAGGATCTGAGAACAAAACCCAATCCCCTTACTTTAGTGGGTAAGGCACGATCCCAGCCCCCACCTTTGAGAGCCTGGCCTCAGAAAGAATCTGCCTTAGGTAGAATTCTGACCCTTCTCCTCATTCATTCATTCAAAATTGTTTAGCAAGCACCTACTGTGGGCCAGGTGCTGTTCTAGACATTTGGGAGACATGGGTGAAGAAATGAAAGAAAGATACCTGCCCTCAAGGAGCCTCCCTTCTAGCAGAGGGAGATTAACGATAATCATAAGTAAATTACATGGCATGCTGGGAGGTGACAAAAGTGACGATAAAAAGAAAGAACAAGAACAACTAGAGCAGAGGAAGTGGATCAGGAGTAGTGGGAGGGGCAGGGGCAGGAGTTGCATTTTAAACATGAGGTCAGGGCAGGCTCCATTAAGAAGGTGCCACTTAAGAAAAGACTGATCCACACCTGTAATCCCAGCACTTTGGGAGGCTGAGGCAGGCAGATCACCTGAAGTCAGGAGTTCGAGACCAGCCTGGCCAACATGGTGGGACCCCCATCTTTTCTAAAAAAATTACAACAATTACCTGGGCATGGTGGTGCGTGCCTGTAGTCCCAGCTACTCAAGAGGCTGAGGCAGGAGAATCACTTGAACCTGAGAGGCAGAGGTTGCAGTGAGCCAAGATTGTGCCACTGCACTCCAGCCTGGGTAACAGAGGAGGACTCCGTCTCAAAAAAGAAAAAAGAAAAGACTGGGAGGAGGTGAGGGAAGGAATCATGTAGATGTCAGGGGAAAGTGCAGGCTGAGGCAGTAGCCAGTGCAAAGGCCCTGAGGCAGGACCATGCCTGGCTTGTTTGAGCAGCAGCAGAAAGGTGGGCGATGACCCAGACAGGGGGACACTTTTCTAGTGAACAAGACAGACAAGATCTCTGTCCTGAGGAGATCATCACTACAGAGTGAGGTGTTTAGAGAACAAAGGTGGTATGGGAAGGGCAGAGACGAGGGAAGTCTAAAAACTGTGGGGTCCCAGAGAGCAGGTAACCCCAAGCTGAGGAGTGGGAAATATGGAATAAAAGCATGGGAGAAAATTACTCCAGAGCGATGGGGGAATGTGTGCAAAGGCCCTGAGAATCCCACTACAAGTCACCACCCCCACTGCTGTCTCCTGGTGCGGTGGCCACCCTCTCCTGCCTGGATGATTATAGAAGCCTCCTCTTGGGTCTCCTACAGAGGGGCAAAGAAGCTGGAGTAGGCAGTGACTAACACCTCTCTTTTCTGGGTAGGAGTTCACCCTGGTGGATGTTAACTCACTGCCTTCCCCTCTCAGCCCGCATCCATGAGCAGAGAGAAGCAGGAAGCCATGGGCATAGGCAGCAGTGTCTGCAGGAGAACTCGGGGGACGCCCTCATGGATTTTGGGTGGGGCACTGCCAGCACCTTCTACAGCCCTGGGTGCTCAATGCCTCCTACTCTCTGTCCTACCCTCTCCCTCTCACTCATTCTATTCAAATACTCTGGCTGTTCCCTCTGCCTGGAAGGCTCTTCCCCTAGATATCCACATGGCTCACTCCCTCATCTCCTCCACACTTCTGTTCAAACACTGTCTCCTCAGAGGCACCCTCTCTGACCATCTTATCTCATATAGCCCCTCCATTATTACCTTGTCCTATGCTAGCTTTTCTCTTCTCCTTTCCCTTCCCTTCCCTTCCCCTCCCTATCTTCCTTCCTTTTCTTTTTCTCTCTCCCTCTTTCTTTTCTTTTTTAGAGAAAGGGTCTCACTCTGTCACCCAGGTTGGGATACAGTGGCATGATTGTAGCTCACTGAAGCCTTGAACTCCTGGGCTCAGGTGATCCTCCCACTTCAGCCTTCTGAGTAGCTGAGACAACAGCCACATGCCACCACATCTGGCTAGTTTTATTTTTATTTTTATTTTTGGTGGAGATGGGGGTCTTGCTATGTTGCCCAGGCTAGTCTCGAACTCCTGAGTTCAAGTGTATCTCCACTTTGGCCTCCCAAAGTGCTGGGATTACAGGTGTGAGCCGCCACATCAGGCCGCTATTTTTATTTTTTGTAGCACTTTTCACCACCTGACATATGATGTATTTACTTGTTTGTATGTCGACTGTTTCTCTCACCAGACTGGGAGATTCCTGAGGGCAGGGACCATGTCCGGTTTTGCTCATCACAGACTCTCTATCACAGGGTCTGGGAAGTTGATAAATATTTGTGAAATAAATGGTTCTGAAACTGAAGTTCTCTCCAAGAGTCTTTCTGGGTCTGATCATTTCAAAATCTTGGAAATGACTCTGATTCCCCTCCCCAACATTTCCAGTGGCCAGGGCTGGCCTCTAAGGGCCAGTCACCGCCAAGAAGCTGCTAATGCGGGCACCTCCCTCAGCCCCTCCACATCCAGGCCCATCTGGTAGAGGTCAAGGGTCAACCTCGTTCAGGCCTCTGTGGGTCCCAAGGTAGAGAAGACCCAGTGCTGGGGTCCAGGCCAAGGGATGCCTGGTGAGCCCCATTTCTCCTTTGGCAAACATCCCCCTTTCCTTCTCAGGGCCTGTGTCTGCATTTCTGAACCAGAAGGTGTTTATACAAAACATCCTGGGTTTGGCGACAAATTCACCCTCAGTGAGGAATCCTTAATGAATCTCCCTTCTTCCCACACCAGGTGGCTGCAGGAAAAATTAGCTCTGCCTCTGGTAGTTGAAGGCAGCCAAAGCCTAGGCAACGCAGAGCTGCTGCTGGGGCTTCTGGGGCCACAATTTCAGCGTCCAGAAATAGCATGGACATGGGGAACCCCTGGCTCGCTGTGTGATGAGGCACTGCCCTTCTGGCCTCAGTCTGCAGCTGTGAAATGGAGCAGTACTAATTCCATCCATACAAAGGCTGCTTTGACAAGTAAGGCAAGGGGTGTGAAGGGGCTTGGTTACAAGCGGTTGAAAGGAGAGAATAAAAAGCTGGAATCGGGGAGGCAAGAGATCAGAGTGCTAATATCAGTCCTGCTCTTCAGACTTGTCATCGTCCTTTCCCAGCGCCTTTTACAGCCCTCCTTCCCCTCTGACCTTCTGCCTGCTTCCCCCACCCATTCTGTTCCACACACACTGGATGTTCCCTCTGCCTGGAACACTCTTCTCCTAGACATCCACATGGCTCACTCCTCACCTTCTTTTCAAAGTTCTTGCCTCTCTCTGAGGCTTCTTTTTTCCAGCTATGCAATGAGGAGTTTGGGCGTGAAGACCTCGTGGGAACCCTCTGGTTCTGATGGTAACCATTTTCCATCTGCCTGCCTCCTCTGGGAAGGCCTCCCAATCCTACGACCCAAACCCATTTGCTTTTATGAGCTAGCATTTCATTGCTTACTGCCCATAGTTTTCAAGAGCGCAGTGGTGCCATCATAGCTCACTGCAGCCTCCACTCCCCAGGCTCAGGTGCTCCTCCCACCTCAGCTTCCTGAATAGCTGGGACCAACAGGCATGCCCCACCGAGCCCAGCTAATATATATATATATTTTTTAGTATAAACGGTATTTTACCGTGTTACCCAAGCTGGTCTCTGACTCCTGGGCTCAAGGGAACCCTGCCTTGGCCTTCCAAAGTGCTGGGATTACAGGTGTGAGCCACTGCGCCCAGCCAATTCCTGCTTCCTTCCTATCCTGTGAAGAGACACTGAAGGGGATTTTCATTCACCCTCTTTTTATAAGTTAGAAACTGAAAGTGTCAGAGATGAAACATTAATCACACTGCCACATGGGCCTTCTTGGTGTTTCTTAGACAGGGGAAGAATGATATTTCCCAGGCCATAATCACGACGTGCCATTCTATATAACTGTTTTGCCATTAATTGTCGGTGTTTACCACTAGGATGAAGTTCCATGAGGGCAGAGATTTTGTGGTGTTCACTGCTGCATCCCAAGTCCCTAAAACTGCTTGGCTCATAGTAAGTGCTCAAGAAATATGAACCGAGGGAGGAAGGGGTCAGTGGCTGCCCGCGGACTGAGCTCTCTGAGCCTGCAGAGGGCGCTCCAGCCCCGCCCCCTAAAGCTAGACCCCGCCTCTCACGGCCGCTGACGCACGTGCGTTAGAGCCTGCGCGCCACAGTTCTTTTAAATGCGCAGGCGCTCCGGAAGTCCCGTGAGAGCGGCGCATGTACAGCGGAAGCCGCAGTGGCTACCCAGTGGAGTGAGAGAAGGGTCGCGCGAGAGTCGTAGGTGGAGTTGGTGGGCGCTATGCTGTCACCCGAGGCTGAGCGAGTACTGCGGTACTTGGTAGAGGTGGAGGAGCTCGCTGAAGAGGTGCTGGCGGACAAGCGGCAGGTGAGAGGCCCGTCTGCGGCGCTGGGGCCAGGAGGCTAGCGCCGTCGGAAAGCGCACGGGGTTGCGGGGAGTTGACCCGGACGGGCGGTTAACTGTCCCGAGGCAAGAGATGTGGGCCGATAAATATTCGGCCGCTACTAAGTGAGCGCCTGCGCAGTGCTGGGTATTCCTCTTCCTTCATCCTTTCTCTGCCTCTTACCGTGCTCTCCGGATCTCGACCATCACTCTCTGGGCCGTTTCTCTGAGCACCTCTTTCAAAATGCACTTCCCGGCCCCCTGAGGCCCTTAGGGGAAAGGAGGAGCCGAAAAGAGGCCTGGGGGAGCCTTGTGACCGGCCAGGGATGGGGACGTCGGTTAAGGTGGTGCCCTGTTTATGGGGTGCCTTGTGGGGGGTCAGGCTCTAATGTAAGTGCCAAGTTTTTGAAGGGAGTTCCTGGAGGAAGGAGGGTGACGTAATTGGATTTACGTTTTAAATGGATCCCTCTGGTTGCCGTGTGGAATACACAATATAGGCGCACAAGGGTGGGGGCAGGGAGATGGGTGAAGGGTCATTGCTATGGTCCAGACCAGAGTTGGATTTGGACTAGGTAGTGGTGGTGGAGAGAAGTGAATGGGTCAGAAATGTATTTTGGAGACAGACTCAGTAGGCCGTGATAGTGGCTGTGTAAAGGGGTTAGGGAGCCGGGGGAGTCATGACTCCCTCTCATCTCCAGTTAGAAAGCTCAGGTATTTACTGAGAAGGGGAAAACTTGGGCAAGGGCCTGTCAAATTAAATGCTGGATCCGGGCGTGCTGGATGAGACTAATGAGAGCAGTTAACGATTATCAGCTACTTAGTATGTGCCAGGTACTGTATTAAGTCACTTAATTGCTAGCTCATTAACCTGTGAGGTAGGTACTGTTCGTAGCTCCATTTTGCCAAGGAGTAAATAGGAAGATGACATTACACAGCTTGAAGCAGACAGCAGGATTCGAACCTGGGTATTCCAGCTCCAGAACCAGCACTCTCGTGCAGCATACTGTACTACTGCCTCACTTCCTTAGTAACTATTGTGGTGTTACCACTGTCTCAGTGCCCCCACTTCTGCTGTTCCCATCTAGTATTGTTGGGTTTCTCATAGTACTAGGTCAGAACCAGCTGGAGAAGTTTGTCCAAAAATAGACATCAGGTCTGCTTAATCAGTGTGTAGGGGAAGGGTTTCCACTCCCCTGGTGATTCTCATATGCCCTGAAGTTTGAGGCAATAGTACAGAGTTTCCCATTTAGTCAGCACATGGTTTCCTAGCATCTTCTCTGGGGAGAAGGCAACTGCACAAAGCATTGTCTTTAAGGACCAGGAAGCCAAGTGAGAGAAGAAATACATTCACGCATCAATCCATTTTAGGCAGGACATTGGAAATAACTCAGGAATAATGCATTGTCTCTGCAGCCCTTGTCTGTCAAGAGGGGACAGCTTGGGGCAAGAGATAACAGAGTTCCCTCCTGTCTCCGTGGTTTTCAGATCGTGGACCTGGACACTAAAAGGAATCAGAATCGAGAGGGGCTAAGGGCCCTGCAGAAGGATCTCAACCCCTCTGGTAAGTTGAAATTTTCTCAGTGCAGCCCTGGAGGCCTGTTCTGTTTTCCTTTAAGGCCTTTACCTTGTCTGTGATAGAGATCAGGCAGGAGGCCACAGCTGTGTAACAGCCTTGTGGGAAATTGAAACAGTCTGTGAAGATTGGGGAGCAAATGTTGCAGTTCTGGCACAGACTGTGGTTCAGGATTTCGGCTGCTCAGTGACAGGTCATTGGCTCCTGGCTCTTGGACAATGGCAGACGCTGAGGGTATAAAAAAGTGATGGTTCCTGCCCTTGTGCTTTACAGATGAGGAGAACAATGTAAAATGCATTATTGAAAATTGTATGAAAGCCAAAGATGGAATTGGACTTGGGGTGGGTATTGAGAATATACATCCAGAAGAATCGGATATTTAGATGAGGCCAAGTGGCTACGACAGAGGAAGCAAATGGGGAGGGTAAGTATGGCTGGAGAGAGAGACAGAGGCCAGGCCACAATGAAAGGCCTTAGGGGCTGAGGGGGGAAGTTTACATTTTGTTGAAAGTGCACTGGAATATGCAGAGCCTTCCAGTTGCTTCTCATCTCATCTGAGTAAAATCCAGAGGTTCTACAAGACTTGAGTAATCCAGCCCCCATGAGTCCATGAGGATTCCAGTATCATTTCTACTCTCCCCTTCATTTATGACTTCACCCACATGGGTCTCTTTGGTTTCTTTTAATTTTTATTTATTTATTTTTAATTTTGATGACAGAGTCTTGCTCTCTCACCCAGGCTGGAGTGTAGTGGCATGACCCTGGCTCACTGCAACCTTTGTTTCCCGGGTTCAAGTGATTCTCCTGCCTCAGCCTCCTGAGTAGCTGGGATTACAGGCGTGTGCCACCACACCCAGCTAGTTTTTGTATTTTTAATAGATACAGGGTTTTGCCATGTTGGCCAGGCCAGTCTTGAACGCCTGTCCTCAAGTGATCACCTGCCTTGGCCTCCCAAAGTGCTGGATTACAGGCGTGAGCCACTGTTCCCCCCTTGCTGTTTCGAACACCCTAAGTACACTACTGATCTTTGCTGTTCGTGTTTCCTTTGTTTGGCTCACTCTTTCCCCATATGTCTGCAGGGCTCACATTCTCACTTTCCTTGGGTCTGTGTAGATATCACATAATCTTAGAAAGGCCTTCTGGGACTAGGTGGTATGAGTAACAAGTTCCTCCCCTACTCTGGCATTCCCTAGCCATCTTAGCCTGCTTTAGTTTTCTCTATAGCTCTTAATCAAGGTCGGACAAACCATATTTGTTTATTCTCTCTCCTCCACTATAACAAGCTCCAAGAGGGCAGGAACTTTGTCTTGCTCTGCTGTGTTCTCTGCATCTAAAACAATGCCTGGTACTCAAACAAATTGTTGAAGGAATTACCATTTGCTCTTTCAGAAGATGTGATGGTTTGCTTTGGGAGCATGTTTATCAAGATGCCTCATCCTGAAACAAAGGAAATGATTGAAAAAGGTAAGACCTCCTGGGGGTGGGTCAGGGGTACGCTGCCTCTCACACCAGCTTTGGTCTTAACCCAGAACAGGGAGTCAGGCTTCAGCAGCTTGAGGAGAGGCAGCTCTGTTACAGGGTTCAGACTGCTGTGGGTTTTAATTCCACCTCTGCCACTGTGGGTTATTTCCTCATGTCTAAGAAGGGGATCCATCTGTGTAGCATAGTTGTGAAGTTGAGATAAAACAATGTGTGCCTAGCATAGTGCATGCTTATTAGTGAAGAATCAGTTGGGCTGCAAATAACAAAACCCAGCAAATAGAGGCTCAAGGAAATATGCTTCTTATACTCTTGTGAAAGAAATGGTCCAGAGGTATGTAGTCCAGTCCTGACATAGCTGGCCAGCAGTGGCAGCACCTTAGCATATTCTCCTGGTTGTTGTTTCATTGTTGCAAGCCTCATGTACACGTGCCAGGCTGGAGGAAAGACAGAAGGCTTTCACTACATATAGCTTTGCCTTCTATTTTGGAAGTAAGGCCATCTCCTCAGGGACTTCTGCCAACATTCATTGGATAGAACTAGGTCACATAGCACCCATAGCTGCAAGGGAGCCTGGGAGAGTGAGCTTTTCTTTTTCACGTGCCCTGCAATCGAGACTGGGTTGAAAATGGAACCTCTAGGGTCTCCCATAGCCTGGGCACATAGTGTACGCAGTTTCCACAACATAATCTGGAAGCTCTTTGGAAAAGCATCTTAAAAGCAAGAGTCAGGCTACAAATGGATTCTTGGCTAGAAAAAGAACAGGCTACACATATTTTTTCTTCTATAACCTTGAAAATGGCCAAAAAGACAAGCAAGATTGCCTCAGTCCCACAAGACAGGGTGTCTTCATACCTCATGAAATAAAACTTTTTTTCCCCCTTGAGATGGAGTCTTGCTCTGTTGCCCAGGCTGGAGTGCCATGGCACTTTGTTGGCTCACTGCAACCTCCACCTCCCAGGCTCAAGCAAATTCTCTTGCCTCATCCTCCTGATTAGCTAGAATTACAGGCACATACCACCGTACCTGGCTAATTTTTGTTTTTTCAGTAAAGATGGAATTTCACTATGTTGGCCAGGCTGGTCTCTAATCAGGTGATCCACCCACTTTGGCCTCCCAAACTGCTGGGATTACATGCCTGCTCCCAGCTAATGACATAAAACTGCTAACAGAGGAAGCTGGAGAAGTTTCCAGCTGTTGTGTTGAAAAAATACACTAATATTATAGTTATAAAATTAAACTGCCCTTGGTGGTGAGCTGGAGAGTAGCTTTGAGAGGGGTCCCTTGCCAGGGTTCAGGATCTTGTTGACTCTTTTGGTCCCCAAATGTGATCTTTTCACTGTACCTAGAGGGGTTCCAGGACATCATCAGGTTTCTTGGGGATCAACATAGGCTAAACAAGGACACTAGGGTTACTCATCCACAAAGAGAAACAGAACCAGGTTATAAGGCTTGGCCATTCAGCATTTCTTCCCCCAGAAAGAGTGAGTCTGTGAGGAAGACAGACTAGCCAGAGTGTTACTGGTGAGCAGGTGGAATTGGCTGGGTGACTTCAGTCGATTGGTCAGTCAAGCTTTGATAGCCGCCTCTGTCATCGCACTGACTCTTCTCAGGGCAGTCCATGGCACTAGGAGATGCTTTTCTCTTCACAGTGGATAATTAAGCTTGAGCATTAGGCTTGCATGTCGATTGTTTAGGTCACATGTTTACACAATCATGTTTTTCTAAAACCCCCTCACCTTGATGGACTTGGGTTAGTAAAATTCCTTAGGTATCCATTTTCCAGCCATCTAAGGTGGGCTGGATCTAGAGGTGCTTTATTTTGTTTATGCATTTGAATTGTACATAACGTCATTGTTGGAGGGTGGCCAAAGTCTTCATGTTGCCTTCTCCATCTACTGACCACCCCAAGGTACTTTGCCTAATGCAAAACAGGGCAGTGTGAGAGTCAGGACTGCTGTGTCCTGAGCAGGTCACGGCCCTTCTAACCTTTATCCTTCCTCAGTTGGTCTCTGATACCCCTTTTCCTTCCTGAAAGCTACACTCTACTGGGGAGAGGCTGGCAGCTCTACTCCTGGGTCCAATCTGTCTGGTACAGTCTTATTCTCTGCTTCCCTCCTTCTTTTTTTCAGATCAAGATCAACTGGATAAAGAAATAGAAAAACTCCGGAAACAACTTAAAGTGAAGGTCAACCGCCTTTTTGAAGCCCAAGGTATTGGCGTAGCAGGGACTGGAGACTAGGAGGGGAGAGAATCATCAGCATGGACTTTGAAGGGCAGGGATGGGAAGCCCGACCCTCAGAGGTGGGCATTGGCCAAGGCAGCCTGTGAGTGGCCCTGGAGGTGTGCACAGTGGTTGGTTATAGCTGTCAGGGGACAGAATGGATGGGCGATTTAAAGAGAGTCCTGCTCCTGTCACAGCTTCCTTTCCAGGTCCCAGGAACCGGTTGGGGTGATCTCACATTATATATCACGGCATGGCATGGGGATCAGATAGCTCTGACTGAGGAAATTCAGAAGGCCCAATGAGGTGATTGAGGGCAGAGCTGAAATTCCTGATAAACCCAGGCACTCTAGATTTGTCACAGGTCTTGGAAAAACCTGGATGTCTTTGGGTAGCAGAGTCATGACTTTGCAGGCTCTTGGTGACACAGGAGCGGTGGTGATGCCTCATCCGGTACATTGCAGAATTGGAGGCCCATCCCTGCCAGACCTCCAGGTCGAGTTTGGCAGTGTTACTGCAGTGTCAGCCCCTTTCCTGGGCCTGGCTCCAGAGCCAGCAGGAGGCCTGACATGCTGATGGATCATCTTCTCTCCTAGGCAAACCAGAGCTGAAGGGTTTTAATTTGAACCCCCTCAACCAAGATGAGCTTAAAGCTCTCAAGGTCATCTTGAAAGGATGAGACTCAAGAACCAAGATGGGGGACCAGTGACCAGCAACCCCCACAGGGTCATGGAGGACCCAAGACCCTCCAACCTTGACACCTGTAAGGACAGTATCTGCCCTGTAAGGGGACAGGCATCAGGACTCTGGCCATGAAAACCTCTTTGTCTGTAGTGCTTGGCTGCTCTGTGACGGCAGGAGGGAACCCTCAGCCTGTCTGGCTGCTGGACCTGGACACCAGGGCACAGTGCACACAAGACCTATTGATGGGCCCTGGCAGCCATGAGTGGGTGTGTGGAGCCGTGGCTGTGGGGGTGTGTGAATGACTGCAGCAGGCACTTCTCAACAATAGCCTGCTGTTCACAAGGACCCTGAGCAGGGAGGGAGTGAGGGAGGGAGCAGAGTGGAGCTTCATTCCAGCATTCCTCTCAGAAGGGAGGGAGGTTTTCAGGCAGATGCCATGAGGTGGGAATAAAGCAGGAGGCTCATGCGTGGATGCTGAATGAAGAACAGAATCTTGGTGCTTTCTGGTTCAGCACCGTACCTGTGTGTGTGCCCCACAGATGGCTGCCAGCTCCATTTCTGCCCTTTTTCCCTGCTTGATTCCAAGAGTAGGTGCTGCCTAGCAGCCCTTTGTGGCCACTCTTTCGTCAGGACACCCTGCAGAGTCCTGCACCAGGCCTGCATGAGTGGGTGCTCCTCCTACCTTGTGACACTTGTCAAGAGTGCCCCTGCACCCCCTCTGAAAGTGGGGGCTGGCTAGTGCTGCTTAGTACTGTCTACCTTTAGTGGTATGAATCGCATGAAGTCAAAACTCGTGTGTGTTCATTAAGGGCTCAATAAAGGTTAGCTGAATGAATAAATAGCAACTAGTCTACTCGCCTCATCTAGTCCTTCAGTAAGGGCATGCTGCTCCATTTAGAATACCACCTATGAATGTGGTTCTTACCTTCAAATGAACCTGTGGTTTGACAGGCAGGTGAAAACAAATGGCAGCATGGCAGGGGCACACCTCTCCTGGTCCCCTCACTCCTTTGCTCGGGCTCATAGTTACATAGAAACACAGGCTGTCGTGGCCATTTCTTACATTTTTTTCAAAAGAAGCTAGACATTCAGGTTGTGAAGTTGATTAGAAATTACTGTGTGTTTTCCCTGCAATCTCTTTTAAGAAGTAGGTGGGTGGAATTGGAAACCAACTATGTCCATCCACGGGGGACTAGTTAAAGGAATCGGTAGCTCCAGGTAGGGGAGTACCATACAACTACAATCAAGAATAAGGAACAAGCTGCAAGACACATCAAGTGAGAAAAGCAAGGGGAAGGTAGGTGTCTTATAAGCTAATAATGTGTGTGCAAATGCAATGTGATTCCCTCAGAACAGCATCTGCAGGGTTGGGGCACAGAGGTGGGAGGGGAGATTTCATCCTAAACCCTTTTGTAAATTTTGCGTTTTAAACCATATGAATATAATGCTTATTTTAAAATGTAAACAAAGTAGGGAGTTTCAGAATTCACCTTGCTAGATGTTCTCCAGTGTAACTGCCTGGTTCACAATTTCACCATTGGAAAATTGCCCCTTCCTGCCTGGCAGGGTGGGTGCTGGGCCAAAGAGAGCGAATTGCATTGCTTCTCCTGGAAGTAGGGAACCTGGAGCCCATGCATGGACCTGACTGGGTTTGCATCAGTCACAAGGATGGACGGGAGAAATCCTCATGCTCTGAAGGCAGGAGGTCCAGAGTAGCCTGGCTTCTGGCCTTCCTAAAGTCGGCTGGTTCACTTCTTGGATTTGCCAGTATTTTCTTTCCAAAAACCTTCCCTTTTGGCTTACCCTAGGCAGTTGCATTCCACCATTTGCAGCCAGAGAACTACTCTGAAGCAGGGTGAGTGGTAGAGGGAGTGAGTGAATCCCCCGGAGCAGTTCATCAGCCCCAACGTTGCAACCCCTCATAAGCCAAGAGGAGGCTTAGGAATGTAGGATGTGAACATGCAGAGGTTTTTACTCACACTCAACTCCCCAGGCTGTATTGCCCATGAGCCCAATGTTTTCTGGTTTCTGGCTCAGCTCCCAATCTCAAACAAGGTGTAGAGAAGTACTTAAGTCACCCCTCTGACTTAGATAAATGCACCTTTGCAGAGACTCTCACTAAGCTCTGCCTTGGTCTGTCTTGTCCGAGAAATGGGGATGTTCTGGCCCACTGTTTTTCAGATGATGGTCAGGGAGCCCCATGGGTTCCGCTGACATGCAAGGTCAGGGTAGGAGAGGATGTGTTTAGGGCTCAGTACTTCCCTAGATCCCCAATAAGTACATCATCTACTGCTCGCTTTGCAAGCACAGCTTAAAGACAAGTTCCTTAACCTCCAAACTAGCTCCTAAACGACCTTTTCAACATTGACTTGAGAGGCATCCAATTGTCAAAGCCAGGAGGACTTGGCTCCAGCCAACAGTATCCCCTGAGCCAGGCCTGGGGCCCAGTGACTCCAAGTAGGGCTTGTGCTTATTTATTAGATATGACCTCTCATGGGTAGCAGAACTTGCTGTATTTGTTCTCTTTGGGCCCAGTTGCCAAGTCAGTCTGTCAAGGTTAAAACCCCTCCAGTCCCAGGGATTGGCTGTCTCCTGGTGCAAAGATGCCTGGGGACGGGCTGGAGGTATCCAAGGGGCCTAATTCAAGTAGGAAGCTGCAGTTGCTAAGCCAGCAAAGCTGGTGCCAGGCTGGAGGTGGGGAGGCGAGTGCTGTGAGGTGCTGGGATCTGGGAATCAGGGAGGCCTGGGTGGTACCTGCCAAGGCTGATTTCCTTCTGGCAGCTGGGGATCAACTGGAAGCTTTCTTCTGGACTTGAAGGGAGCAGAAGAGCTGCCTCAGCTGTTTTTTCCGATCGTTGACGCAGCCTGGAAAGGAAGTGGGGTGTTGGCTGGAATGACCTGTGCTTGGGAGAAGTTGAGTGCACTCCCTGCTGGCAAGAGGGGACAGCAGGCGTCGGGCAATCACACACAGCCTGTGGTTTATACTCTGGCTCCATTCCTGAACTGCCATGGCCCTCAAGCAGATCATTTACCCTTTTCAGCATGAGTCTTCTCATCTGTAAACCAGGATACTACTGCCCACCTTATGGAGTGAACATGAGGACTGGGGGCTTACCTCAAGCCGGAGACTGCTCCAGATGCTGAATGTGGATGGATTTGTTTAGCCCTCATGGGAATGACGTGTAGAAGAGAAAATGGGCTCAGAGAGGTTAAATCATTTGAGCCCAGGCTACCTGGTGCCAGAGCCACACTCTTAACCACTACCCCACACTGTCACTCCTGGCTTTGCTCAGTGAAAATGCATTTAAAGCTAGCACCATGCCTAGTACCTCATAGCTGCCCAGTACAGCCTCATGGAAGTATGTCCCAGGCAGTCCGTACTGAAGCTGCTGTGAGCTGCTGAGACGTTATTTCAGGACATTCATGGTGCTACATGTTGGATGTTTGCTCTCAGAGCTGATCCTTGAGGTGACTCTGTGGTCATTTAATCTCATGCCAGGCACATTGATGGCACTCAGAAATGCTTGAATGACTGAAATCTCTGTGGCCACTAGTACTGACCTGGGGCTATCTGCCATGTTTCACATCCCCCCAAAACTTGTCCCTGCTTCCCAGGCACGCACTCACTCAGCCATTCACCGAACTGAGACCTTACTATGCACATCCCTCAGGATTTTCCAGTGAGTTCCATGCAGCCCAAACTTAAACTGTATTTCGCTCATTCATAACTCCCAATTCTCGTCCAGTGCAAACTTCTTGGAGTTCTAGACTCATCTCTTGAGTTATCTGCTGACCCTTTCACCTGGATGTCCCTAACTCAGTTCATCAGTACTCTTCCTAGCCAGCTACCCTTGTGTTTATCACCATGAACCCAAACACTTGAAACAAATAGTTCTAGAGACCTCTAAAAGCACTGGCTGTCCTAGCCTGGTCAACATAGCGAGACTTTGTCTCTATGGGAAAAAACACCCACTCACAAATAAAATTAGCCAGGTGTGGTGTGTGCCTGTAGACCTAGCTACTTGGGAGGCTGAGGCAGGAAGATTGCTCGAGCCTGGGAGTTTGGAGTTAGTTGCAGTGAGCTATGATCGCACACTGCACTCCATCCTGGGTGACACAGCAAGACGCTGTCTCTAAAAAATAATAATAAAACAGTGGCTCTCAACTTGGGCTGCATATTGGAATCACCTGGGAGCTTTAAAAGCTACTGATGCCCCCACACCAACCATCTCTTTATCTGGCAGGCATCAGTGGTCTTTAAAGCTCCGAGGTGATTCCAATATTCGGCCAAGGTAGAGAACCGCCGCTCTCCATCTTTGCTACTCGAATGGGGGTCCAGGAAATAATGTGCATTGATATCTGAGGTGCACTGTTAGCAAAGATGGCTGCAACAATTCCATTCCTATATGCACACCTCTGTGCAACGTGACTTGGCTAATCCTCTCAACAGGTGGAGTCTATTTTCTTACCTAGTGACTGGGCTAGACCAGAAAATTGCTTTGACTCTAGCAGAATGACTTATGGGACTTCTGAGTCTGGGAAGCAAAAGGCTTTGCAGTGTCTTTTCTCAGCTTAGAACCCCGAGTCTACCACGTGAAGAAGCCAGGGCTAGACTGCTGGAAGATGACTGGCCATGTGGAAAGAGAGGCCCAACTGACAGCCAGTATCAACTCCCCACACCTATGAATGAGGCTGTGGTAGGCCATCAAGTCTCAGTAAATCTGCCAGGTGCCTGCAGCCCTATGAGTGACCCCAGTAGAGACCTGAAGAAACACGAGCAAATAAGTAGTAGTTTTAAGCTGCTAGGTTTGGGGAGGGCTTATTACACAGCAATGGTTAATCAATAGAGCGTCACGCAGGAACTTGTTGGAAATACCATCATAGGCCCCACCCTAGAACTAGAGTCACAATCTGTAGTTTAACAAGGTTTCCAGGTGATTGTATGCCCATTAAGAGTGTTGTTTAGTCATCCAGAGCCTTACACATTTAGAAAACTCAACAGCCCATAGAAAAATGGAAAAATGGTATGGACAGCTTACAAAAGAAGAAATGCAAATACAAAAAAAATGAAACCTCACCAGTAATCAATGGAATGCACATAAAACAACAATGAGTCAGTATGTTTTGCCTCACCAGTTGGCACAGATTTTTCTGAAAATTCACATCTGGCAAATTAATATACTCTTTCTGGAAAGCAGTTCGGTTGTAATAAGCCCATCCCTTTGGCCCAATAATTGTACTTCTAGGAATCTGTCCTCAGGAAATGGCCAGAATCTCAGCCAAGCTTACTGTGAAAGGGTGTTCATCATGGTATTAGTTATAAAGGTAGCACATGCAGTTGTGCTGAATGTCCAGTCATAAGAAATTGCTTTAGTACATTTTGGAATATGCACAAACTGAAAGATTTTGCAGCCATATGGTAATTTTTTTTTTTTTTAACTCTGCCAAGAGGCAGGAGAGTCTAGCAGTCAAGCACTCAGGTTTTGGAGCCAGGCAGATGGGACTTTGCAGCACGGCTCACCGCTTATGACCAAGACCTTCATTCAGCAAGTTACACAGCACCTGGAGATCATTTCCTCATCTGTAAAATGACAATGCAAGCTGCTGAAAGATAACATGAGATAATGTACGTAAAAGATTTCATATGGACTGGACCAAAAAGTGCATTCAAGAGGGAGGCTCTTATTAATATGCTTGAATGAAAAATGCCACGTGGGAAAGTGGGACTTGAAACTCTAGCCCAATGCCAATTTTATAAAAGAAAAAGTATGAATATATGTATTTTTTAAGAACTGGAAGGAAATACACCAGATTGTTAAAGATGGTTATGTCTGGATGTTTTTTTAATTTCTTTCTTTAGTTTTCAAATATTCTACAATGAGTGAGAATACTTTTTTTTATAATCAGGAAGAGTTTTCACTTTTTAGAAACCAACTTTACAAATGAGGAACAGCTGTGTCACCCGTGCCCAAGGTGACACAACTGGTAAGTTGCAGATTGAATTCAAACAATCTAACCACTATGCCAAGCTGCCTCCAGACTACCTGGTACCTCCCATGACCCATCCCTTGTGCCCAATCCCCACCTGACCCTACATACCGAGGTGTGTGTTGGTCACAAAGTTTCCCATTCCCGACAGGTCAGGAGGCCCGTCCTCTCTGCTAACCGGGCCATCATTCCACATGAGGTCAAAGCCCCCGACTCGCTTCTCCCTTCCCGTGAGCCTGGACAGGAAGGAGGCACATGGGGTTAATGAAGGTCCACCTGGCAGGGGCCCTAAGACCCAAGTGGGGTCCCTGATCCCTCCCTGAGCCCTACTGATGTCCCTCCCATCAGAAGTCCTTTTTCTCAATCATTCATTGGCTGTTTCCCAGGTGCCTATGTAAATCTCTGAGGGGCTGTTCCCATTTTTCCCCCCAAGGCTCCTCCTACTTGCTCTTGGTAACTTGTCCCTGTTTATTTTTTTGTTTTCTGACAGAGTTTCTCTCTGTCACCCAGGCTGGAGTACAATGGCATGATCTCTGCTCCCTGCAACTTCTGCCTCCCAGGTTCAAGCGATTCTCCTGTCTCAGCCTCCCAAGTAGCTGGGACTACAGGTGTACACCACCACACCCAGCTAATTTTGTATTTTTTTTTCCTCTGGTGAATTCTGCTTCACAATGATAATTTTGTATTTTTAATAGAGACAGGGTTTCACCATGTTGGCCAGGATGGGCTCAAACTCCTGACCTCAAGTGATCTGCCTGCCTTGGCCTCCCAAAGTGCTAGGATTACAGGCATGAGCCACTGTGTCTGGCCATGTGCCTCTATTTGTGATTTCAGGTTTAAAGTCTCCTTTCCTCCTCAGATCTTAAACTCCATAAAGGCAGGGACTGGTTCTGTCGTGTTCCTTACTATGTCAGCAGGGTGTGGCACAGGGCCTGGTACAGAGCAGGGCTCAAATGTTTGTTGAATGAATGGGTGATGGTAGGAATAGTGGATACCTGAGGTTGCTGCTTGCTCAGCATCCATTTCACCTTTTTCCAGTCCAAGGGTACCTTGGGTTTTGCTTTGAGAATCATTCCTCCCTCCTTTACCAATGGCTCATGTGGGGTTGACCCCACTCCCTGGGAGGTGGGCACAAGAACTATGCCTGGTCAAGCAGAGTAACAATGAATGATTCAGCAATGGGCATGTATCCCAGTTCCCAGCAAGGAGAAGCTGCCCTCAAACTTCTGCTGGAATAATTGGAGAAAACTGGGGAAAAGCTAATGCAGAGGAAAGAGGAAGAAGGGAGGCAGAGAGAGAGAGAGGAGAGGAGGGAGAAAGGAGAAAATAGACCAGCCACCACTGAGCACCCGGATTCACCCATTCTCAAAGTAGCTCTGGGCTTTTTTTCTGCTGTTGCACATTGTTATAATGATAGCCTTGTATTGAGCACTTACTGTGAGCTAGGCACTAGATAGTAAATTACCTTGTAAATTAACAACTCTGAGAGGTAGACATGGTATTTCCTGTTTTACAGATGAGGAAGCTGAGGCTCAGAAAGATGATGTGACTAGTCCAGAGCCTCACAGTCAGGAGGATTCGAGGAAATCCTGCTGGACTGTTTCAGAAAGCTATAGTTGGCCCTGCTCTGCCCTGGAGAGGCCAAGTCCATGGCAGGACCTGGCCCTCCATGGATATCTCAGCTTTTCCATCTATAAAGTGATGAGGCAGGCCAGAGCCATCACTGAAGGCCAGTCAGCCTCCAACGTTCTAAGCTCCCCCTCTTCCTTGGTGGGAGCCCTAGTTGTCATGTACAAGGACATGTGATCAAGGCTACCCTCCCTCACCTCGCTTCCATGTCCACGACATGCAGGGTGTCTTCCAGGAGACAGGTCTTGAGCTCATAGTCTTCCTGGCTGCTGGCTGTCAGTGATGGGGATGCATTGACCTCTAGGAGCCACCTGGGGAGGGAAGGGAGTGGACAGCCTTAGGGTTACTTGGTCCCTGGAGCTCCTAGGATTTCACTAAGTGGCTAGATGGATGCATGGACCCCACCCTCAGTTCAGTCCAGACTGCTCCCTCTACCTTTCTATTTTTCAAATTATTTTTATAGAGATAGGGTCTTGCTAGGTTTCCCAGCTAGTCAAACTCCTGGCCTCAAGTGATCCTCCTGCTTCAGCCTCCCAAAGTGCTGGGATTACAGATGGGAGCCACTGTGCTGGCCCCCTCCCCGAACACCCTTTCCACTTTTTTTTTTTTTTTTTAGATGGAGTTTTGCTCTTATTGCCCAGGCTGGAGTGCAATGGCACAATCTTGGCTCACTGCAACCTCCACCTCTGAGGTTCAAGCAATTCTCCTGCCTCAGCCTCCTGATTAGCTGGGATTACAAGTGCCTGCCACCACGCCCAGCTAATTTTTTTGTATTTTTAGTAGACACAGGGTTTCACCATATCGGCCAGGCTGGTCTCAAACGCCTGACCTCAGGTGATCTGCTCACCTTGGCCTCCCAAAGTTCTGGGATTACAAGCAAGAGTCACCGTGCTGGCCACCTTTCCACTTTGAGGAAAGGTAACTCAAAAGTAGAAAGCTGGTCTGGGAACTACGGTGCCTTCGTGGGGCGATGGTCTTCCCTTCTTCTGATACAGACGTGAGTGCAAGGAAAACCTTCCTCTCGTGGTGAAAGTTTGCGCACTGTAGGTGGCAAGCACCCTGCTGTCAGGGGCTGGGGAGCATGGGGAGGGGTGGGGACTGTGTGGAGCTGGCCGGGGCACTCTATGTCTAAAGCGGTGGCCGTGGCCAGCTCCAGGAGAGTGTTGTCCTGTGGGAATGTGAATTGTGAGATCATCTGATTGTTCCAGAAAAGCCAAAAACAGTGATTTTTTTTTTTTTTTAAGGAGTCAGTATCTGGCTCGGTCACTCAGGCTAGAGAGCAGTGGTGTAATCTAAGCCCTCTGCAGCCTTGAACTCCTGGCCTCAAGTTATCCTCCTGCCTCAGCCTCCTGAGTAGTTGGCATTATTACAGGGGCTTGAGCCACTGTACTAGGTAACTCTGATTTTTATATAAACACCTTCCAAATTTTAGAGCCTGTCAATAAATTAAAAACAAAAACAGTCTAAAGGCCAAATTCAAAGTATCTGCAGGCCAAAGCAGCCCAAAGACCTCCAGCTAGCCACCTCTTGTGTTGTTCAACCCCATCCTTCTACAGACAGGAAGCTGGGGCCAAGAGAGGGAAGGGCTCAGCCCGTAGGCCAGTGGGAGACCAAGCCCCTTTCCACTATACTGCAAATTATCTTGGTAAATTACTCTAACAACTTGGAGAGGTAGACATGGTATTTCCCATTTTACAAATGAAAAAACCAAGGCTCAGAGAGGTGACATAGCCACCTGGGGTCCTGCACAGCCAGTCCTCTTGGACATGTAGAATTTTTGCCCACACGGAGGAGTACACCCAGAGTCATCCTAATCACAGCACTCAGGACTGGCCCCCTCTTGTTCAGGCCTAAGGACAGCGCTGAGGGCAATTGTGTAGGGGTCTCAGCAGGCCAGGTTGAGATTAACTGAGGTCCCTCCCACAACTTGACTACCCAGGCCCCAGGGCAAGTGGATGCTCCAGCTCTTCCCACAGTTGCTGGTGTCCAAGCATGGGCAGAGCTTATTCCCCACCAGGTCCACCTTAATGCCAGTAGTCACATCCTGCTGCAGGGGCAAAGGAGAGAGACCCGCTGGTGCCCGGACCCTGTTTCCCTTGAGTGAGGGCCTGACTTAGGTCTTGCTCTAGAGCCCCTCCTCCTGGCTTAAAAGGCCCCTCAACACTCACATGGTGACCCTGAATAGGGGGTTGGGTCCTGGAGCCGGCAGTGCTGGTGGGGAGCCGCTCAGCCCAGGTCCTTGGACCCTGGGCCTGGCTTTGCCCTTGACTTGCTACATGACCTCAAGCTCCCTGACACTTGCTGGGCTTCTGTGTCCTGTTGCATCATGTGAGGCCATCATGGTGGTCCCTGCCAGGTCAGGCTTGTTCTCCTCCAATGGGCACCATGGAAATGGATCAAAGTCTTGGCAGAAATCAACACTGTAACAATGTTCCATTATTCTTCAAAGCTCCAAGACTTACAGAGGGAAGTTTCTTGCCTGATAGAGGGGAGGATTCCTGACTCAGCAGATGATCAGGAAAGGCCTCCCGGTGCCAGGCTCGGTGCCCAGTGCTCTACAGACTGTCTCTCACTTATTCCTCATAATGATCCTATAATGACCTATGGATAGATCCTGTAATGACCCACCCCATTTTGCCATTGGGAAAACTGAGGCACAGAAAAAGTAAGTGTGCACAAGGTTATACAACTAGGCATTGGCAGAGCTGGGATTCAAGCCCGGGCAGTCTGGGTACAGAGTATGCAAACTATGACCTGCTGGCTCTCCCCCTGACCCACTTACGGCTTGAGGTCCTGGTCAATGAGGATGTCGTAGCCGTACAGCTCGAAGCAGTGCTTGTCACTGATGATCACCTTCTGCACACTCTGCAAGCTTTTGATGAAGATGTTGTCCATGTCCCTGAAGAGCGTCTCCACCGCCTGGGGCCCATGTTTGGAAGCCAGGTACTGCCGGAAGCGCTGCAGCATCCACTTGCTGCCCTGTGTCCCGGGCAGCCAGGTCAAGAGAGGAGCCTCAGCCAGGACCTAGCCTGCTTGGACCCTTACATAATTGCCCTCAGTGCTTTACTTAGACCTGGGCAAGAGGGGCCCAGCCCTGAGCCCTGTAATTAGGATGACCCCAGGTGTGCCGTTCTTTGAGAGGCAAAAATTCTTCATGTCTAAAAGGGCTAGCTATGCAGGACCCCAGAAGTCCCTGCCCACATGACGTGCGGAGGCCCCTTCCCTGAGCCTGACCTGCTGAGGACAGATCACACTGACTATGTGTGCATCCCAAGGCCATGGAGTGACCAACAGGCTTCTGTTTTCAGGGGTATGTATGCGCAAGGGCCTCACCATGTGGGATACAGCCAGGGAAGGGAAGAGAAGGGAACAGTTGTGTACTGGGGACCTGCTCTCCTGTGTCCCCTTGATCTGGCCCTTGACTCTGAGAAGTCTGAGAATTCTGTATTTGAACCTAGCCTTGCAGGTTATTTTACATAGAGAGAGAGAGAAAAAATATATTGGTGTGATACATTACATGAATCAATCCACTGACCAACAGAAGATATCTGTCAAGGTAGGACAGGACATATTTTGTTTAGGGGTGTGTTAGTGTGATCTGTAACTTTTAAATACTTAGATACATGATATGTGGGTCACCATTTGCAGTCCTGCCCTGAGCCCTGCAAGTGGGACAGGCAGGCCTGCCTCACTGGCCAACTCAGGCTCAGACAGGCCTGTCCTGGGCTCCTTGCCATGCCACCCTCCCCACTCCCACCTGGCCCCAGAGGGCTGCACCCCAACAGAGCGGAGCCTGGCTTCCTCACCTTCTTTGGGTGGTAGTCAGGAGATGTTTTTTGCACAGCAACGTTGGTGAGATGAACATCTGGCAGAGGGTGGTGGTCAAGGTCATAGCTGACCTCAGTGTGAACAAAAAGGGTGAGCCCTGCCCCACAAAGCCCTCAGGACTGAACCGATGAGACCTTGCCTGGGAATCAATGGGGAAAGCGGCAAAACAGCATCACAGTCATGTGTGTGGGCTGTGGAGTCAGATGGGCCTGGGTTCAAATCCTGCCTGCATCTTTCCTGGCTATGGGGTCCTAAAAAGCCATTTAACTTCCCTGGGCCTGTTTCCCCAGCTTTTAATGGGGGTACATGGTAGCATATTGAACTCCAGGATTTTTCAAAAGGTTAAATACTGTACCTCTTCCAGCGCCTGGCATAGCTGATGTTATACTATGATTTTTCTTTTAACCTTTGTGTTATGATTTTTTTTTTTAAGAGACAGAGTCTCGCTCTGTCACTCAGGCTGGAGTTCAGTGGCATGACGTGCTCACTGCAGCCTCCACCTCCTGGGTTTAAGTGATTCTCCTGCCTCAGCCTCCCGAGTTGCTGGGATTACAGGCGCATGCCATTACACCCATCTAATTTTTGTATTTTTAGTAGAGACAGAGTTTCACTATGTTGGACAGGCTGGTTTCAAACTCCTGGCCTCAAGTGATCCACCTACCTCGGCCTCTCAAAGTGCTGGGATTACAGGTGTGAGCCACTGCGCCCAGCCTGATTTTTTTTTTTTTTTTTTTTTTTAATTCAAGAGGAGAGAAAACTTTCTAACAAGTAAAGGAACCAAATACAGAACAACCATCTCAGGACACACTAGGCTGTCTTTCACTAGAGGGGTCCAGGCTTGGCAGCCACTTTGTATTGGCGAAGGGATCCAGCACTGGGGTGGGGTCAGGGCGGCCTTGGAAGGCCCAGTCCTGAAATTCAGCCTCTCAATACTGTCACCATCCTCACCACCACTGACATCGGCAACGCTTTTCAGCTTACAGAGCATGTTTACCGCATTATCTCATATGTTCCCCAAATTATTCCTGTCTCACAGATGAGACCTTGGAGGCTTAGAGAGGTGAAGTGACTGCCATTCGGAATATCCCTTCCTCAACATCTTCCCCCACAGCTAAGCAGGATGGCTTCCCCTAACCTCATCGTGTGTCTGTCTGTCTGTCTGTCTGTTTCTTTCTTTTGAGATGTAGTCTGGTCTGTTGCCCAGGCTGGAGTGCAGTGGTGCAATCTCAGCTCACTGCAACCTCTGCGTCAAGAATTGCTCAAGCAATTCTCCTGCCTCGGCCTCCCAAGTAGCTGGGATTACAGGTGCCCACCACCAAGCCCGGCTTATTTTTGTATTTTTAGTAGAGACAGAGTTTCGCCATGTTGGCAAAGCTGGTCTCGAACTCCTGACTTCAAGTGATCACCGGCCTTGGCCTCCCAGAGTGCTGGGATGACAGGTGTCAGCCACCACACCCAACCCCAAACCTCATGAAATGTCCGTAAGACATGACTTTCTCCAGGACTTAGTTGGGGCATTTCTCAGATGGGGAGGTAGAGGCTCTAGATCCCTGACTCCCAGTCTAATTCCCCTAAAAATTATGTTTCTCCCAGTCTGTGGTGTGTTGAACAGAGCAGGGCGATTTCAGCCTCCTGAAATACCTGGGGAAGGTGAGTATCCTCTTTAGCATCTTTTTCCTAGAAGTCTTCTTTAGAGCTTTTTTTTCTTCCCTCCCTCCCTTCCTCCCTTCCTCCCTCCCTCCCTCCCTTCCTTCCTTCCTTCCTTCCCTCCCTCCCTCCTTCCCTTCTTCCTTCCTTCCTTGACAGAGTCTCACTCTGTGACCCAGGATGGAGTACACTGGTGCAATCTCGGCTCACTGCAACCTCTGCTTCCCAGGTTCAAGCAATTCTCCTGCCTCAGCCTCCTGAGTAGCTGGGATTACACGAGTGTGCCACCACGTCAGCTTTTTTTTGAAGAAATATGAAAGGCCAGGTGCCCTGGCTCATGACTGTAATCCCAGCACTTTGGGAGGCCAAGGCAGGTGGATTACCCGAGGTCAAGGGTTCAAGACCAGCCCGGCCAACATGATGAAACCCCATCTCTACTAAAAATGCCAAAAAAAAAAAAGGTCTGGTGGCGGACACCTATAATCCCAGCTACTCGGGAGGCTGAGGCAGGAGAATCGTTTGAACCCAGGAGGTGCAGGTTGAAGTGAGCCAAGATGGTGCCACTGCACTCCAGCCTGGGCAACAAGAGTGAAACTTTGTTTCAAAAAAAAAAATAGAAAAGAAAAATGAAATATGAAGTAAGGATCCATGCAACAACATAGAAGAACCTTAGAAACAAGATAAGTAAAAGAAGTCAGGTGCAAAGCCTGCATAGCGTATGATTCCATTTCTGTGACATGTTGAGAATAGGCAAATCCACAGAGACAGGAAGTGGCTGCAAAGGGCTGGGAGGGGAGTCCAGGGAGGAATAGGGATGACAGCTAATGGGTATGGAATTTCTTTAGGGAGATGAAAAAATGTTTTAAAATAGCTGAGCACGGTGGTTTACACATGTAGTACCCACTACTCAGGAGGCTGAAGTAAGAGGAACATTCAAGCCCATGAGTTCAAGACCAGCCTGAACAATATAGTGAGACCCTGTCTCAAAAATAGGAAAGTTTCGGCTGGTCGCGGTGGCTCATGTCTGTAATCCCAGCATTTTGGGAGACCAAGGTGTGTGGATCATGAATCAGTGACCACAGAAAAGATGTGTAGCACATGTGATAGTCTAATGTTTCTATCACATGAAAATCCCACATGAATTAGCAATAGAAAGTATGACTGCTTATTTTCTAAGGAAAGGACATGGACAAACCTAAAAGAGAAAATAAAGCTGGTAGGACCCCAACTGGGGAAATGCTTAAAGTTCCTAGTAACAGAAGATACACAATTTCAAAGGCATGCAAATGGGGGGAAATGAACATTGGAAGAGATGCAAATTCTAAGGCGAAACTCTGCTTCCTCATCAAGTCGGTGACATTTAAAAAATCTTTTTGAAAAATTCAAAACTCACAGAATATTTGCAAGAATCATATAAAGAATGTCCCTATCGCGTGGTGACACACGCCCGTAGTCCCAACTACTGGGGAGGCTGAGGCAGGAGAAACACTTGAACCTGGGAGGCAGAGGTTGCGGTGAGCTGAGATCATGCCACTGCACTCCAGCCTGGGCAACAAGAGCAAAATACCGTCTCAAAAAAAAAAAAAAAGAAAGAAAAAAGAGAAAGAATGCCTCTATCTGCTTCACTTAGATGTGGCCAATTGTTTCAGAAATGGCTGTTTAAAACAATTGTCGCCAGGACTGGGGAGGTGGGATGAAATGGACTGTGTCAATAGAGGGTTAAAAATATTTTATTTATTTATTTTAATTTATTATGTTTTTGAGACGGAGTCTTGCTCTTTTGCCCAGGCTGAAGTACAGTGGCACAATCTCAGCTCACTGCGACCTCTGTCTCCCAGGTTCAAGCAACTCTCCTGGCTCAGCCTCCCGAGTAGCTGGGATTATAGGTGCTCACCACCACACCTGGCTAATTTTTGTATTTTTAGTAGACATGGGGTTTCATCATATTGGCCAGGGTGGTCTCGAACTCCTGTCTTCAAGTGAACCACCTGTCTCGGCCTCCCAAATTGTTAGGACTATGGGCATTGAGCCACCGTGCCCAGCAATGGTAAAAATATAAAAGGACTCTTCTGGGAAGCAATCTGGCCAGATAGGCTTGACCCAGTATTTACACCTCTGTGACACCATCCACGGGAAAAATCTTAAATACTGTAAAAGGTTTATGAAGAAATATGTTTCTTTGCAGCATTTTATGTCATAGCAAGAAGCTGAATATTTCCCAAATGCCTACAGCATGGGGGATAAGAAAACCAGGAAACCTACTCAGTGGAATATTTTTGTAATGAAAAAAAAAAAGTCTACAAGGAAAATACTAGTGATCATGATTAGTGAAAGAAAAGATTATATTATACAGTGGGACCATTTATATTTAAAAGGTAAATGACAACAAAAATCTTTACAAATGAACCTGGAAGGAAATACCCTAAAATAGTAAGTAGTTTTTGCTAGAAAATGTGCCTAGAGAAGGTTTCCTTTTTGTACTTTTCTGAATTTTCTGATTTGATTTTAATAAGCTATACCACTTGCATTATAAAAAATGTATCCTTTAGAGGTTTTATTATTTTATTAGAGTAAGGCCTGTCAGCTATAGAAACAATTCGTAATAGACAATGCATAGCGTTGAAAATGAATGCCTCCTGACCTGATTCTAATTCTCTGCAGTTTCCAGAGTTAGTACATTAGTACATTACTGAGGCTGGGCCTGGCGGCTCATGCCTATAATCCCAGCACTTTGGAAGGTAGAGGTGGGAGGATTCAAACTGTTGAATTGAGGTGATGCACTCTTGAGCTGAGGAGTTCGAGCCCAGCCTGGGCAGCATCGTGAGAACTCATTGCTACAGAAAATAACTTAGCCAGACACAGTGGTGTGTGCCTGTGGTCCCAGCTACTCAGGAGGCTGAGGTGGGAGGATCACTTAGGCCCAGGAGTTCAAGGTTGCAAACAGCTATGATCCCACCACCGTACTCAAGCAGGGGCAACAGAGAGGGAAACTGTCAATCAATCATCAGATAGATTAGTGAATCATGAACATCCTTTCATACTTCTTCCTAAACAGAAATGTACTTCCTAAAGGCAAAAGTGGGAACAGGAATATATCAATTCTCCAACTTACATTTTGTTTTTCACTTTTCATCTTAATCATCTTTCTATGTCATGACTTCTCGACTTATCTCTGTTTTTTTTTGAGACGGAGTTTCGCTCTTGTTACCCAGGCTGGAGTGCAATGGCACGATCTTGGCTCACCACAACCTCCGCCTCCTGGGTTCAGGCGATTCTCCTGCCTCAGCCTCCTGAGTAGCTGGGATTACAGGCACGCGCCACCATGCCCAGCTAATTTTTTTGTATTTTTAGTAGAGAAGGGGTTTCACCATGTTGACCAGGATGGTCTCGATCTCTTGACCTCGTGATCCACCCGCCTCAGCCTCCCAAAGTGCTGGGATTACAGGCTTGAGCCACCGTGCCTGGCATCTCTTTGCTTTTAACAGATGTATAAGATCACATAGATGCCTTATAATTCATTTCACCATCTCTCAAGGGAGATTTAAGGGATCAAGGGTAATGATTGTTCACTATTATATACAGTGTTTCAATGAATATTTTTGCATTTAGCGTACGAATAGATATACTATATGTAAAAATATCTTTGAATAATTACATATAAATTATATATATTATATATAATAAAGTCAAGTTAAAAATGTTTTTATTATTTTGTGATTCAAAATTATTTTAAAAGTTAGTATGTGGTATCTGAAGTGAACATGACGAAGTATTAATCTGTTAAATCTGGATGGTGAATGCACGGGCTGTTATAGTCTTTCCTGCAGTTTTCCATTTATAGAAAATGATTTTTTATTAATATTTCAAGATTAAAAATGTAAAACAATATAAAAGAAGAGGTGGAAAATGATGTGTATTTACTCACTGTGAAAACAGCAAAGCCTCATTAACTAGAAACTAGCCCCAGGAGAGGGCTTTGTTTGCTTAAAAAGTCCCCATGATGCCCAGAGCTGTGCAAACATTTTTAAGTGGGAGAGGAGGACCACTAATATTTTCTGAGAGGTTGCTCTGGGCCAGCCACTGTTCTAAGTGCTTTACATATATTATTTAACTTTAGTAAACAACTAGGTGGCAATTAAACTAAACTCAATGACTTGCAGATGATAAATGCTTGTTAGAATTACAAAATAAAATAAACGTAATGGAAGTGCTGATGTTGGCAAAATAGAAAAAAACAAATTGCAAAAAACACTCGGGCCGGGTGTGGTGGCTTACGCCTGTAATCCCATCATTTTGGGAGGCCGAGGCGGGTGGATCACGAGGTCAAGAGATTGAGACCATCCTGGTCGACACGGTGAAACCCCGTTTCTACTAAAAATACAAAAAATTAGCTGGGCACGGTGGCGCGTGCCTGTAATCCCAGCTACTCAGGAGGCTGAGGCGGGAGAATTGCCTGAACCCAGGAGGGGGAGGTTGCGATGAGCCTAGATCGCGCCATTGCACTCCAGCCTGGGTAACAAGCATAAAACTCCGTCTCAAAAAAAAAAAAAAAACTCGGAAAGGTCTAATTCCAGATGCACATGCAAATGAATCACCCTGGATATGCACTCAACTGAATGAGGAAATTAATGCAGACAGACATAAATGACCTAAAAGCACTGGCTGGGTTGCCCACACCCCAAGCGGGACAGCATTACCCCATTTCCATCTTTCCCATGTGCAGGTCATCTGGTCCTGCCTATTTGCCTCCTAAATATTGCTGGATTGTCTACCTCTTTTCTTCTGAGGCTCAGGCCTAAAGATCCTAAAGACTTTCTTTGATGTGTCTATTCTGACTAGATAATACATTCACATGGCTCAAAAATTAAAATGCACAAAACGTATGTAAGGAAACATCTCCTTTCTACCTCTGTTTCCACTCACATTTCTCTTCCCAAAGACAACATCTATTTCCAGCTTTTTCTTTTTTTTTGGTGGGGGGACAGGGTCTTGCTCTGTTGGCCAGGCTGGAGTGCAATGGCATGATCTCGGGTCACTGCAACCTCCACCTCCGGAGTTCAAGGGATTCTCATGCTCAGTCTCCCGAGTAGCTGGGATTACAGGCAATGTGCCACCATGCCTGGTGAATCTTGTATTTTTAGTAGAAATGGGGTTTCACTATGTTGGTCAGGCAAACTCCTGACCTCAGGTGATCCACCTGCCTTAGCCTCCTAAACTTCTAGGATTACAGGTGTGAACCACCACACACAGCTTCTTGTCTGTCCTTCCAGAGAGGTGTATGTACAGATAAGCAAACATATATATAGAGAGATATATAATTTTTTTTTTGAGATAGGGTCTTGCTCTGTCAAGGTTGGCATGTAGGGGCAAAATCACAGCTCCCTGCAGCCTCAAATTCTTGGGCTCAAGCGATCCTCCCACCTCAGCCTCTTGAGTAGCTGGGACTACAGGCGCGTGATATCACATCTGGCTGATTTATTTTTATTTTTTTCATGGAGACAGGATCTCACTAAGTTGCCCAGGCTTCTGACATCAAGTGATCCTTCTGCCTCAGCCTCCAAAGTGCTGGGATTACAGGTGTGAGCCACCATATCTGGCCAGATATGATTTTTAACAGGAATGAGAACATATTTTCACGCTGTTTGAGACAATTTTTTTCCCAATTAACAAGACATCTTGGCCATTATTTCATATCAGTACATAAAGCACTTTCCCCATTCCTTTTTAAGAGCTTCATAGTATTCCACTGTATAAAGGAGCCATTCATTTCATTGTTCCCTATTTTTTGCTCTCACAAACAAGGCTGCGCACTGAATAACCTTGAAGCCTGTCTTGTTCTACACTGCAAATGTACTTGTAAGATGATAAATCCCCAAAGGGGAATTGCTGGGTCACAGGGTTGTGTGCATTTGTCTTTTAACAGATCTTTGCCAGACTGTCTTCAAAGAAGTCACGCCAATCAATGTGCAGTCCCGCCAGCAATATATATATTCTCCCAGCCTCACCAAGACAGTGTGTTACCAAACTTTTGGTCTCTGCCAATCGGATTAGCGAAAATAGCATTGTACTTGAATGAATGAGTGGGCCAATGACTAAGCACTGAAGAGGAGGCACATAAAAGGATGCAAATGGGTCAGGTACGGTGGTTCACACCTGTAATCCCAGCACTTTGGGAAGCTGAGGCAGGTGGATTACCTGAGGTCGAGAGTTCAAGATCAGCCTGACCAAACATAGAGAAATCCCATCTCTACTAATAATACAAAAAAAAAAAAAAAAAAAATTAGGGCCAGGCGCAGTGGCTCACACCTGTAATCCAAGCATTTTGGAGGCCAAGGCGGGCGGATCACCTGAGGTCGGGAGTTCAAGACCAGACTGACCAACATGGTGAAACCCCATCTTTAAAAAAAAAAAAAAATTAGCTGAGCGTGGTGGCAGATTCCTGTAATCCCAGCTACTTGGGAGGCTGAAGAGGAAGAATCGCTGGAACCTGGGAGGCAGAGGTTTCAGTGAGCCGAGATTATGCCATTGCACTCCAGCCTGAGCAACAAGAGGGAGACTCTGTCTCAAAAAAAAAAAAAAAAAGGATGCAAATGTTCCTTTGGGGTTAAAACTGCCCGACCCTAGGAATATTAGGCATAGCACCAGAACTAGCAGTGTGCAGTGAGCTGCTCTGAGTGGAATTGGCCTCTCCTGTGGAATCACCCCTACAAGACTGGAGGCTCCCAGAGGGAAGGGACCAGACCGGTGTTGTAAACTGTCTCCTGTGCCCAGACCACAGCAGGCACTCAGCAAACACCTGTGGGACAAAGGAGCTCACTTGGGACTGGCCAGAGTGTAGGAAGGGTAGGTGTGTGGGGGGTGGTTAGGCAGGATCCCAGGATACACTGGTCATCTATGCTGTTCAATGTGAATCGGGTGTTGGAGAATCGGGCAAAGCCATCCCGGTAGAGCCAGGCCCGCAGCGGGATATACTGAGGCAGAGGTGGAAAGAGAGAGAGAAGAGAAAGTGTATACATGTAGGCACTCTCACACCACCTAGCTCTTGCACCTACCATTTCCTCCCCCGGGAGTCCCCTTCTGTCTTTCCCAAATCAGACACCTGCTCTCACACCAGGCTTCTTTGATTTTATCCCCTCCTTTCAGGGGGAAAGGGGATACAGAAGGAAATAGAATGAAGGTGAGGTCCAGGAAGACAGGGCAGAGTCTGTCTTAGACACCCCCATAGCCTGTGTCCAGCATAAAGGTTTGAACGTTGGCTGAAGGGATCAATGAATGGGTGGAAGGAATATAGCAATATTAATATTCTTAATACCCCTGACTAAGAGAGGCTCTGAGGCCAGGCTGCCTGGATTTATGTCCCAGCTCTGCTGCTCACCAACTGTGTGACCTTGGGCAAGGTACACAACCTCTCCATATCTGTCCCCTCATTGTAAAGGGAGGATAATAATAGAACCTGCCTCCCTGGGTTGTTAGGAGGCCTGAATGTGATAAAACCTGCTAAGTGCCGGGGCCTGGTACTTAGTAGGTACTCAGTGAATGTCTGCTGTGGATGACAGAATGAATAAAAAAGGGCAGAGAGAGAGCAAATCTAGATTTGGAGGCATCTAAGATGGTTAACTTCAGGTACGTCTCCCCGCCCCCACCCCATCCCTAGATGTCCCCCGGGCTCTCTCAGGCAGAGATAAAACCAGACAAGCTTACACAAGGTACCCGCAGGCCATTTCCCCCATCTCCAGAGTCCAGCCACCCTTTAACCCCTGCTGGAGGAGGGTCCCCCGCTTCGTTACTCACCGACATCACCAGCACGTAGACACGCAGGTCAAACTTGCGGCCTGTCAGACAAGGAAAGAATTCGTGCGACAAATAGTGATCGTCAGACATTGTGCTAGGTTTTGGGGAAATAGCGGTGGACAGACAGACAGGAAACCCTGCCTTTATGAAGCTCCTACACAAGGGGCCAGGCACAGCGCCTCATGCCTGTGTGATCCCAGCACTCTGGGAGGCTGAGGCAGGAGGATCACTTCAGGCCAGGAATCCAAGACCAGCCTGAGCAACATAGTGAGATGCTGGGTCTACAGAAAATTAGCCTCCCATGGTGGTGCCCACCTGTAGTCTCAGCTACTCTGGAGATTGAGGCAGGAGGACTGCTTGAGACCAGGAGATGGAGGCTGCAGTGAGCTATGACCATGACATTGCACTCTAGTCTGGGTGACAGAGACGTGGGCTCGGAGAACACAACAAAAACTACACAAGGTATAAAGAGAGAATAATGGGAGGCGGAGAGGGATGGGTGGGGGTCAACCTGGGGGAAAGGCTTGAAAGTCAGTAGTCAAATAAGACCCCCTTGGGGAGTAGGAACCTTCACGGAGGTTACTATTTTCATAGTAATAACCTTCACAGTGCCCGCCTAGCCCAGAGTGGTGCAGGTCCTTGGGTGGGAGAAACTGCGAGAACAGAAGCTTGGAGGGGGAAAGAGCTTGGGCCAAGGGCAGAGAGGAAGGAGATGAGGTTGGCTAGGCGGGCAGAGGTCAGGCCCCATGCACTTTTGGGGTTCTGTCCCAAAAACCATGGGAAGCCACAGAAGGGTATCTCCTCCCTCTGGCTGCCATTTGGGGTGGAGCAAAACGGGCAGAGCAGCAGTAGGCACCAATGAGGAGGAGAGCGTAATTGTCCAGGAGGGAGAGGATGGTGGCTGGGACCCGGGCAGAGGTGAGAGGAGCGGCCAGACAGATTCAAGAGCTTGTGGGAGCTTGGTGAGAACCAGATGTTGGGGGAGGAAGGGGACATACCCAGAATGGCTCCTGGCTTCTGGCTGCATCCCCGATGGAGAAGCTGAGGAATGGTGGGGGGATGGCAGGGCAGAATTAGGGGTGTGTTGGGTTTGAGTGGTTGGCAGATGCCCAAGAGGGATGTCACAGGCTGCTGGAAATCAGGATCTGAGGTTCAGGGGCAAGGTCCTGGCTGGGGACAGAAAGCTGGGAGTCACTAGTCTTTGAGTGGTGTTTAAGTCACAGACAGGACAGGGTCACTATGGGGGAGAGAGAAGAGACCCAGGGGCTGCCCCCTGGGGAAGGTAATTGCCAGAAGACATGGGAACTGGCATTAACACTATTGCAATGATGTCCCCCATGCCTGATGTCCTGTAGTTCCCAGAGCCCAAGTGAGAAAAGCAGATGCCAGGCACACCTGGGGCAACCCACCAAGGTTGCAGGGAGGAGGCTGGGTTCTACCTCAGGGCCTGTGCCCTTGCAATTCCGCCTCCCTGCATTCCTCTCCCTCCAAATCTACCCACAGTGACTCCTAGTTGCCACTCAGGTCTCAGCTCACATGTCACCTCCTGGCCCCCACATCATTCTCTGTCCCATTGCCCTACTTGACTGACTTCATAACACCAGCACTGCATGGGACTGTCCCGTGGTGTGTTGTCTAGTTTATTACAGCCTGCTCATTGAGGGTGTAAACTCCAGGAGAGCAGGATGGGGGGCAGCATTCAGTGCAGCGCTAGCACCAAATAGGCACTTTAAAATATTTGTTGGATAAATGCGTGAAAGAGTAAGTTGGTTTTTAAAGGAGGAAAATTTTCCTGAACCAAGAAGGGAATGGAAAGGGCATGCCAGGCAGAGGGACCTGTATGGGCAATGGCTAGGAGGTGGGAGACTGCGGAACTGATCTCTTTCCATGTGTCCCTTCACGCCTAGTGTCAGGCTGGGCCCTTGGCAGCTGCTGGTCAAGGCTTGTTGACTGACTATTTGATGACCGTGCAATAGAAGAGCAGGAGCAGAGACGGCCATCTCACCTCCTATCAGGTACGGATTTTCTATGTAACGCTGAGCCACATAGTTCTCCACAGTAATATCATCTTTCTGGTCGTCAGAGTTTCTTGTGTCCTAGTAACAATAATAATGGAACATTTATTTATGGATCATTGCCTGAGTACTAGGCACTGTGTTAGACACTACTTAGGATAGCTCATCGGATCTTTAAATCAACCCTATCAGGTAAGTACTAATGTGATTCCAATTTCAAAGACAAGAAACTGAAGGACAGAGAGGGAGGGTAACTTGTTCAAGGTCACACAGCCAGTTAGTGATGTCACTGGGATGTGAACCTACATGGTCTGGGCCCAGAGCCTGAGTGTTTAACCTCTAGACCTGTGTTGCCCAGTAGGGCATTTACATTTACCTTGATGGAAAGTAAATGAAAGTACATGCTTAATAAATGAAAGGTGAAACTTGAAAACACAGGCCAAGTGAAATAAGCCAGGCACAAAAGGACAAGTATGCTCTGATCCCACTTAGATGAGGTGGCTAGAGTAGTCGAGGTCATAGAGACAGAAGGTAGACGGGTGTTCCAGGGGCTGGGGAGAGGAGGGAATGGGGAGCTGGTGTTGATCAGGCACAGTTTCAGTTTGGGAAGGTGGGAAGTTCTGGACATGGACAGTAGTGGCGGCTGCAGAACGGTGTGAATGTACTTACGACCCAGACACTTCAAAGAGGTTACGATGGAACTTTCATGTTATTCTATCTTCTACCACAGTTTAAATTTTTTTTTTTTTTTTTTGAGAATGAGTCTCGGCCAGGCGTGGTGGCTCACGCTTGTAATCCAAGCACCTTGGAGGCCAAGGCGGGCGGATCACCTGAGGTCGGGAGTTCGAGAGAATGCTTCTCATTCTCTTGCCCAGGCTGGACTGCAGTGGCACGATCTGGGCTCACCGTAACCTCCACCTCTCAGGTTCAAGCAACTCTCGTGTCTCGGCCTCCCGAGTACCTGGGATTACAGATGAGAGTCACCACACCCAGCTAATTTTTGTATTTATAGTAGAGATGGGATTTCACCATGTTGGCCAGGTTCGTCTCAAACTCCTCGCCTCAAGTGATCTGCCTACCTCAGGCTCCCAAAGTGCTGGGATTACAGGTATGAGCCACCGTATCCAGCCTATAATTTTAGAAAAGGATGTGAAATTTAAAATCCAGTCCTCAATCACACCAGCCACGTGGCAAGTGCTCAACATCCCGCCTGTGGCTAGTGGTCACTGCATTGGAGAGCACAAATATCAACCATTTCCATCCCTCTAGAAAGTTCTGTTGGCCAGTGGCCTACGCCACCTATGGGCCTCCAAAGACATGGCTCCTTCTTCTCTACCTGCCAGCCCAGCTCGGGAGGACAGCAACGCTCTCATGCATGGGCACAACATCTCGCAGGCTGCAAATGCCTTTCCCACCCGTTGTCCCCTTTGCTCAAAGACAAGGGTCACACACTTGATGGGGTCAATGGCAGGCAGCCCAATGGCAGGCAGCACTGGCTCTCAGGACAGACCTGCTCCACCCACCATTGCTCCCCGCTCTACTGTGTGAAGACAAAAGCAGCCAGGTCTTGCCTTCCTGGGACCTGGGTCCAGCTCCACCTCCACTCATGTGGCTGCCAGATGGACTGACAGTACTCCTCCAGGCAGGCTGGGCCTCCAGGCTGCTTCTTCCCTGCAGTGCCCTGACAGTTTCATGGGAGGAGTCAAGACATTTAGCACTGCTACGCGCCTCTTGGTACAGCAGGTGCCAGTCCTATAGGATTTCAGCCATCCTGCTCCTCCCACCCACCCTGCACCATCATCACCACTCAGCTTGAGAGGGCTTCAGCCATTTTCCCAAGACCACACAGCTGCTGAGTGGGAGAGGCAGGATTTGAACCAGGATTTCTACTGCACTGTGTATTGGGACAAGAATGGAATGGGGGTGGGAGGGAGCTGCCGCAAAGCTCAGTCTAGGCCCTGAAGGAAGAGTCAACCATACTATCCCCAGCCACGTGAGCGGGAGGCCCAGATAAAGAATGTGCATCAGCTGGGTGTGGTAGCTCACGCCTGTAATCCCAGCATTTTGGGAGGCTGAGACGGGCAGATCACGTGGTCAGGAGTTTAAGACCAGCATGGCCAATATGGTGACAATGTCTCTACTAAAAAATACAAAAAATTAGCCAGGCATGGTGATAAGCGCTTATAATCCCAGCTATTCAGGAGGCTGAGGCAGGAGAATTGCTTGAACCTAGGAGGCAGAGGTTGCAGTGAGCTGAGATGGTACCACTGCACTCTAGCCTGGGTGACAGAGTGGGACTCTGTTTCAAAAAAAAGAATGTTCATCAAGCACTGAGTATCAGACACTGTGCTCGGGGAGGAAGGGTGTGTGTGTGTGTGTGTTTGCTTATCAATTACCATCTCAATCTACTGAGGCATTGACAGGTGAGGTAACTTAGCCAAGGGCACACAGCTATTGAGTGATTGAGTCACAAGGTCAAGATTTGAATCTGGACAATCTGGCTCTGGATACCCCCACTCCAGTGGGCAGGCCTGTGGGTAGTTTCTCGCCAGCCCTCTGAGCTTTGATAGCAGGAAGGAGGGGCCCCTCCAACAGCGAGGTAAGAGGTGGGTTCCGGGAGGAAGGGGGAAGAAGCAGGCTCACCTTCCTCCAGTCCATGATGTCCTTCAGCCTGCGGAAGAGGAAGATGCCTTTCCCCTGCGACCGGGCTACCTGAGGAGGGGTGGGGGCAGAAAGCCGGCTCTTAGCTCTGAGTGGTTCCCTGTTGGCTCCCTTGGCTGGGGCCTCTCCCCAGCCTCTCTCTGTTTCTTTTTCCTCACGAGCCTCCAGCTCTCCCCAGAGGAAGGCTAGCTGAAGGGGCTGGAACAGAGAAGGTGCTAACCCTGGCAGAGGGAGAGAGGAAAGGAAAGGAAGGGGGAGACTGACTTAGCTCACAAAGACATACATTTGCATGAATAATGCAAAAGAACAGACCATTAAAAAGCCATTTCTAACAGTCTTGAGAACATATCATCTGATTCTTTTTTTGGAAATCAATTTGCCTTCATAATTAGGGTTTGCTTCGGCTAATACTGAAATCAGCCTGGCTTTACTGAACCCCAGCATGGATAATTCATAGCTTCACAGAGTAGGGGCTAGAAGAATCTTTGATCTTATACAGAGGGGTCCTCAGCGAAGGCATCACTCCCCTTCTACCACTATAGAAGGGCGACAGTCTCCCGCCTGGCGTGCACACCCACAGTGCCTAGGAGCTCACTACCTCCCCCACCCACGCCAAACATAGCTCATTTGGTTACAGGATAGCTTTGTAAACACTCATCCAAAGAGTATATATGAGGTGCATACTGTATGTTGAGTATTATGCAATAACCCAGACCTCATGGAACACAGTCTAACTTGTGTTGAGCTAAAATTGGCCAGTCCGGCTTTGGCTCCTAGGAATCAACAAAGTTGATTCCTGGGTACCAAAAGAGTCTTTTAGGTATCTGCAGCCACTGAGCAGGTCCCCCAGGTCATCTTTCCTCCAGTAGATATGCAAACTCTTATTTCCTTCTGTTCTCCTCTGAGCATGGCCCACCTGGCCCACCTGAGGCTCTCTGTCGGGGCAGGCAGGGCTGTCAGGTGTGGTGGCACAGGTTGTCTACTGCTCTGCCTGAGTGTACCCTGGTTCAGGGGTGTGTGTGCCCACAAGACTGGGTGCCAAAAACACTATGGAGCACTGGTGGTGGCTCAGGGGCAGCTAAGTGTGCACAGCAGTTTCAGAAAGCAACTACTCAGTGTGCACCAGGAGCTTCCGCCAGTTCACAGCCTTGCAGAAGACTTGAACAGGCACTTTATGAAGATTACCAGTGTAAATGTGTCACAGCCTGGGCACAGTGACTCACATCTGTAATACTAGCACTTTGGGAGGCCGAGGTAGGAAGACTATTTAAGCTCAGGAGTTCAAGATAAGCCAAGGCAACATAGTGAGACCTCGAGACCTCGTTGCTACTAAAAATAATTTTTTTAATTTTTATTTATTTATTTATTTATTTAGAGATGGAGTTTCGCTCTTGTTACCCAGGCTGGAGTGCAATGGCCCGATCTTGGCTCACCGCAACCTCCGCCTCCTGGGTTCAGGCAATTCTCCTGCCTCAGCCTCCTGAGTAGCTGGGATTACAGGCACGCGCCACCATGCCCAGCTTATTTTTGTATTTTTAGTAGAGACAGGGTTTCACCATATTGACCAGGATGGTCTCGATCTCTTGACCTTGTGATCCACCCGCCTCGGCCTCCCAATAAAAATAATTTTTAAAAATAGCCGGGTGTGGCTGGGTGTGGTGGTTCACACCTCTAATCTCAGCAGTTTGGGAGGCCAAGGTGGGTGGATCACTGGAGGTCAGGAGTTTGAGACCAGCCTAGCCAACATGGCAAAACCCCGTCTCTACAAAAAATACAAAAAGTAGCTGGGCGTGGTAACACGCATCTGTAATCCCAGCTACTCGGGAGGCTGAGAGGCACAAGAATGTCTTGAACCCAGGAGGTAGAGGTTGCAGTGAGCCAAGATCGTGCTACTGCACTCCAGCCTGGGTGACAATTTCAAGACTTCGTATAAAAAAAAAAATAGCTGAGTGTGATGGTGCACCCCTGTAGTCCCAGCTACTTGGGAGGCTGAGATGGAAAGAAGACTTGAGCCCAGGAGATTGGGGCTGCAGTGAGCAGGGATTTAGCACTGCACAGCCTGGGCAACAGGGAGGGAGGGGGGGGGAGGGAGGGAAGGAAGGAAGGAAGGAAGGAAGGAAGGAAGGAAGGAAGGAAGGAAGGAAGGAGGAAAGAAAGAAGGAAGAAAGGAAAGAAAGAAAAGAGAGAGGGAGAGAAAGAGAGAGGGAGGGAGGGAGGGAATGGAGTGGGGAGGGGGGAGGGAGGAAGGAAAGAACAGGCACTCAGCCTCATCAGAGTTTACCAACAGAGAAGTGCTAATTGACAGAGCAGGAGCACGGTCATCTTGGACAAATACCAACACTTTAAATTCCACCTCCCTTTCTACCCTCATGCATTCCAAGGAAATCACTTCTCTTCTAACTACAAGCAGCCAGAAAAAGCAGACAGTAAAACACAGATAAGACAGCTCAGGCACAGAGGGAGGTGGGAGGAAAGTCTCTCGGGTAACTGCCAAACTTCACCCTCATACAACGGGCCCCAGTAAAACACTGGGCTTTAATAAGCACGTTCCTTTCCCTTCAGGTGCACAAAGACAGGGAACCTAAAAGCAGATTCCTGGGATATGCCTGCAGCTGCAGGAAGACCAATGGGAACAGACACACAACTCTCCCTCCCAGATAAGCATAACAAAGAAACATGGAAGCAGTCCAAGCCTCTACTAAACTCTCCCACCCTGAATCCTTAAAAAGTCTTGGTCTGTAAGAGAGTGTGGCTCTGACCTAACTCGGCCAGAAGCTCCTCTCAGGTTTGTTTTCTCCATAATAAACCTGTCTTAACTGGCAAGCCACTTCTTGTGTTTCTTTTCTCTTTCTTTAATTCTTACACTAATGAAAATCACAATATGATACTACTATATACTACCTGAAAATGGTCACATTTAAAGACAGACAATACCAAGTATTGGTGAGGATGTGGAGAAAAACTGGAACACACTGCTGGTGCGAGAGTGCGAGAGTACATTGTTTGGAAACTGGCAGCATTTGCTAAAGCCAAACAGGCATCCTCTATCCTATGTCCCAGCAATTATTCTCCTAGGGACCTACATGACAGAAATGTCTGTACATGTCACGATGGACATGGCCCCAGACACCCATAGCAGCAGTATCATAATAGTTCCACCCTGAAACTCCCTAATGGATGAATATTTATTCAATGAAACAGTATACAATGATAACAGTTAACAATGTACAATTACCCACATCAGCAGAATGAACTGCAAAAACATGTCAAGGGAGAGAAACCAGACACAAGGTAGTCATCCTATAAGATTCCAATTACAGGCCAGGCATGGTGGCTCATGCCTGTAATCCCAGCATTTTGGGAGGCCAAGGCAGGCGGATCACCTGAGGTCAGGAGTTCAAGACCAGCCTGACCAACATGGAGAAACCTATCGCTACTACAAATACAAAATTAAGCCAGATGTGGTGGTGGCTGCCTGTAATCCCAGCTACTCAGGAGGCTGAGGCAGGAGAATTGCTTGAACATGGAAGGTGGAGGTTGCAGTGAGCCAAGATCGTGCCATTGTACTCCAGCCTGGGTAACAGAGCAAGAGTCTGTCTCAAAAAAAAAAAAAGATTCCAATTATATAAAGTCCAAAAGCAGACAAAGCAAACCTATGCTGTTTAGTGCCTGGGGTAGGGTGGGGGTTGTGAGTGAGTGAAAGGGGCCCTGAGAGGGCTGCTGAGGTGTAGGGAATGCTCTGTTTATGATCTGGGTCCTGGTTACTTGAGTAGATTCACTTTGCAAAATTCATACTGTGCCCCTATAATTTGGCTACTCTTCCATATTATATTAAAATTATCTTTTTAGGTTCATCTACTTTGATCTAGAAGCCTCTATCCCCAACCCTGTTGGCTGCCCTCCCTATGACCACTTTCCTTCCTCTTCTTCCTTGCCAGAAAAACCCATGCAGGAGGCTGGAAAGGCCAGATGCTGGTTTTCCCAGCTTCCTTTGCAATTGGTGGAAACCACATGACCAGTTTTGGCCAATCAGACCTAAGGAGACATTTGCTCAGAGATTCCAGGAAAGATGTTTCTCCTTGTTAAAAATATTAGGGAAAGAGCCGGGGAGAAAAGCAGGGTAGGGAAGAAACATCCTGGCCTCCTTCCTTCTTTCTTTGAATGCTACAGTCTGCAGAGAGGATGCCTGTGACTGCAGCAGCCATGTCACATCCATGAGGTGACAAGTCTGATGACAAAAAGCCAGCACACAGAATGCAGAGTGGATGGAGAGAAGGAGCCTGGGCCTCTAGCAGGATCATCAAGCACATCCCCAACCCTGGATCTGCCTACCCTCAGCCTTCTTGTCGTGTGAGATAACAAAATGCCTTTCTTGTTGAGGCCATTGTTAGTAACTTGACACGACTGGTCCAGGAGGTGCCTTCCTAAGGGACTAACCCTAAAGAATGAAAGATGAACCACCTGCATGGTGTTACTTTGGGGTTGGTGAGATAGAAATCACCTAATACCTATCTCTAGCAGATGGCAATTTCCAAAAACCACCACAACAATATTTCCAGTACCTTATGTTCTCCAGAACCCTGTCAAGAGGTAAAGTCAATGACCCTTCCCCTTGAATCTGGAAGTGTCTCTACTAATTGCATGTGGCAGAAGTGATGTGTGGTTTCCAATGCCAGGTCATAAAAGGCAATACAGCTTCTGCCCGGCTCTCTCTTTCAGGATGGTTGCCCTCAAAACCCAGCAGGCATCCCGCAGAGAAGCCCAGGTCACAGGGAGTGGCCCACACGGAAGGCAACTGAGTCTTCCAGCCCTCAGTCCTGGCTGAATTCCCAGCCAAGAGCCGGCACCTACTTGCTAGAGGCAGCTCGGAAGGGGGCCCTCCAGTTCTCAGTGGATGCTGGAGCACAAATGAGCCTTCCCTGTCAAGCGCTGTCCACACAGGGGGATCATGAACGAAATAAGACATTATTATTGTTTCAAATCACTATGTTTGGGAGTTTGCTACTCTGAAATAGATCACCAGAATTTTAGCTTTAGTAGAATGGTTCATAACAATGGCAATACCAGCAGCTAACACTTACCAGATGTTTACTCTGTGCCAGGCACCATGATTTACACAGTTACCTCATTAAAGCTTCAGAAAACACACACTCTTGGACATCAACATTATTATCACCATTTTGCAGCCAAAGAACCAGTGAACAGAGAGGCTAAGCACATTGCCCAAGGTCACCCAGCCAACAGGTAACAAATCCGAGATAGTTAAATCTGTGCTACACAAGCCTGGGGCTCATATACCTCTTGAAAGGTGTTGGGGGGACACAAAATCACATGATAAACAGCGTTACTTCTGGGGGCATCTCTATTACTTGATGGTTTGGGAGGGAAGTATTTTTATGTTATGCTTTTTTCTTTGAGACAGGGTCTTGCTCTGTCACCCAGGCTGGAGTGTAGTGGTGCCATCTCAGCTCACCGCAACCTCTGCCTTCCCCACCTCAAGCACTCCTCCCACCTCAGCCTCCTGAGTAGCCCCAAGGCTGAGAACAGCCCCGTGGTTGCCAAGGATGCTTGCAGCCATGTGTGAAGTGTTAGACCAGCTTGGTAGACACAGGAAGAGAAGGGGCCTGCGCCTCTAACAGGATCATCGAGCACATCCAGCAACTTGGGGGACACAGAGAGGTACTGACAGACAGGCCCAGTCCCTGACAGCCAAGCACCCACCTGCCCATACCAAGAGGCAGGCTGGAGCCACAGTGGTCCCATGAGCCATGTCAGTGTCCTGCCCACCTCCTCACCAACCCTGCTGGCCTGAACTGCTGGCAGGGGAGAATGCTTCCATGGAAAAAAAGTTAGAAGTAATGCAGTGTTTACACTGGACTTTTAAATGCCAGACCCAAGAGCCTGTTCTTTTTTTTTTTTTTTCAGACGGAGTCTCACTCTGTCACCAGGCTGGAGTGCAGTGACATGATCTTGGCTCACTGCAACCTCCGCCTCTGGGGTTCAAGCAATTCTTCTGCCTCAGTCTCCCAAGTAGCTGGGACTACAGGCACGTGCCACCACACCCAGCTAATCTTTGGTATTTTTAGTAGAGACGGGATTTCACCATGTTGGCCAGGATGGTCTCGATCTCTTGACCTCGTGATCTGCCCACCTTGGCCTCACAAAGTGCTGGGATTACAGGTGTGAGCCACTGCAGCCAGCTGACCCTGTTCTTATGTTCCTCTAAGAGCTCCAAGATGAGCTGGGGCTCTGGCCTGGTGGGGAGAGGGTCCCCACAGGGTGGTATACAGGGGATGATGCTGCCTGCTCCCTTCTGAGTCCTGGGCTGCTCTGCTGCCACTGATGAGGGAGATGAAGGCTCAGCAGACACAGGAAAACAATGTAGAGGAGACGCCCACTGGCTGCCCTGTGACTGGCTGGGCCACAGCAACTATTCGAAAACTTTTGCCTGTGGGTGGGCAAAGATCAACCAGGTCACAAAGACAGGCCTTGTGGGAAGAGTGGAGTGGAGGGACTGGGGGAAGTCGTCTCCCTCTATTCTCCGAATATAGGGCAATGTTCTATTCTTAACAGTCTCTCCTCCTTAAAGGAATCCAAATAAAATCCCAGAATTAACACTCAAACCCAATGGTTCTCCAAGTGGGGTACTCAGACCAGTAGCACCCTCAGAACCTGGAGCGATGGTTAGTTTTATGTGTCAACTTGATGAGGCCATGGCGCCCAGTTGCTTAGACAACTGTTAGTCTAATGTTGCTCTGAAGGTATTTTGTAGATGTGATTAACATCTACAATTATTAATTTTTTTTGGAGACAGGATCTTGCTCTGTCACCCAGGCTGGAGTGCAGTGGAATGATCTCAGCTCACTGCAGCCTCAACCTCCCAGTCCCAAGCACTCCTCATAACTGGCACTACAGGCACACACCACCATACCCAGCTAATATTTTTATATTTTTTTGTAGAGTCTAGTCTTGCTATCTTGCCCAGGCTGGTCTCAAGCTCCTGGGCTCAAGCTATCCTCCCACCTTGGCCTCCCAAAGTGCTGGGATTATGGACATGAGCCATTCACCTGGCCTGCTCTCATGAATTTTGGGTTATCACCCTTGACAGCATGGTGGGTGCGATAAGGAGGCGGGAGCTTCATTTAATCAGCTGAGGGCTTAAGAGTAAAAACTGAGTTTTCCTGAAAAAGAAGAAATTCTGGCCGGGCACAGTGGCTCACACTTGTAATCTCAGCACTTTGGGAGGCCAAGGTGGGCAGATCACCTGAGGTCAGAAGTTTGAGACCAGCCTGACCAACATGGAGAAATCCCATCTCTACTAAAAATACAAAATTGCCCGGTGCATGTCTGTAATCACAGCTACTTGGGAGGCTGAGGCAGGAGAATTGCTTGAATCTGGGAGGCGGGGGTTTTGGTGAGCCAAGATCTTGCTATTGCACTCCAGCCTGGGCAACAAGAGTGAAACTCCATCTCAAAAAAAAAAAAAGAAGCAATTCTGCCTTAAAACTGTAACAAAGAAATCCTGCCTGAAGTTCCATCCTGCTGGCCTGCCCGGCAGATTTCAGACTTGCCAGCCCTTACAAAATTGCATGAGCCAATTCCTTACACACACAGACACACAGACACAGACACACAGACACACAGACACACACACACACACACACACACACACACACACCCTAATACTTTCCTTTCTCTGGAGAACCCTGACTACTATATGCAAATTCTCAGGCCCTCACCAGACGGACTGACTCAGACACTCTGGGGTGGGTGGGATGCTTGAACAAGCTTTTCTGGAGATTCTGCCACACCCTCAAGTTTGAGAACTGCTGCTCCACAATCTTGAAACTCAAAGTGTATGCAGAGACCAGCAGCACTGGCGTGTCCTGGGAGCTGGCTAGAAATTCAGGTTCCCAGGCCCCGCCCAGATCTGTGAATCAGGCTCTGCATTGAACCGGGTCCCTGGATAGCAGGGGCACCGTAGCGTTTGAGAAACACTGACCTGGTGCTTTCCTGGGGACAGAGCAAAGAGAAGGTGTTTCCTAGACTCTTGGAAATAACAATGAAAACGATCAATTATCAGGTACCTAATGCCAAGCCCTTGATATAACTTGTATAATTCATGTGCTGAATGTATGAAACTTCCCTGAATTCTCTCACAACCCTGTAAGGCAGACACGCTCATTAATTCCATTTTACAGGTGAAGAAATGAACCCAGAGGTACTTACAGGGGTCGGGTGACCTGCTCAGGGTCATACAGCTTGTGAGCGGTGGACACAGAATTACAACTCAAGCCAGAAATGACTAGAAGCCCAGAAGCGCCCACTCTCCACCCCGCAGACAGGGTGCCCCGCGATTTGGGAGAAAGGACACACACAGAGACACACAGAGCCAAGACGCCTCCTCTTAATTACAGCTGTAGCTGTCGTTGTGTCTGCTGCTCACAAAGGCTGTGGGCTGGGAATGGAATCAATTTAATATGCAAGTGCTGTTCCCAATTAGCACAAATTACCATTTGTCTGAGAGGATAATGCTGGGAGCTGGAATCCGCCCAGTGGGTCACAGCACTCCGAGCTCATCAGCCTAATCCCTGCTGCTCCAGCCACAGCCTTGCTCACTGCGCCTTCCCTAGACATGGGAGAGGCAGGATGGGCCAGGGGAAGAACCTAGGAGGCCCAGGTACAGCCTGGCTCCATGCCTGTTGGGAGCAGCCATTGTTTTTGTCAGCCTCAAGTCAGTTTCCCTCCAAGCACCTGTGTTTTTGGCTAAATCTGCATCAGCCAACACCAGATGCCAGTCTTCAGCTCCACAAGAAAGGGCTGCTCCCTCCTACCTCCCACTCCCTCCCTGGGGCCTGGAACATTCTCGGGCCTGGAAAATCTAAGAGGGCTTTCATGATGCCATTCAAGGCTACGGTGGCATGGCACCAGAAAAGGCTGAGTAATTGGTAGGTGCACTGTCACCCTCACCTTCAGTTTCTTTTTCTTTTCTTTTCTTTTTTTTGAGACAGTCTTGCTCTGTCCCCCAGGTGTGAATGCAATGGTGTGATCTCGGCTCACTGCAACCTCCACCTCCCAGATTCAAGTGAGCCTCCTGCCTCAGCCTCCCGAGGAACTGGGATTGCAGGTGTCTGCCATCACGGCTGGCTAATTTTTGTATTTTTAGTAGAGATGGGGTTTCACCATGTTGGCCAGGCTTATCTTGAACTCCTGACCTCAGGTGATCTGCCTGCCTCAGCCTCTCAAAGTGCCGGGAGTCCAATCTCACTTCTGAGAAGCCTGCCCAGCCAGGGAGAGCCTCCTGTGGCTCCCTCTGCTGACATTATTCTCCTTAATGACAGCCCAACTGGCTGGGCTTGGTGGCTTACGCCTGTAATCCCAGCACTTAGGGAGGCTGAGGCGGGCAGATCATGAGATCAGGAGTTTGAGGCCAGCCTGGCCAACATGGGGAAACCCCGTCTCTAATAAAAATACAAAAAATTAGCTGGGCACGGTGGCAGGCATCTGTAATCCCAGCTACTCAGGAGGCTGAGGCAGGAGAATTTCTTGAACCCAGGAGGCGGAGGTTGCAGTGAGCTGACATCGCACCACTGCACTCCAGCCTGGGCAACAAGAGCAAAACTCTGTCTCAAAAATAATAATAAAAATAAAATAACAGCACACTGCAACCGCACAGGTCTCCTCTGCTTACTGTCTGCCCGAAAGAAGGGCAGAGCCCCAAGCTGACTTGCTGAGGGCTGTGTCTTCAGCGCCTGGGTCTGTGCCTGGCACGTGGCATGTGCTCAGTAAGTATTTGTGGAATGCATGAATAAGCAGGGCTCAAGTTCTTCATTGCTAAAATGGGGCCTTGCTTGATCCCTCCCCCAAGCGTCACAATGAGCATTGGGGTAACGCAGGTAAAGCATTTGGCATGTCAGGAAGAGAGATTCCAGATTCTCTGCCCTGGCATCCTAAAGATCACTTGTGCATTCAGTAAGCACTTATTGAGCACCTAATGTGTGCCAGCAGTCACAGCTGCTGGGTCCACACACTGCAGAGAAGAAGGGCTAAAGCTGGCCCTTCAAGAAGGCAGACTGCATCCAAGGCTGAATTCCCAGGCAGGGTCTGCACCTGATCCCTGCTCTGGCACCTGGGACTCGTTCCCTCCCATCTAGCCCCAGGCACTGGGCACTCACAGGCTTCATGATCCAGGTGATTCCTGGGTTTTTGCGAAACTCCTCCACAAACAGGTGGTACTCCGACGGCAACTCAAAGGTTTTGGGGAAGAAGTCGCACTTGGCTGCCTCCAGCTTTCCCGCCTCACGCTCTAGCTGCTTCCGGAACCGCTTCAGGTTCTTCACCATGTAGTTCTTTCGGGTCAGCTTGGCGGCAGGAAGGGCAGGCAGCCATTAGCTCCTGCTCACCACCCCCCTCCCCTCCCAGCCCCACCCATCCACCAGCCACCCTGCAGCCTCCATGATCTGGCCCACAAAATAGCAACAGTAAGAGCAACTTTAACCCAGAAAGAGCCTGCTAGTCTAGAATTATCCCCACTTCACAGATGAGGAAACTGGGACTTAGAAAGGTTAAGTCAATTGCCTAGAGCAAGGAAGGAGCTACACTGTCAGGATTTGCCCAGGGCCTGTCTTGACTCCAAAATTCATGCTTTTAACCACTAAGCTACACTAATCTTTAAAAATCTCCCACCACTGCCTCCTCCAGTCCTGTTTCTCCTAGATCTGCTTCCCATCTTTAGACCCCAGACTTCTCAACCTGCCTCCACCCTGAAATCACCATAATTGTTCATACATCGTCTCCCTTCAGACCCTGCACCCCCAAAGCAGCTTGATTCTCAAATCTTGGTGCTGAAACTCCAACCCCCAAACCATTTGGCTCTCCACAGGTCCCGCCCACAAGCTCCCCACCCGGCACACTTTTCCGTTCTGGTCCTTGTACCCCGAAAACCAGCTCCCACTCACGGCCACACTCAGTGACACCAGTTGGTTGGCTCGGTCCTCGCCTGCCTGCCCAGCTCACCTCGTAGTGGTTCCGGAAGTGACTGATCCGAACGTGTTCGTCCATGTAGGTGTGGTCAGAGTTCTCCCGGAGCCAGCTGAGGTCGCACCAGTAGAAATCCCACTCCCCTTCGCTGGGGGTGGGGTGGGGTGGGGTGGGGTGGGGATAAAGGCCATTATCTGAGGACCTTGGCACTGCAACGCCCAGGGAAGTGCTGCTGGGGCGGGTGGGGGGGGGGCTTGAGGAGGGTTACACAGCAGTGCGTCCCTCTGGAATCTCTTAGAGGTAGCCATGGGTGCTACCGGCCTAAATGTGCTTTGTTAGACCAGAGCAAAAACCGTGGAAATGTTCCCACAAATATCCAGGTGGCTGGCTTCCCTTGAGCTGTCACTGAGCCCAGAGTGCCTCCTGGCACCTACCGGCTGGGCTGTGGAGCCGACACCTCTTTAGATAGGGCACGCCCTCCCCAGACCACAGTCCCGGCTACTCTCTGTGGTGCGATAGCCACTCGGCCTCACTTGTTCTTGCTCAGTTGACACACCTGCAGCCCTCAGTGGAATGAGCTAACGTTTGCAGGCCCCTCCCAGTTAAAGCTCTCCACTCATGAAATCCTCAGAGCAGCCCCCAAAGGTGACTTGGATCATCCCCAGAGCTCTAAGGTGGAATGGCCTTGCTCACTGAGGACATGGCAGCAGCAGGACCCACACCCAGCTCTGCCAGCTCCAAATTCCGATCCCATTCTCCACCACCATGCCAGGGAGAGGGAGGGGAAACCGGGCCAATCTACCAAATCTGGGTGTGAATGCCTGGATGTGGGGAGGAGGTGCTTGAAAAAGACACCACAGGAAACAAACACCAACATGATTGTTCACAATTTTTTTAAGTAAAAAAGTACAGTCTGGGCACGGTGGCTCACACCTGTAATTCCAGCAGTTTGGGAGGCTGAGGTGGGCAGATCACACAGTCAGGAGATCGAGACCATCCTGGCCAACATGATGAAACCACGTCTCTACTAAAAATACAAAATTAGCTTGGTGTGATGGCACACACAGCTACTTGGGAAGCTAAGGCAGGAGAATCGCTTGAACTCAGGAGGCAGAGGTTGCAGTGAGCTGAGATCACGCCACTGCACTCAAGCCTGGGAGACAAACGGAGATTCTGTCTCCAAAAAAAAAAAAGAAAGTGCAATATAACTGAAGTCCCCTAACTATCCCTTCCTGATTCTATCTCCTTCTCTCCTGCCATGAAGGAAACCATTAGCCTGAGTTTGATGTGCTATTATTTCCATGCAGTGGCCTTATAGTGCCATCATGTATATATGTGTGTGTGTGTGTGTGTATTCATGCATCATGGCACATGGCATTGTTTGTCATGATTTTAAACTGAATGCCAATACCTATTGCTTACCAGGTACCAGGCACTGCTCTAAGTACTTCACAAATATTCACTCATGGATCCTCAATGCAACCCAAAGTGTTAGGTTCTGTTATTATGCCCATTTTAAGGATGAGAAAATGGAGGCAAGCACGCAGAGCAACTCACCTAGTTCACGCATCTAGTAAGTGGCAGAGCAGGATTTGAACCCAGGCCCTCAAGCTCCAGAGTCCAAGCTCTGTGTTTAGAAACACTCCTGTCTGTTTCTTTTCACAACATACATTTTTCCAGCAAACTTTTGTTTTGGAGATCAGTTCTTTTGATACATAGGAGTCCAATTCAGTCATTCTAACTGCCATTTCCCATTCCACTGGGTGAACATACCACAGTATATCCATTTTCCTATTAAAAGGTGTTTGGGGCTGGGCGTGGTGGCTAACACCTGTAATCCTAGCACTTTGGGAGGGCAAGGCAGAAGAATCACTTTAGGGCAGGAGTTTGAGATCAGCCTCGCCAATATGATGAAACCCTGTCTCCACTAAAAATACAAAAAATTAGCTGGGTGTGATGGTGAGCACCTGTAATCCCAGCTACTCAGGAGGCTAAGGCAGGAGAATAGCTTGAACCTGGGAGGTGGAGGTGCAGTGAGCTGAAATCACACCATTGTACTCCAGCCCAGGTGACAGTGAGACTTCATCTCAGAAATAAATAAATTAATTAATTAATTAAAAATAAAAGGTGTTTGAGGCTGGACATGGCAGCTCATTCCTGTAATTCCAGCACTTTGGGAGGCCAAGGCGGACAGGCTGCTTGAGCTCAGGAGTTTGAGACCAGCCTGGCCAACATGATGAAACCCCATTTCTACCAAAATTACAAAAAATTAGCCAGGAGTGGTGGTGTGCACCTGTAGTCCCAGCTACTCAGGAGGCTGAGGTGGGAGAATCACTTGAGCAGGGCAGTGGAGGTTGTGGTGAGCCAAGATCGCACCACTGTACTCCAGCCTGGGTGGCAGAGTTGAGAGCCCATCTCAAAAAAAAAAAAAAAAAAAGGTGTTTAGTTTGTCTCTCTTACTCCCCACCCCTTTTCTCTATTACAGACAAGTAGGCTGAGTTTTAAAAGATATCTTGAGGAGGTGTCAGGCAGAAATAGAGAAAAATGAAGAGACATTACCATCACCTTGGGGTGAGGAATGAACAGGCCCTGAACAGGACCAACGGGGAGGATGCTGGGGCAGACTGTATTTCCAAAAGATGCCTACACTGTATCCCTCACCCAGAGGCTGCGTGTCTGAAGGTCTCTTTGAGAGGCCACAAGAAAAACCCATGAGAACCTTCTTCGGGTGTCTGCCCTAGTGAGATCCCTGCAGACAGCTAGCACCAACTGCCGCACCTGTGAGTCAGATGCCCTCAGACAACTCCTGCCATCAAGTGACCTCCGGATCTGGGCTCTTCCCAGCTGATGCTCCCAATGTTACAGAGGCAGGCCAGTCCCGCTGCGTCCTGCAAGAGTCCCTGACTCACAGGAGCCCTGTGCCTAAGGCAATGCTGTCTTATGCAGCTAAGTTTTGGGATTTGTTACACAGCCATAGCACCTGGAACAATGGCCAAGCAGTTGGGTCTTGTGTTGTAAATGGGGCTCCCTCTAGAATTTTTTTTTTTTTTTTTTTGGAGACGGAGTTTCCCTCTTGCTGAGGCTGGAGTGCAATGGTGCAATCTTGGCTCACCACAACCTCCGCCTCCCAGGTTCATCCAATTCTCCTGCCTCAGTCTCCCGAGCAGCTGGGATTACAGGCATGTGCTACCATGCCCCGCTAATTTTTTAATTTTTTTAGTAGAGATGGGGTTTCTCCATATTGGCCGGGCTGGTCTTGAACTTCTGACCTCAGGTGATCCACCCGCCTCAGCATCCCAAAGTGTTGGGATTACAGGCACGAGCCACTGCACCCGGCTCCCTTTGGAATTTTCAAAGAACTAAAGATATAAATTGCTTCTCCTTGTGGCTGCTGGGTAGGTGTTTCTCCTGAATGTCACCATGTCCAGAGAGGATTTAAGGCAGGCAGGTCCAGCCTTTCACTGAGCTCAGAGATGTCCAGAGATGTTCATCTGTGCACACACCATGAACAGATGTGGTGACGTAAAGCACCGTAACAGAATGACACTGGAACCAGAAATCTATGGTTTCCAAATTTTGTCCTAGTTACTCATGAAAATCTGGGGCCTGGTCCTTCTCCAAACCTCCCTTGTGGCTGTTGCCCCAGGCACAGTGGTTCTGAAGAACAGTTTCAAGAACTGATGGAAACCCACTGGAGAAATGGCCGAGTGCTGGCCGGGTGTGGTGGCTCATGCCTGTAATCCCAGCATTTTGGGAGGCCCAGGCGGGTGGATCACCTGAAGTCAGGAGTTCAAGACCAGCCTGGCCAACATGGTGAAACCCTGTCTCTACTAAAAAATATAAAAATTAGCCGGACATGCTAGCATATTCCTGTAATCCTAGCTACTTGGATTACTAAACGCAGGAAGCAAAAGTTGCAGTGAGCCTACATTGCACCGTTGCACTCCAGCCTGGGTGACAGTGTGAGATACCATCTTGGGAAAAAAGAAAGAAAGAAACAAATGGCTGTGTGCTCTATAAACCCTCTGACATCACAGAGCCACAGATTCCCGGCTGGTTAGTGGGGCCTCATCTAGACGCCTAGTCCTGCCTTTTCTCCACCCTGATGTTTGTACCAGGCCATGTCGTGCAGCACGAGGAGCAGTAGACCAGGAGTCAAGAGCCCTGATTCTGGTCTTGTCACAGTCACTGGCACTTATATGACCTTGCCCTCTTCTCTGGGCCTCAGTTTCCTGTTGGGAAAATCTAGGAGTGGTAACCTCTAGGCAAGATGACAGGCTGCAATGAGCCAAACTGATACTAAATAATTAAACAAGGGGCAGGAAGAGAAAACCTTTCTCTACAGAAGAATGCCACCTAATACATGTAGAAGGAATGACAGAATGACCATTTTGCAATTATTATAGTCATAATAGATTTAGGCAAGAATCCTCAGAAAAGGCCAGACATGGTGGCTTCCGCCAGTAATCCCAGCATGTTGCGGGGCCAAAGCAGGAGGATCACTTAAGCCCAGGAGTTTGAGACTAGCCTGTCAACATGGATAAACCTCATCTCTACAAAAAATACAAAAATTAGCCGGGCATGGTGGCACAAGCCTGTAGTCCCAACTACTCAGGGGGCTGAAGTGGGAGGATCACTTGGGCCCAGAGGGTCAAGGCTGAAGTGAGCCATGATTATGCCACTGTACTCCAGCCTAGGCAACAGAGTGAGACCCTGTCTCAAAAGAAAGAAAAAAAAAGGCCGGGCACGGTGGCTCACGCCTATAATCCCAGCACTTCGGGAGGCCGCGGCGGGTGGATCACGAGGTCAAGAGATCGAGACCATCCTGGTCAACATGGTGAAACCCCATCTCTACTAAAAATACAAAAATTAGCTGGGCATGGTGGTGCGCACCTGTAGTCCCAGCTACTCGGGAGGCTGAGGCAGGAGAATTGCTTGAACCCAGAAGGCGGAGGTTGCAGTGAGCCGAGATCGTGCCATTGCACTCCAGTCTGGGTAAAACAGCGAAAATCCGTCTCAAAAAAAAAAAAAGAATTACCGAAAAATGCTAAAACCATTGTGTGAAAGTTTGTTGGGAACAAGATATTTGCATAGTCTCAGAGTATCTGCCCATAAGATACTTATTAATTATAAAAAAGTTAATTTACATTGGAGAAATCTGGCAGACACCACCTTAATCTAATGGTCAATCAAGGTACTGTCACCAGTGATAAGACATATGGCATCACAAACCCTCTGATGAGTTCCACTGGGAAGCATCAAGAATACCAGAGCATCATTTCTGTGGTATTCTTGCCAAAATGCATAACCTCACGATGAGAAAACATCAGAAAAATCCAATTCAAGGGACATTCTACAAAATGTACTCTTCAAAAGTGTGAAGGGCATGAAAGACAAAGACCAAGGAACTGAAATATGTTTGAGGTTAAAAAAAAAAAAGGTCAACTAAATGCAAAGTGGGATCCTGGATTGGATTCTGGAACAGAAAAAGGACATTAGTGGAAAAAAACTGGCGAAATTCAAATGATGTCTGCAGCTTAGTTAACAGTAATATATCGATGTTAATGTCCTGACTTTGACAAATGTACTATGATTACATAAGCTAAGCTAGTGCAGCTGCTGAAAGAGGAAGCTATGTACTATTTTTGAAACTTTTCTGTAGGTTTAAAGTTATTTTAAAATAAAAAAGTTAAAAAAAATAAGTATTTAAAAATATTATAGTTTGACCCCTACCTCATACCATATAAAAAAATTAAACAAAGACCTAGATATAAGAGCTAAAACTATAAAGCTCTTAGAAGAAGACATACAAGTAAATTTTTGTGACCTTGGATTAGGCAATGGTTTTTTAGATGATACAAAAAGCATAAGCAACAAAGAAAAAACAGGTCAACTGGACTTCATCAAAATTAAAAAGTTTTTACCTCAAAAGGCACAATCAAGAAAGTGGAAAGATAATTCATAAAATGGAAGAAAATATTTGCAAATCATAAATAAGAATATCTTCATAAGGTAGAATTCTTATAACTTGAAAATAAAGAGACAACTAAATTTAAACATGGGCAATAGATATTTCTTCAAGGAAGATTTATAAATGGACAACAAGCACATAAAAAGAGTCTGAAAATCGTTAGCCATCAGGGAAATGCAAATCAAAACCACAATGATACCACTTCATATCCACTAGGATGGCCATAATAAATGTGAGGGTGGGTACGGTGGTTCACACCTATAATCTCAACACTTTGGGAGGCAGAGGCAGGAGGATCACTCAATTCCACAAGTTTGAGATGAGTCTAGGCAACATAATGAGACCCTATCTCTACAAAAAAATTGTAAAACGGCCAGGCGCGGTAGCTCAAGCCTGTAATCCCAGCACTTTGGGAGGCCAAGACAGGTGGATCACGAGGTCAAGAGATCCAGACCATCCTGGTCAACATGGTGAAACCCCGTCTCTACTAAAAATACAAAATATTAGCTGGGCATGGTGGCGCATGCCTGTAATCCCAGCTACTGAGGAGGCTGAGGCAGGAGAATTGCCTGAACCCAGAAGGCGGAGGTTGCGGTGAGCCGAGATTGGGCCATTGCACTCCAGCCTGGGTAACAAGACCAAAACTCCGTCTCACAAAAAAAAAAAAAAAAACATTTAGCAAGGTATGGTGGCGTGTGTTTGTAGTCCCCAGTCACTCAGGAGGCTGAAGTGGGAGGATCACTTGAGCCCAGGAGGTCAAGGTTGGCTGTGATTGTACCACTGCACTCCAGCCTAGGTGACAGAGAGGCCCCTTCTCAAAAAAAAAAAAGAAGAAGAAGAATGAGAGTTAGTGAGTATGTGGAAAAACTGGCACCCTCATATACTCCTGGTGAGAATGTAAAATGGTGCAGCTACTTCAGAAAACAATCTAGCAGTTCCTAAAAAAGTGAAACATAGAGTTACTGTATCACCCAGCCACTCCACTCCTATGTGTACACCCACAAAAAGTGCAAACATATGTCCACTCAAACTCATACACAAATGTTCACAGCAGCATTATGTATAACAGCCCAAAGGTGGAAATAACCTAAATGCCTATCAACTAATGAATAAATAAATAAATGTGGTACCCCTACACAGTGGAATATTATTCTACTGTCATAGTCACAAAAAGGAATGAAGTCCCAGCTACTCAGGAGGCTGAAGCAGGAGAATCACTTGAGCCCAGGAAGCTGAGGTCGCAGTAAGTCATGATTGTGCAACTGCACTCCAGCCTGGGTGACAAGGTGAGACCCTGTTTCAAAATAAAAACAAAACAAGAAACGAAAAAAGGAATGAAGTACTGATACATACTGCTACATGGATGTGCCTTGAAAACAATATGTTAGGTGAAAGACGACAGGCAAAAGGTTATATATTGTGTAATTCCACTACATGATGTGTCCAGAATAGAGACAGGGCCCAAGACAGGGGTTGCAGGGAGGGAGAAACGGGAATGACTGCTAGTGGGTATGGGGTTTATTCCTGGTTTGATGAAAATGTTCTGGAATTAGATAGTGTTTTTGACACAGCGGGTATGTGGGGGGAAAATGTGGTGATGATTGGCCAGGCATGGTGGCTCACACCTGTGATCCCCGAACTTTGGAAGGCTGAGGTGGGCGGATCACGAGGTAAGGAGTTTGAGACCAGCCTGGCCAACGTGGTGAAACCCCGTCTTTATTAAAAATACAAAAATTAGCTGGGTGTGGTGGTGCATGCCTGTAATCCCAGCTACTTGGGAGGCTGAGGCAGGAGAATCGCTGGAACCCAGGAGGCAAAGGTTGCAGTGAGCCGAGATCGTGCCATTGCACTCCAGCCTGGACAGCAAGAGTAAAACTCCATCTCAAAAAAAAAAAAAGTGGTGATGATTACACAACTTGGTGAATATACTAAAAGACATGAAATCGTATGTGTGTGTGTGTGTATACATAAATTTGTATATATATATACACAATATATACAGACATATACTGTGCCCAGCCACAATTGTATATTTAAATGGTTATTTTAGATATATTATTTCTTAATTTAAAAAGAATGGGAAAATTAAGTTCGACATGCAGTTTGTTAAAATAATCAAGTCTAAAAATGGAGTAATAAGGTCAGGTGTGGTTGCTCACACCTGTAATCCCAGTACTTTGGGAGGCCGACGTGGGAGGGTCACTTGAGGTCAGGAGTTTGAGAACAGCTTGGCCAACACGGTGAAACCCCATGTCTACTAAAAATACAAAAATTAGCCAGGCATAGTGGCATGCGCCTGCAGTCCCAGCTACTTGGGAGGCTGAGGCACGAGAATCACTTGAACCCAGGAGGCAGAGGTTGTAGTCAGCCAAGATCACACCATTGCACTTCAGCCTGGGTGACAGAGTGAGAACTTGTCTCAAAATAAATAAGTAAATAATAATAAAATAAAAAGAAAGTAATAAAATAGCTATTTTAAATTGAGAGAAAAAATGTCCAAAGAGATAAAGGATGGAGTTGCAAAAGGTAATCTCCAGATCTCTCAACTTGAACCTTTGCTGCCATCAATACCCTGGGGTCTGTCCCCTGACCAGGAAGACTGGGGAAGTCTGTCAGTTCAAGAGCTGTTTTCTGAGGCTCTGTTTTCATGAGAAAATAACACTGGCTTTTAAGCAATATGAGTGTATGAACTGGGCTAACGACCCATGCCTCACTCCTCCTCCAGCACCCAGCAGAAGGCTTGTATATTCATATAAATGGATGAATGAGTAAACAACATGTTACCATTCATTCATTCATTCATTCATACATTTTCCAATATGTATGTGTTGAGGTTAGCTCTGTGTCAGAGACCATGTTGGATGCCAGTGATACAGGAGGAGACAGAACACCTTGCCAGGTGGTGCACACAACCCTCCGGGGAAGATTAACAGTGAACAAGGAAACAAACAACTCTAATGAAGAACTGTGAAGTGAACCGCCACGCAGTCCAGTAGAGGCCGTGAGGCAGGGTGGCTGAGGGACCTATGCTGGGTGGAGTCACCCTGTGGAAGGGACCTTTCAGCTGAGATCTGAAGGGTGAGGAGGAGCAGCCTGGTCAACGGCAGTGGGGAGCAGGTTGTAGCAGGGGGAAGAGCAGGGCCTGGGTCCCTGAGGTTGCGAAGAGCATGTTCAAGAACACAAAGAAACGCCGGGGCAGAAGGAAAGAAGTCCGAGACAACACTGAAAAGTCGGGCAGGACCCAATCAAGCAGGGCTGTGGAGGTCACAGGACGGATTTTGTCTCCTGTTCTGAGACCAGAAGTTCATTCCTGTGCACACCATTTTCATGACTGTCACAATCAAGTTGCTCTTAATTCACCGAGGAAGACACCAAATTGCTTAACAAGGTCAGTGGAGATCCAGGTTCTTTCTGCCTTCCCAGTCTCCGATCATCATAAATGACACAATTGAGTTTCCCACGTTGGAGATAATCGCAGGGCTGAGCACATCTGGAGTGGAATACATGAGTCTTGCCCTGAGAAAACCTCCTTCCAATCATGGCGTTTCCCCTGCCAGGGAAGCATCCATTCTGCCATCCTTAACTTGTCCTCAGGCTCATCACCTCGGGGGTCAGAGGACGGCTGCTGCCGTTCCAAGGTGTCATGTATCTTTCTCAGGCAAAGCAAGGGAAGGGACAGCTCTAGCCACATCCGATCTAAACTGACCTGATGGGCTGGCAGTCTGAACTGAGACCTGATTCTGTCTGGAAATCCCAGACCCAGCTTAGGTCCTAAAGGATGAGGCCTTGGATTCACAGAGCTGTGTTGAAGGAAAAGACCCTGGCCTCTGGGCCCTTCCTGATTTAAGGATCCTTGAGATAATCTGGGATCAACCATGGAGAATCCTGCTTCCTGGGCTCCCACCCTGTCAGCACCAGACAAATCCTCAGACTCTCTTCCCCTGCCCATGGAGGACAGGCTGGGGAGCGGCAGGAAGTGGACAGAGGTCACACAGCTGGTGGTGACATTGCTCTCCCTCCCCTACATCACCCCCACCTGCCAGTCACCTCACTCTCCTTGAACTCTCCTCCCAACTCCCCCACACACCTTTCATGACATCAGTTCCTCTGGATCCAGGGAAGGAAACCCCAGGCTGATATTAGCATGATCACAGGAGAACCAAGAAGGCAAATCCACAAGGGCTGACATCACCACACCATCAACATCACTGTCACTGTTGTAATATTCCCCAAAGCCCTAAAAAGAGGACGCTGGTGTCTTGGGTTACCTGCCCCACAGCCAACTCCTAATTTTTTCTGGGATGCTTTAGTAAAGCTTTCCTGCTGGACTGAGCACCAGGCAGTGGGAATCACAGATTTATAACACCTGCTAATCTGATGCTTTAATCCACTGAGAAGCCACTGAAAGATGAGGCTGTGGCTCTGTAGGCAACGGACTAGGTGCAAATCCCAGCCCAAGCCCTCATAAGCTGAGTGACCTCAAACATGGCATTTTCACTACTTTGTGCCCAGTTTTCTCATTAGTAAAATGGGGATGATGATAACCCCTACCTGGAAGCTGTGTTGGGATGCTTAAAAGATATGCATGCAAACTGCTACAGCGTCCAGCAGGCTTAGGTGTTGTAGCAGCAAACACTTCCTCAGCACCATGCAGCAGGGCAGCTACCCCTCCTATCCCTTCCCCTTTCTCTACAGTAAAGGAATTCTCAGCACCACGCAGCAGGGCAGCTACCCCTCCTATCCCTTCCCCTTTCTCTACAGTAAAGGAATTCTCAGCACCACGCAGCAGGGCAGCTACCCCTCCTATCCCTTTCCCCCTTTCTCTACAGTAAAGGAATTCTCAGCACCACGCAGCAGGGCAGCTACCCCTCCTATCCCTTCCCCTTTCTCTACAGTAAAGGAATTCTCAGCACCACACAGCAGGGCAGCTACCCCTCCTATCCCTTTTCCCCTTTCTCTACAGTAAAGGAATTCTCAGCATTTACTTGGGAAAACGTAGCCTATATTTCCTAGAATAAAAGCTACATTTGCCAGATTCCCTTGTAGCTAGGTGTGGCTACACGGTTAAGGTCTGGCCAGTGAGCCGTGAGAGATTCCTGGGTTGTGTCCTTCAATGGATGGGCTTGCCTTTTCTTTCTTTTTCTTTTCTTTTCTTTTTTTTTTTTTTTTTTTTTGAGACAGGGTCTCACTCTGTCACCCAGGCTGGAGTGCTGTGGCGTGATCATAGCTCACTGCAGCCTCACAGCCTCAACCTCCCAGGCTTAAGCAATTTTCCCACCTCAGCCTCCCAAGTAGCTGGGGCTTCAGGCACACACCACCATATCTGGCTAACTTTAAAAAAAATTTTTTTGTAGAGACAGGGTCTTGCCACATTGCTCAGGCTGGTCTTGAACTCCTGGACTCAAGCGATCCTCCCACCTTAGCCTCCCAAAGTGCTGGAATTATAGATGTGAGCCACTGTACCTGGCCTATACCTTTTCTTGCCTCTTGCCTACTTCCTGCTGTTTGGAATGTGAAAGCAAGGCAGGAGCTCCACCTTGAACTACGAAAAACAAGGGCCTCACCTAAGGGATAGTAGAGTGGAAAGACAGAAGCAAATGGATCCCACATTTCTGTGGGGCCCCCTTACCATCTCTGAACCTCCTACATATGGACTTCGATGGGACAGATAAACTTCTAGCAAGTTGAAGCCTCTTTTACTTTGGGCTTCCATTGCATGCATCCAAACCTTAGCCCTCACTAACAGCACCTACTCTGTGTTGGCATCACATGCTGGTTTGTCTCAATCAGTATCACCAGAGGCCAGCATAAAAGAAGAAATGTGGGCTGACGGGCCAAAGTCACACAGCCAGCAAGTGCCCAGGGATGAGCAGTCCTTGATCTGGACACGTCACTGGATAATCCAGGCCACAGGTCTGTGGTAGCTGCATTCCTAGTCTCTGCCGAAAGCCACAGGACACAAACGTGCCTGGGTTTGAATCCTGCTCTGATGCTGACATGCTGTGTGACCTTAAGCAATTGGTGTAATAACTCTGAACATAGTCTTATCTTACGGGTTTAGCTGAAAGCCTTAAATAAGACACAGATGATAGCAATAATGTGCCTGGCACATTGCGGGTGTTGAATAAATGTCACAGCCACTTTGGGACAACTCAGTGGCCACCCAGGGGAACTGGGAGAAAAACCAAGGAAGACAAGGACCTGTGAGACAAAGGGAAGGAGGGACAAGGCTGGGGGAATGTCTTACTCCTTCACTTCCACCCATCCTGGCCTGTGGCGAAGGACATCCATGAGTGTGTTCAATTGGGTGGTCTTGAACCGGATTGGTGCTCTCTGCTCTCTGCAAGATAAGGCAATGAACGTTTGCTCAGGACCAATGATTTTCCTAGGACGGCACAGGGAGAAGAAAAAAGTGGGAGGAAGAGAAGTCAAGTTCCATACCTGGAAAGTTCCATACTGTCTTTCAGAATTTGGCATTGGAGCCTGATAACACTTAGCATAATCAAATTGAGAATTACAGAATCTTTGAATCATTGGAAAATAATGATCATTGTATCCAAGCCTACTGTGTGCCAGGCGTGATCTAGCGACTTTACGTGTGCCATGACTAACCCTGACGTGAAATGAGAAGTGTCTGCAAAGCCCTTTCCTGGCAATCATCTGGGAAGATGAAGCAGATGTACTTTCTCCTGTTCCTCCTACTGATACAACTGAAAACTCAAGACGTCATCTACAAAACGAATCTAAGAACGAAAGAGAAGAAGGCAGATGGGCTGCGGATGTCAGGACCACGGGAACTACATGGTGAATTCCCCAGGTTTCCTTTTTGTCTCATAGTTCAGACATGGAGATGAAAAGCCAGCAACCCAGAAATGCCAATGGGCACAGATGACAAAAGCTCCAAGAAAAGCACACCCTCTCTAGCAAAGGACCAAGAAAAGAGTGACCCAGCCAGACAGATGACTTAGACAATCACTGCTCTACTCCAGCCAGACCCCCCAGAACACATCCGTGGCCCACCCCCAGTGATGCCAGCAAAGCCCATGGAGGGAGTCAAGACTTCCTCTGAGGTGGCAGCAGGGCACCCAACACGCCTGCTCGGTGCTGTCAGAGAAGGTCACAGACAGAGCCAGACTTTCATCCCTGTCAGGCGGTAATGAGGCTCCCACCCCCACTGCATCAATGGAGACCATGTGTTGAGCCTGGACTTCCTCCCCAGCCTGGCAGTAACAAGGTTCTCCTCCCACTCTGGGGTGATGTCAAAGGGGGCAAGTTGGAAATCAATAAAATCAAAAACAGAAAAACATTATAGCCAATCAGTAAAATAAAAGGCAAGTTCTCTGGAAAGAGCAATCAAATCGACAAACCTACTTGTCAGCAAGACTGACAAAGAAAAGACACAACTACCCAAGATGAGGACCGAAACACGGGCCACCAGCACAGAGCCGGCAGGCGTCACAGCCACAGAAGGAAATGCCATGACAGCTCTGCACACCTAAATGTGACAACTTCGATGAAATGGACCAATTCCTCAAAAAGCACGATTACTACAACTCATCCAATATGAAATAGGGAACTTGAATAGCTCTATAGCTATTAAGGAAATTGAATTCATAATTCAAAACCTCCCAAAAAGGAAATCTCCAGGCCCAGATGGTTCCACTGGAGACATTTCCCAAATATTTGAAGAAGGATTAACGCCAATCCTACACAATCTCTTCCAGAAAACAGACGAGGAGGGAGAATTTCAAAATTCATTTTGCGAAGCTAGAATCAGCCTGATATGAAAACCAAAGCCAGTCCACGAGAAGTAAACCACAGACCAGTGTCCCTTATGAATACAGATGCAGAAATCTTTAACAAAACACTATCAAACAGAATTTAGCAATGTATAAAAAGGACTATATACCATAACCAAGTGGAGCTTATTCCAGTAGGCAAGGCTGGTTCAACATTTAAAAATTAATCAACGGGCTGGGCATGGTGGCTCACGCCTGTAATCCCAGCACTTTGCGGGGAGGCTGAGGCAGGCAGAGATTACTTGAGGTCAGGAGTTGGAGACCAGCCTAGCCAACATGGTGAAACCCCATCTCTACCAAAAAATACAAAAATTAGCCAGGTGTGGTGGTGGATGCCTATAGTCCCAGATACTCAGGAGGCTGAGGCAAAAGAAACGCCTGAACCGGGGAGGCAGAGATTGCACTGAGCTGAGATAGCACCACTGCACTCTGTCCTGGGCAACAGAGAGAGACTATCCCAAAAAATCCTCATCATCCTCATCATCATCAATTTAATCAGTCCTATTAACAGACTAAAGAGGAGAAATCACATGATCATATGAATTGATGCAGAAAAAGCATTTGACAAAATTAAACACTCATTCATTTAAAAACTCTGAGAGGAACTTCTTAAACTTGATAAAAGCATCTAAAAAACCTCGAGCTGACATAATTAGGGGTGTGTGAAAATTGTCAGATTCAAAATGGAGTCACCTGTGTCAAATCCTGGCAAAATAGAGCCAGGGGGCCGGGCAAGGTGGCTCACACCTATAATCCCAGCACTTTGGGAGGCCAAGGCAGGCAGAACATTTGAGGTCAGGAGTTTAAGACCAGTCTGACCAATATGGCGAAACCCTGTCTCCACTAAAAATACAAAAAAATTAGGCTGGGCACAGTGGCTCATGCCTGTAATTGTAGCATTTTTGGAGGCCAAGGTGAGTGGTATCACCTAAGGTCAGGAGTTCCAGACCAGCCTGGTCAACATGGTGAAACCGTGTCTCTACAAAAAATATAAAAATTAGCCAGGCGTGGTGGTGTGTGCCTCTAATCCCAGCTACCTGGGAGGCTGAGTTAGGAGAATCAGTGGAAGCCAGGAGGCGGAGGCTGCAGTGAGCTGAGATTGCATCACTGCACTCCAGCCTGGGCAACAGAGCAAGACTCTGTCTCAAAAAAAAAAAAAATTAGGTGGGCGTGGTGGTGCATGCCTGTAGTCCCAGCTCTGCATAAGGCTGAGGCAGGAGAATCACATGAACCTGGGAGGCAAAGGTTGCAGTCAGCCGAGATCCCACCACTGCACTCCAGCCTGGGCGACACAGTGAGACTCCATCTCAAAAAATAAAATATAAAAAAGCAGAAGGGAGGGTTCTCATGGATGATTTACCAGATAATAACTATCACAAGAACAGTCTTCAAATCACAGCTTACCCCATGAGACACAAGTGCCGCTCATAGCACAAGGGCAGCTAGCAGCTAATACAAGAACACTAGCCTGACACTGTTTCTCAGGCCCAGTCCGAAATTGCAGGGGCCTAACAGGAACTGCGAGACCCCGAGACCTACCTAGCGACTACTGACAGTCGCCAATCTGCTACTGAACTCATTGGCTCTCCTAGAAAACGCTGCAAGCACCAATGAGCTTTCTTTTGAAACAACCTGCATAAATCTCCTCTTTCCCCAAGAGAACCCTAACATTTTCCTTTGTTTTCAGACATGCTGGGGGCCACCCTAGTCCGTATGGACATCCTGGATTGCAGTTCTACCTCTTGTATATTATTCCCCAAAAAACCTTTTTACTTGGAGATTTGTCTCTATTTTTTCATGTTGACAGATGAAAAACTGGAGTTGGAGACCAGCCTGCGCAACATAGTGAAACATTGTCTCTAAAAACAAAAATAAAAGGCCAGGCATGGTGGCACATGCCTGTAATCCCAGCACTTTGGGAGGCTGAGGCTGGCGAATTGTCTGAGGTCAGGAATTCGAGACCAGCCTGACCAACATGGAGAAACACCGTCTCTACTAAAAATACAAAATTAGCCACGTGTGGTGGCACATGCCTGTAATCCCAGCTACTCTGGAGGCTGAGGCAGGAGAATCGCTTGAACCCAGGAGGCAGAGGTTGCAGTGAGCCAAGATCACATAATTGTACTCCAGCCTGGGCAATAAGAGCAAAACTCCCGTTTCAAAATAAATAAATAATAAAAATAAAAATAAGCAATAATCGGCACTGCAGCCCAACTTGCACGTAGCTCAAATGCTAACAAGCTCAAAGTGGAAGTGCCGGGGACTGGACTGAAGTGCGCGAAATTTAATTAAAGACGCAGCCCAACCCATGTTCAACTCAGCTTTAGGAGGAATCTGAATGAGCAGCCGCTAACCCTAACTGCTACTCAGAGGAAGGAGCTCGCATATTCTATAAAGTGTGTGAATGTCTGTGTGTATATATACGTATATAAACACTAAAAAATGATTATATATAATTGGATATTTTCATACACAATATCCAGAATGAAGTTCTAAAAATATAACACATGCAATAGCAAAGCAGGGAAGGGTAATGCATGACCCACAGGAAAAACAGCCAACTGAAATAAACCCATATCAGAATCAGTAGAGAAGGAATTTTAAAAGTATTACAAACGTGTTAAAGGATGTATGGGAAAAGATGGATACAATGTGCAATAGGTGAGTTATTGCAGAAAAGGAATGAAAAGTCTAAAAAAGAACCAAACAGCCAAGTGGCTCACACCTGTAATCCCAACACTTTGGAAGGCTGAGGTGGGAGGACCACCCAGAAGTTCAAGACCAGCCTGTGCAACACAGTGAGACCCCATTTCTACATAAAATTTAAAAATTAGCCAGACAGGGTGGCACGTGCCTGTAATCCCAGCTACCTGGGCAGCTGAGGTGGGAGGATCACTTGAGCCCAGGAGGTTGAAGCTGATTACACCACTGAACTCCAGCTTAGGTGACAGAGCAAGACCCTATCTAAACAAAACAAACAAACAAAAAAGAACCAAATGGAAATTCTAGACAGGAAAAAACTATAATATCTGAAATTAAAAGTTCAACGGGGAAAAAAAAGGGGGAGCCGCGGTGGCCAAGCCAGTTGTCCTGGCGCTTGAGGAGGCAGGGCTATGCGTTCAAGGTCAACCTGGGCAACATAAGAACCTCTCATTCATTTAAAAAAAAAAAAAAAAGTTCAACGGATGTGCTTAACAAGAGACTGGGCATTGAGAAGGAAAAACAGTCCAATTGAAACTGTTCAAACTGAATTACAGAAAAAAAATTGACATGAAAAGAACCTCAGTGACTTGTGAGAACATCAAGCAGTCTAACATACATGTAATTGAAGTTCAAGAAGGAGATGTGGAAGAGAGGATAGAAGCTATTTTTTGAAGAAATGATGGCTAAACATTTTTCGAATTTGATTAAATTATCAACGCACGGATCCAAGAAGCTCAATTAACCCCATGCAAGACAGACACAGCATAAAGTACACCCAGGTAAACCACTGTCAACTTGCTGAAAACAGAACAGTCCTAAAAAAAAATGTCAGAGAAAAAGGACATGTTGCATAGGGATAAAAGAGGGTGGAGAGTGGGAGTAGAAGACAAGAAGAGCTAAATCCCAGCACTTTGGGAGGCCGAGGCAGGCAGATCACCTGAGGTTGGCAGTTCGAGACCAGCCTGACCAACATGGAGAAACCCCATGTCTACTAAAAATACAAATATGAACCAGGCATAGTGGTGGGCGCCTGTAATCCCAGCTACTTGGAAGGCTAAGGCAGGAGGATTGCTTGAGCCCAGGAGGTGGAGGTTGCAGGGAGCCGACACTGAACCATCACACTCCAGCCTGGGGGCAACAGAGCGAGACTCCGAGACTCAGTCTCAAAAAAAAAAAAAAAAAAAAGAATAGCTGACTTCACATCAGAAACAATGTAAGCCTGAAGACAAAGGAATATTATCTTTTAAGTGCTTTAAGAAAAAAAGATCAACTTAGAATTCTATATCCAGTAAAACTTTACGTAAAAAATGACAGTGAACTAAAGATATGTTCAAATAAATAAAAGCTGAGAGAATTTTTTGCCAACAGATCCACACTATAAGAAACACTAAAGAACATTCCTCGGGCTGAAGGAAAATTGTACCAGATGGAAATTCAGAAGGAATGACGCATGGGGTAAATGTGGAATATTTTCTTCCATGTCTTAATTAAAAAAAAAAAAAACATACAAGTAGCTATTTAAAGCAAATATAGTGAGAATGTAATGTAGGGTTTATAACATATTTACAAGTAAATAGATGACAAAAATACAGCACAAAAGATCAGAGGGGAGTAAAGAGAAGTGTGTGGTCGTAGGGTTCTTAGTTGTACGTGAAGTGGTATGATTTTGCTTCAAGGTAGACTATGATAAGGTAAGGATGCGTACTGTAATCCCCTAGAGCCATAGGTTGTCAAGTGGGCTCAAATATTCCTCAGGGTCCCCAACTCTCTTTCAGGGGTACACAAAGTGTTCCCTTTTCCAACTACCTATCTTTGTAAGGCTGGATTTTCTTCCTATCCTTTGACCAAAACAATCTATCAAAACAAATTGAACACAGAAGATCCGGAAAGTCAAATATCTTCTAATAAGCAAGGCGTTAAAGAGATTCACAAAAATGTAAAGCAACTACTACTCATCTCGGTACACTTTAGGGAGGGATGTAACTGTAACTCAAAAAAATGTTGGGCAGGCACCATGGCTCACACCTGTAATCCCAGCACTTTGGGAAGACAAAGTGGGTAAATCACTTGAGGTCAGGAGTTCCAGACAAGCCTGGCCAACATGGTGAAACCCCATCTCTACTAAAAATACAAAAATGAGCCAGGTGTGGTAGTCTGTGATTCCAACTACTCGGGAGGCTGAGGCAGGAGAACCACTTGAACCCCAGAGGTGGAGGTTGCAGTGAGCCAAGATCACTCCACTGCACTGGTGACAGAGTAAGACCATGTCTCAAAAAAAAAAAAAAAAAAAAAAAAGTTTATGCTACCATGTAATGAGTATCTTACTGCTTTTTATTTTTATTTTATTTATTTTTATTTATTTATTTGAGACAGAGTCTACCTCTGTCACCAAGCCAGAGTGTAGTGGTGCGATCTCGGCTCACTGCAACCTCTGCCTCCTGGATTCAAGTGATTTTCCTACCTGAGCCTCTCGAGTAGCTGGGATTATATGTGCCCACCACCATGCCCAGCTAATTTTTAAATTTTTTGGTAGAGATGGAGTTTCACCATGTTGGCCAGGAAGGTCTCGAACTTCTGACCTCATGATCCTTCCACCTCAGCCTCCCAAAGTGCTGGGATTACAGGCATGAGCCACAGTACCTGGCCTTTTATTGCTTTTTAAATAATTTAATAAGTGTTTTTTAAATGTATCAGTTTAAACCAGGTGTCATGGCTCACGCCTGTAATCCCAGCACTTTGGGAGGCCACGATGGGTGAATAACGAGGTCAGGAGTGCGAAACCAGACTGGCCAACATAGTGAAACCCCATCTTCACTAAAAATACAAAAAATTAGGTGGGCGTGGTGGTGGCGCCTGTAATCCTAGCTACTCAGGATGCTGAGGCAGGAGAATTGCTTGAACTTGGGAGGCAGAGGTTGCAGTGAGCTGAGATCATGCCACTGCACTCCAACCTGGGCAACAATGTGCTACTACTGCATCTCAAAAAAAAAAAAAAAAAAATCAGAAAAATACCAAGTGTTCAAAAGAATGTGGAGAAATGGCAATTATCTTACAATGCTGATGGAGTGCACACTGGACGCCGCTTTGGAGAGCAATTTGGCAAATTACAACGATCAAGGACAATGTCATGCACATCAGACCAGCAAAAAGCTAAAGGTCCACGTTTTGGCAAAAATGAGATAAAAAGGAATAAAAGTGCTGGGGGAATGCACTGTTGAGGGCCACCGACTTTTATTTTAGTGAAGTCGAATATGTATCCTAGCTCTATACCCTGGGTTTGTCTCTGCATGTCTACCAGGGAACACATGTGCAAGGATGCTTATCTGTAATTGCTCATTTTTTTATAGGAATAACCTGTAGCAAGCACTGTTGGTGGTCCGCCCATACCCCTTCGACATTCACCACTCCTGTGCATGCGAATCAAACAGCTTTCCGCTGCCAGCACCTGCGACGCTACCTGAGGGCTTTCCCTGGCCCCGGAGTCTGCTCAGCCAGGACGTGGAGCAGATCGGAAGCACCAGAGTGAACTGCCCCTCTGCCAACAGCATACAACCCGTGACGACTGGAGTCAGTGGATAAATCTGCTAAGTCTCCCATCTCACACTCAGGATAAGACCACAGTGCGTTCTACGTTCTCCCAGGAATTCCCCGGGAGCTTGAGCCCACTTGCCCATAGCAATAACCTGTCAATGGTGCACCTTTTACTGGTTTCCTTCCTTAGCTGTCTTACTTCCCCATTTCCCTGCCAGTGCTCACTGGAATCACCTTCTAAATAAACCACCTGCTCTCACTTCCTTCCCTCAGGGTCAGCTTCTGGTGAAACCAATACTTCATAAGTGCCTTTCAACAGGAAGATGGATAAATAACGAGCAATACACAATGAAACAGCAGTAGCAGTTACAATGCATTCCGAGCTTTGTGACAAAAGCAGGGTGCAGAATAGTAATCGCAGTACAAGGACACTTATATAACTTGTATTCCTGGCTACCCATGCAGTTGGGGTTGGCCATGTAACACAATTGTAGTCAATAAGGTAAAAGCATGAGACTGCTGGTCAGGCTAAGTTCCTGGGAAAGTTTTGCTCTTTTGATCAAAAAAGGAAAGAAAGAGATGTGGCTTGAGTCTTCCCTCGCTCTTCCTGTCTTGATCATGACATGAAGACTGGAGCTGTAGTGGCCATTTGGTCTCCATGAGGAAGAGTTCAAGACCATCATGAAGGCTCATGCCTGTAATCCCAACACTTTGGGAGGCCGAGGGGGGAGGATCACTTGAGGCCAGGTGTTGGAGACCAGCCTGGGCAACATAGTGAGACCTCAAAACTACAAAAAATAAATTTAAAAAATGAGCCAGGTACACTGGCATGAGCCTGTTGTCCCAGCTACTCAGGAGGCTGAGATCGGAGGACTGCATAAGCCCAGGAGATTAAGGCTGCTGTGAGCAGCCATGACCGTATCACTGCACTCCAGCTTGGGCAACAGAGTGAGACCCCATCTCAAAAAAAATGAAAAAAAAAAAAAAACAATCATGAAGATGCTGGCTCTGACATTACTGAACCACTGTACCAGCACTCCAGACTTTTTATAATGTGAAGAAAATAAATACAATTTGTTTAATCTATTATTGAGTTTTCTCTTACTGGTAGTGGAATGCATATCTATATGTGCCCTAATAAGGCACATAAATAAAAAATATTTTATGATAAATGTGTGTGTGTGTGCCTTTATAAAATAAGTATATGGGGCCTTGATATGGTTTGAATGTTTGTCCCCTCCAAATCTCAAGTTAAAATGTGATTCTCAGTTTTGGAGGTGGGGCCTGGTGCGGGGTGATCAGATCCTGGGAATGCATCCCTCATGAATGGTTTGACAAATCCCCTCGGTTACAAGTGAGTTTTCGCTCAGTTCATGGGAGATCTGGTTATTTAAAAGAGCCTGGGACCTCCCACTAGTTCCAACTCTTGCCGTGTGAAGTGCCTGCTCCCCCTTTGCCTCCCATCATGATCGTAAGTTCCCTGAAGCCTCACCAGAAGCGGAGCAGATGCTGGTGCCATGCTTGTACAGCCTGCAGAACCATGAACCAATTACACCTCTTTTCTTTATAAACTACTCAGTCTCAATTAGCCGGGCATGGTGGGCAACACCTGTAATTCCAGCTACTCAGGAAGCTGAGGCAGGAGAATTGCTTGAACCTGGGAGGCGGAGGTTGCAGTGAGCTGAGATCATGCCACTGCACTCCAGCCTGGGCAACAAGAGCAAAACTCTGTCTCCAAAAATATATAAAAATAAAAAGTCTCAGGTATTCCTTTATAGCAATGCAAAAACAGCCTAACACAGGCCTGTCAAGTGGGGTGCTCTTTGTTTTGTTGGGATGGGGCTAGTCTGGGCATACATGTTTAGGGCCAGGATCTGGAACATTGCTGAGTTGCACTCCATAAGAGAATGAGAGATTTGAAGTGGGTGGGATAGTCAGTATGGAGAGAAGGAAGGCAAAGAAGACGAGTGCTGCATGAGAGAAGCGTCCCAAATCACACATGCCCTCCTCAGTGGTGGTATAGCCAGCAGGAATTTTAGAAAAAGAGAAATATCTAATGAACTGGAAAACAGACTATCTAAAACATTTGCTATGTAAACGAGCGCCTCTAACTCCCCACAGGAATCTTCAATAAAGTCTTTATTGCTCACTCCTGCTTTGTGCAAGTGGATTCTCTTTAGGAGATCCAAAAGGGTGCTGAGTTCAGCATCGGTTGTTGATGCAGAGTGAAGCGGATGATCAGAGCACAGCCGACATGCAAGTCATCAAGTCATCACAGGGTTGTTGGAGGCAGGACAGACCAAAGTTAAACAGTGGGTCCTGGAGTCCAACAAGCTCTGTCCCTAACTGGTCATGTGATCTTGAGCAAGTCACTTAGCCTTTTTGAGCTTCAGTTTCCTCCATCTGTAAAATGGGCACAATAGTATCTACTTCAAAGTGCTGTGGTCAGGGTTCGGTGAACTAATACAGGTAAAGTGACGGGCCCAGACCCTGGCACATAGTAAGTACTCAATAATGGTTTAGGATTACTACTACTACCACCATTTTCATTATAATTATTAAAGTAGAAAAGGGAGAGAGGGATTGAAAAGGGGAGGGAGGGAAGAAAAAGAGGGAGGGAGGGAGGAAGGGAGGGAAGTTGGTTGCTCTGTGATTGTTGGATTGGATAGGACCACTCACCGCTCTTTTCCCTTTGACAATCCATGGCCCTTGTAATTTTGATTCTGCAATGAGGAAAGAAAAAGGATGCAACCGGTTTTGCATAGCCGCCCCGCTTTCCCAGGTTAACTTACTGCAGATATTAAAATGCCCAAACTGTCAGATTCAACAGTGCCTAGGTTCTGAGGCATGAAGGTCCGGCCTGATCAGGTTCCCACTGGCCACTGGCAACGGACCAGAATTTATCTGCTATGAACGAACTCCCAAGTATCCATGGTACCATCTTACTGCAGGTTTCCTCCACAGGTCTGACCAGTACAGCAAATGCCTGGTTTTCAGTACTCCAAAGGTCAGCCCTGAACTCCAGTTTTGAAAGCTCAGCTCAGTACACTCTGTGAGAAGGATCTGGGCTTTCTATTCTACTTGGAATGTTTGATTAGATTGAGGATCCCAGAAGGGGATAGGTCAAAGACTCAGAGAAATATTAATTCCTTTCACCCCAAATGGACCTTTCAAATCCTCAATGATGGTGGGTATTATCCACTTCAACCATGTCCAAAACAGCTTGGCTGTCTGTCCTGGGAAGACTAATTCCTAAGGCATGCATGAAGAGAGAAATCGAAATTGGTCCTGTGCAGGATGGCATTTGCAGCCGGGACAGATCTGCCATCTACATTCATTTTCTATTGCTGGGTAACAAATTACCACAAAATCAGTGGCTTAAAATGATGGAAATCCATTATCTCAGTTTCCATAGGCCAGGAGCGTGGGCACAGCTTAGCTGCATCATCGGCTCAGCTCTCACAAGGCCACAGTCAAGGTGATGGCTGGGTTATGGCTCTCATCTGAGGTTTGGGGTCCCCTTCCAAGCTCATTCAGATTGTTGGCAGAATTCCGTTGCCTAGGGTTGTAGGAAGGAGGTCCCTGTTTACTTGCCAGCTGTCTGCAAAGGACTTCTCTCAGCTCCTAGAGGCTGCCTGCAGCTCCCTGCAGAGTGGACCCCATAGGCACTTCACAACATGCATGTTTGTTTTCCTCCAGGCAATGTGGAGCACGGCCCTTTGACTTCCAACCCTCCCCTCTCCAAGTCACCTATGATGGAGTCTTAAGTAACAGAAGGTAATCGCCATAGTAACTATACCATCAAATTAACAGAATCCTCCGCACTCAAGGGGAGAGAATTGTACAAGGCATGTACTCCAGGGGGTGGGAATCTTGGGGCCCATCTTAGAGTTCTGCTTAGCACACAGCCTACAGCTCAGAGCTGCGGAGGGGAACGGAGGATATTGCTTTACAAAAGTGGCAGAGGAAGCCCCACTGAAGCGCAGTGAATCTTGTTCCATTCTGCCATTCAAGCCCTTCCAACTCCCCCAACACTAGCCAAGCTGTCCTCATCTTTTTGTATTTTATCTTTAATCCTTTCTCCTGCTTTCAATTCCATTTTCCATATGTTTATCCAGTTGCTCCAGAGCCTTTGGTTAAAAAAATATTCCCTCTCCTCATTGAATTGCATTGGCACGTCTGTCACAATTCAATTGACCATGTGTATGTGGATCTATCTCAAGACTGTGTTTTGCTCTGTTTACTTGTCTATCCTTATGTCACTATCGCATTGCCTTAATTACTGCTGTAGCTTTCTAGTAAATCTTGAAATCAGGTAAAGTAAGTTCTGATTTCAAAATTGTCTTTGCAATTAGGGGTCCTTTGCACTGAAACATACATTTTAGAATTGGCTTGCTAATTTCTATGAAAAAAAACATATCGAGATTTTGATTAGGATTACATTGAACCTACAGATACTTTCAGGAAGTGACATCATAAAGTACTGAGTTTTCCAATCCATGAATAATATTAATAATTTAAATCTTTAAAAAAAAATGTTCTACAATATTTTCTGGTTTTCAGCATAGCAGCCTTGTACATTTTAAATTAAATTTATTCACAGGTATTTTATTTTGTGACACTGTTACATACAGCATTTTCAAATTTCATTCTCTACCTCATAGTAAATTGTAATAAGTGAAAAAGCCCACCTCAAAGACGTCCATGTCTTAACCCCAAGACCTGTCAATATGTTACATTATATGGCAAGGGGGATTTAAAATTGCAGATGGAATTAATGTTGCTAATCAATAAACCTCAATATAGAAAGATTATTCTGCATTATCTGGGTGGGCCCAACGTAATCATAAGGGTCCTTAAGTGTGGAAGAAGGCACAGTCAATGTCACAGCATCAGAGTCACATAATGTGAGAACTGCCTTTGAACATGAAAGGGGACAGCCTCCAGAAACTAGAAACGGCAAAAAACAGAGATTCTCTCCTAGAGCCTCCAGATATGAAGGCAGCCCTGCTAACACCTTGATTTTAGCCCAGCGAGACCCCTTTCAGACTTCCGATCTCATGAACTGTAAGACAGGGACCAGGCACAGTGGCTCAGACCTGTAATCTTAGCACTTTGGGAGGCCATGGCGGGAGGATCATTTGAGGTCAGAAGTTTGAGACCAGCCTGGCCAACATAGTAAAACCCCATATCTACTAAAAATTACAAAAATTAGCTGGGCATGGTGGTACAGACCTATAATCCCAGCCAATCAGGAGGCTGAGGCAGGAGAATCACTTGAACCACAGAAGTGGAGGTTGCAGTGAGCCAAGATCACGCCCTTGCACTCCAGCCTGGGTGACAGAGTGAGACTCCATCTCAAAAAAATAAATTAATAAATAAATAATAACTGTAAGATAGTAAGTTAGTGTTTCTAAACACCATGAAATTTGTGCCGATTTGTTAAAGCAGGCCTTGGAAACTGATACATATATAGAAGTATTGATTTTGTATATTGACCTTGTGTTTGATGCCCTTGCTGAATTATTAGTTCCGGTAGTTTGTAAATCCTTTGGGTTTTCTCTGGATGCAATGATGTCATCTGCTAATAAAGGCCGACCTACTCTTTTCTTTTTAATATTTATACCTTTTATTTCTTTTTCTTGCTCTATTGCACTGGCAAAAACTCTAGTATGTACAAAGTTGACTAAAAGGGGTAAGAGCTGACATCCTTACTTGCCCCTGATCATAAGAGGAATGCATTCTCTATTTCACCTTTTAAGAATGGTACTGGCTGTAGGTTCTTACAGTTATCCTCAATTTACTCTAAACTGAGTCAATTTCCTACTATTCCCTGGTTTTCTGAGGGTTTATCATGAACAAGCTTTTTTTTTACTTATTTAAAACATCTTTCTTATCTAATTGTTATGTAATTTGACCATTATAGGAGTCAAAGATGTTCGACTCAGAGATGTTTAACATTTACATCTTTCTGGGCCCCAACAGTAAACTTTACAGTAACACCTTGCTTTAGCATTTCTCAGACCAGCCTGAGGACTCATCTAAGATTAAGAATTCTCAGGACAAAGGCTTTTTTCCCCACACTGAAGCTGACTAGCTTCCTAGTTGTCTCCCACTGCTGAAGGGCAAATTGGTTGTAATCACACCTTTACTAAGGTGGGGCTCTCTGAAGGGTCCAGCTTTACGGTGAGGTCTCAGTTCCAACTCTGCCCAGTAGGCCCCATGACACTTCTCCAACTCTTTTTTTTTTTTGAGACGGAGTTTCGCTCTTGTCACCCAGCCTGGAGTGCAATGGCGCGATCTCGGCTCACAGCAACCTCTGCCTCCTGGGTTCAGGCAATTCTCCTGCCTCAGCCTCCTGAGTAGCTGGGATTACAGGCACGCACCACCATGCCCAGCTAATTTTTTGTATATTTTTTAGTAGAGACGGGGTTTCACCATGTTGACCAGGATGGTCTCGGCCTCCCAAAGTGCTGGGATTACAGGCTTGAGCCACCGCGCCCGGCCCTCTCCAACTCTTATTTGTGAGACAATCAATGTCCTCCCCAAGGAAAATTATAAATGAAGAATCAGTCAGTGACAATTCTGTTTTTTATTTTCCTTCTTTGTGTGTGTGTGTGTGTGCTGGGGTGGGGATCCTTGGGGATTTTTCTTCTACCAATCCTTGCCACTCCACACACTGGTCAGCTAAAGAGTTCAAAAGATGTTTGTTATATTTTGCCCAGCAGTTTTAAGTGTGTTATGTTAATAAGCTTTTCAAGCAATCTCATCTGTCACATTGCCTGAGATAGAAGTCCTATTACTATCTTGACCCAAAAAACAGCCCAAGAATATAAATACTTTCCACAAACCACTAAAATAATGCATTTAGAAAAGACAAGGCTACAAGACTTTTTTAAAAAAAAATGATCTGATTGAGAAAATGATTCAAAAGTGGCTTAGTTGTTTATTTGGGTTGCAGAGAACTTCATTTCGCATTGGTGCCATTCATGGAAGGTGGCATGAATGGTACCAGCTGGTGTTGAGTCAAAAAGAGCATAGGCTCGTGACACTGCCAGCTGCCTTCATTCCTGGCTCTATTCCTGGAATCCTGCTCTGAGCTCCCTGGTACTACCTGCCGGGTGGAGACAACCATGCTGAAACCACTTTGCCACACCAGCTTACCCACTGATCATCTCAGAGATCAGCTTCGTGGCGTAGCTTGTTCCTTTAGCCCCAGCTTCATTCCTGCCTGATCCAATTCCTCATTGCCCCTTAGCCCTCTGGAGAGTTCCTAGCCTACCTCAAAGGTGAGGTCTTGGCGACCATAACCTTGAGGAGATGAGGTCGAAGGTTGGAACGCATGGTATTCTGACTTCTGGCCTTCTCTGGGTACATTTTTATGAGGGTTCACAAAGTATATCCTGGCATGTTCTCTTAAGGCTGACAAGAACATTCCCGATCAAGTAAGTTCATAACTCCTATTTCTCCTGGGTCACTTGAAGGAAACTGCAAAGTCCTAAGTCAATAGGAGACCTTTGCTTCCTGTTCCAACAATAAAAACAAAATTCATAGCGTCACAAAGAAGTAGTCCACGATGTTTTTGCCTCATCCAACATGGTCTGCTACCCAATGTCTATACTATATTCACAATGCAGACTGCTAAGAGTTTGTGCATTCTTTGGCAACCTGCAGCTCAGCCTTCCTTTCAAAGGAATCAGTCAGGTTAATGAGAAAGAACTATTGCAGTAGATGTTTGTTTTCTTTTTTCTAATAATACTTGTAAAAAGTGCTATGTAGGAAGCTGAGGCAGGAGGATCACTCAAGCCCAAGAGATTGAGGCTTCAATGAGACATGTTCGTGCCACTGTGCCCCAGCCTGGGCAACAGAACAAGACCCTGTCTCAAAAACACACAAAAAAGGTGATATGTGTCCCAATCTGTGTGTTTATAAAGATTATTAATTTTTAAAATGTGAGAGTTTGGTCATGATTAGCATAGTGGTAGTTGAGGTGGAGGAAAGAATAAATTCAAGACAGATTTAGAAAGTTAAAGGAGGAGGCTTTTATTGGATGTGGGATGTGAGGAAGATTGAGGAGTCAAGAGAGAGTCCCAGTTTTTTAGCTGAGCATCTAGGTAGGTCGTTCAATAACAGTCATTCAATATGTATCAACTGGCTGGGCGCAGTGGCTCATGCCTGTAATCCCAGCACTTTGGGAGGCCGAGGCGGGTGGATCATGAGGTCAAGAGATCGAGACCATCCTGGTCAACATGGTGAAACCCCGTCTCTACTAAAAATACAAAAAATTAGCTGGGCATGGTGGCGCGTGCCTGTAATCCCAGCTACTCAGGAGGCTAAGGCAGGAGAATTGCCTGAACCCAGGAGGCGGAGGTTGTGGTGAGCCGAGATCGGGCCATTGCACTCCAGCCTGGGTAACAAGAGCGAAACTCCAACTCAAAAAAAAAAAAAAAAGTATCAACTGTAGTCAGCTATGTGCAGGGGACGGGAATACAGGGAAGAACAAGTCAGATGTTAAACAGTCATGTGAATAATGAATTGCAGTAAAAAGGCGAAGTTCAAGGCATTCTGAAAGCAAATAAAGTCATTTTTTGTTGGGAGAGGGAATTCAAGAAATAAGAGGCTGACCAGGTACAGTGGCTCATGCCTATAATCCCAGTGCTTTGAAAGGCCAAGGCAGGAGGACAGCTTGAGGCCAGGAGTTCCAGAGCAGCCTAGGCAACATAGCAAGACTCCTCTGTCTCTACAGAAACTAAAAAAAAAATGGCTGGCCATGGTGGCTCACTCCTGTAAACCCAGCACTTGGGGAGGGCCAGGCAGGTGAATCACAAGGTCAGGAGATCAAGACCATCCTGGCTAACACAGTGAAACACCATCTCTGCTAAAAATACAAAATATTAGCCAGGCATGGTGGCACACGCCTGTAATCCCAGCTATTCGGAAGGCTGAGGCAGGAGAATCTCTCGAACCTGGGAGGCAGAAGTTGCAGTGAGCCAAGATCACGGCACTGCACTACAGCCTAGGTGATGGAGCAATTCTCCGTCTCAAAAAAAAAAAAAAAAAATTTAGCTGAGCATGGTGGCACACACTAGTAATCCCAGCTACTTGGGAAGCAGAGGCAGGACAATCGCTTGAGCCCAGAAAGTCAACTGAGCCAAGATCACACCATTGCACTCCCTCCTGAGCAACAAAGTGAGACCTTGTCTCAAAAGAAAAAGAAAAAAAGAAAGAGAGAAAGAGGGAGGGAGGGATAGATGAAGGTGCTATTCATGAATGAGAGCTGGGATTAAGTAGGTTGGAGTTAGAAGCCGGTCGCTGTGGCTCATACCTGTAATCCCAGCATTTTGGGAGAACGAGGAGGGTGAATCTCGAGGTCAAGAGATCGTGATCATCTTGGTCAACATAGTGAAACCCCATCTCTACTAAAAATACAAAAATTAGCTGGGAGTAGTGACACATGCCTGTAGTCTCAGCTACTCGGGAGGCTAAGGCAGAAGAATCGCCTGAACACAGGAGGCAGAGGTTACAATGAGCCGAGATCGCGCCACTGCACTCCAGCCTGGCGACAGAGTAAGCCTCCCTCTCAAAAAACAAAAACAACAACAAAAAAAAAAAAAAGAAGAAGAAGAAGAAGAAGAAGAAGAAGAAGAAGTAGTAGGTTGGGGTGGGGAGAGCTGGACTTTACAGTAATTTATTTTCCCTCTTTGACTTTAATTTTTCCCATTCTTAAAATGGGGGAGTTGGTCTGTGCTCTCTTAAAGGGCAGAAGTTTGTCTGATTCATCTATGTCCCTTGGTCAGCACTGAGCTTGGCTTGGAAAAGACACTATTTAGCTGTTTTGTATGGATGGATAAAAGAATGAATGGATGAATGGATGGATGGATGGATGGATGGAAGGACGGATGGACGGAGGGATGGACGGGCAGGGGGCCTTCGCCAGGTCAGCAGATCTGAAATTCTGAGGTTCAGCTTCCCCAGATTCACGGAGCTTAGAATCTCACTGTTGTGTAAATTTCCTGCCAGCAGGCCGGGCTCGCGAGACGTGCGCAGCAGTTTGAGCGGCGCCGTGCATGCCGGGACTTGTAGTCTTTCACCTGAGTTCGTCGGCGGGTTTTTTCCTCTTTCCAGAATTCCTCCGCGAGAACAACTTCCCCGCCCTAAGCCGCTCCCCTCCACCCATTCCGCGAGAAAAACCCCAACCGATTTTGAATCCCTCTGCGGCTTTCCTCCCTTTTTCTAGGGGCGATAAAAGCATCTGGGTCAGGTCGACTCTTACCTTCGGTCGCGACATAACGCGATTCACCAGGGGCCAGATTCAAACCGCCACCTCGCGCCGAGCGTGCTTGTGCGTCCCGTTGCCAAGGCGCAGAGGGTGGATCCACCGCTCTGATTGGATCAGCCAAGGGCATGCTCTCGGCGGAGTGCGCAGGCTTCAGTCCACCCGAGCCTCTGGAGGCTGTGGGGTGTCCTGGAAGCTCAGGTCCCTCGACTTCCTCAACTTTTCTCTCCCAGCCCCGCTTCTCCGCAACCCTGGGGCAATTCGTTCAGAGGCCTCCAACTGCACTTTTCTTAAACTAAGAGCGCTGCGTCTGAAAAGTTGTCAGCTTTTGGTAAATGTAATGGTACTGAGTTTCCTTACTTAAGGAAGTTACCTCACTACATTACCTGGTTAGTTGGTCAGTCACCTCTACTATCCTAGTCGCTTTCTAATTCTTAAGGTCCATAGCCTCACCATTTGATGTTGTCCATCTTTTTAATTTTAGTGATAACAGTGATAGGTCATTGTAGGGTTTGGTTTTTTGGGGGTTTTGTTCTGTGTTTTTTTTTTCAGACGGAGACTCGCTGTGTCGCCCAGGCTAGAGTGCGTGGCGCAATCTTGGCTCACTGCAACCTCTGCCTCCTGGGCTCAAGTGATCCTCCTGCCTCAGCCTTCCAACTAGCTGGGATTACAGATGCACGCCACCACACCCAGCTAATTTTTGTATTTTTAGTAGAGACAGGGTTTCACCATGTTGGCCGGGGTGGTCTCGAACTCCTGACCTCGTGATCCAACCACCTAGGCCTCCAAAAGTGCTGGGATTACAGGCGTGAGCCAGCGTGCCTGGTCAGCTCATTATAGTTTTAAAAGTACTGAGGTTGGGTTGACTGGGAAGGACATTCACTCCAGAACTTTCTGGAGAGATGGAGATTTCCATCTATTAATAAAGATGTGGGTTACATGAGTATAACCATTTGTCAAAATTGACTAAACTGAAAACTTAAGATCTATGCATTTCATTTTATACGCATAGAACTTATTAGATCTATAGATAATATATATGATATATATGTAAGAAAGAGACAAAGTTTTTTGCAGATAGCATGAGAGTTGAATTGTTCAGAGTTCTTGATTACCAAAAAAACTATCTTTGATTAACTGAAATAGAAATGGAATTAATTGGTAGGATATTGAATGAGTCACAGAGTTGTTGGAAATCAGAATCAAAAAGTGGGGAAGGAATTCAGGGAGGCTAAATGACCAAAATTATGGTCAAAATCAGAGTTTGCAGAAACTTCGTTTGGGGTGCCATTTCTGATTATTACTAGGCATCCAACACCAGTACTGGCCTGACTTCTGCAAACCGCACTGAATGCTGTTACTGGTACTCGAACCTCTGCTGGACAGAAACCACTACTAGTGCCAGAATTGGCCAAATGAATGCTCAACAGACACCTGCTTTGTTGTACTGTTTGCTTCAGATTTAAAGTCCACAAACTGCTTTAGCTGCCAGGGCTAGAGTACCTGCCTCTTCTAGCTTCATAAGTAGCAATGTGGAAGATGCTGCTAGTTGCCTACACAATATCCATTCTTCCCTTCTGAAATAGATGTCCGTCAGAACTGTCTGCATTTAAAAATCCAAGAGAATCTACAGAGTATTAGAACAAATAAAAGGTTTAAAAAAAATAACATTTGAATTTCTATATACCAACCATAGCTGATTGGAAACTACAATAAAAATATGTAGCAACAGAAATATAAGATATGTAGAAACAGATCTAATAAAGTATATGAAAGACATTAAGTAACAAATTCTTATGAAACATCTACTCGGTGTCCTGCTCTGTCCTTGACTCTGAAGATACAGCAGAGAAGAAAACTGACAAAGCATCTGCCCTAATGGAGTTTATATTCTCATAGAGAAAATCATAAAATATTTTTAAATGACATCAAATAAGGCCTGAATAAATGGAATGATATGCTATGTTCATGGATGGGAAGGCTCAATATCAGAAAGATGTGTATTTTCCCCAATCCAATCAGGATTTTTGAGGAATCTTGTCAAAACCAAAAGAAAAATGTGTATGTGTTGGGGAAAGGAGACACTTCTCTACCTACCAACCCAATGAGGAGAACTTCAAAACAGACATAGGAGTGTGTGTGTGTGTGTGTGTGTGTGTGTGTGTACAATAGAGATGGAATATAAATCATTGGGAAAAAATAGAGGACTCAGTAAATGGCACTGAGAAATTTACTTTCCATAGGGTTGAAAAATAGATGCCTAATTCAATGGATTAAAGAATAAATACAACAAATATTTAAAACATATACGTGTTCTATTTATTATCTCAGGGTGGGAAAGGACTTCTTAGATAAACGATAATAAAGCGCTACTCATAAAGGAAAAAGATGATCTGTGACTACCTCAAAATTTAAACTGCCACATAACAAAAGACATGGTAAATCTTATTAAAAGACAAGCTACAGACTAGGAGAAAACATCTACAACACATAAAACAAAGGATTGGTGCTCAAGGAACTCCTTCAAACCATTAAGGAAAAGACACCCCTACCCTCACCCCTACAAAAGAGAAGGAAAATGGGCAAAGATATGAATAGAAGAAACTCAAACGGCCAGTAAGCCAATTGAGAAATGTAAATTAAAATAATTGTATGATTTGAAATACATTAACTATACAAAAATAATATGTGTATGTTTTTCATGAGGTCAGATGTTAGCGAGGATGCGGGGAAACAGGAGCCTTTACATGCTCTTCACACCTTGGAGGGCAATTTGGCAATGTCTCATAACGTCGAAAATGCACACACCTTAGAAGCCAGAGATTCCACTATGAGACAATATCCTGTAGGCCCACATCTCCATGGGATACCTTTCATCTTGTAGTTAATGTGCAAGGCGACAACCTTCCTAAAGAAATTTTTACACCACTACAGAGGTCATATGTATATGAATGTTGTTTGCAACATTCTTTATAACAGCAGAAAATATTAGAAATAATCTATTTATTAATTATTATTATTTTTGACAGAGTTTCACTCGGTTGCTAGGCTGGAGTGCAGTAACACAATCTTGGCTCACTGCAACCTCCAACTCCCTGGTTCAAGCGACCCTTCTGCCTTCGCTTCCCAAGTAGCTGGGATTACAGGCACACGCCACCACACCCAGCTGATTTTTGTATTTTTAGTAGAGACGAGGTTTCAACATGTTGGCCAGGATGGTCTCAATCTCCTGACCTCATGATCTGCCCACCTCGGCCTCCCAAAGTGTTGGGATTAGAGGCATGAGCCACCACGCCTGGCTTGAAATAATCTAAATGTCCACTAGTAGGGTGATGGATGAATAAAATGGGATATATTCTGTTTTTGTTTGTTTGTTTTTGAGACAAAATTTTGTTCTTGTCACCCAGGCTGGAGTGCAATGCACGATCTTGGCTCACTGCAACCTCCACATCCCGAGTTCAAGTGATTCTCCTGCCTCAGCCTCCTGAGTAGCTAGGATTACAGGCACCCACCACCACACCCAGCTAAAATTTGTATTTCTAGCAGAGACAGGGTTTCACCATGTTGGCCAAGCTGGTCTCAAACTCATGACCTAAGGCAATCCCCCTCCCTCAGCTTTCCAAAGTGCTAAGATTACAGGTGTGAGCCACCATACCCAGCCAATATATTCTAATAATGAAATACCATACAGTGATAAGAATGATCCAGAGCTATATCAATATGTAAATATCCCCAAAATCTATTGTTGAGTGAATAAAAGAAAGTTGTAAAATAAGAAATGTTTTTTAAAGGTTACAATTTGTGTTAATTATAAACACATTTAAAAGTCTAGTTCATATTCTTTTAGATATATAGGTAGTAAGAGTTTAAAAGCACAGACTCATAAGTACCATAGCCCATCCTCATGAGTATAGTGGTGAGTAACCCCACCTGTCAAAGATAGGCACCAAATTCATGATAGTAGTTGCCTCTGGGGAGAGAAGTGAAGGAAGTGGGGAGAGAGGAAATTAACTACTTCAAGTTTATTTAGAATGTTTTTGTTTTATTTAAACAACACAATTGAAGCAAATAGGTCAAAGTATCCTACTTGGGTTTAAGATTTTTTTCCAAATGAAAAACACACAGGCCATAGCAATAATATGATAGAGGAAGTTTAGCATGCTTTGAGAATACGTACTAGCGGGATCTAAGCAAGTCTAATAGGGGTCAGTAAAGACTTCCAGGAGGAAATGGGAGTTAGCTTGGTAAGGAGGATGGGAAGAGCATTCCAGGCAGAGGGAACAGCATATGCAAAGTTGGAAGTCACAGACAGCAAAGCATGATACAGGTGAGTAACTAGGAAAGAGTGGAGAAGAGGCAAGAGATGAGGCTACCAAACCTGTGTGGTCTTGTTTCCTTTTTCACAGATGTGAAACATAGCCCTAGTGAGGGGAGTAGAGACAAGGGTTCCTAATCTGTCAATTGCTCCATGATAATAGTAATGACAGTGGTAATCATAATAATAATGTACTGTGTTCTAGTCTCTCTACTAGGTATTTGAAATATGTCCTCTCATAATCTTACTACAGACCTACAGAGGGTTTTTTCCTCTCTACTTTGTAGGTGAAACTGAAGCCCAGAGAAGTTAAGAAACTTGCTCAAAGTCAGTGGCAGAAACCACATCGCAGAAGGCCTCCTTGTGTACCATGCTAAGCAGGTTGGACAGCTTCCTAAGAGCACTGGTGAGTGTATGAATTTCCTGTTGCTGCTTGTAATTACAACAAACTTGGTGACTTAAAACAACACAAATTATAGCATCTTACAGTTCCTGAGGTCAGAGGTCTGAAATGGGTCTCACTGGGCTAAAGTGAAGGTGTTGGCAGGGTTGAGTTTCTTTTGTAAGCTCTGTTTCCTTGCCTTTTCCACCTGCATTCCTTGGCTGTGGGCCCCCTTCCAGCTGAAAACTCAGCAATTACACCACTCTGACTTCTGCTTCTGTCATCTCATCCCCTCTGATTCCTACTCTCCTGCTTCCCTCTTTCACTAACAATGACCCTTGTGATTATGTTGGTCCCCTCTGAATAATCCAGGACAATCTCCCCATCTCAAGATCAGCTGATTCTGGCTGGGTGCGGTGGCTCCTGCCTGTAATCCCAGCATTTTGGGAGGCCAAGGTGGGTGGATCACTTGAAGTCAGGAGTTTGAGACCAGTGTGGCCAAAATGATGAAACCCCATCTCTACTAAAAATACAAAAATTAGCCAGGCATGGTGGTGGGCCCCTGTAATCCCAGCTACTTGTGAGGCTGAGGCAGGAGAATAGCTTGAACCCAGGAGGTGGAGGTTGCAGAGAGCTAAGACTGTACCACTGTACTTCAGCCTGGGTGATAGAGTGAGACTCCCTCTCAAAAAAAAAAAAAAAATCAGCTGATTAGCAACTTTAATTACATCTGCAGCCTTAATTCCCTTTTGCCGTATAACATAACATGTTCAGTTTCTGGGAATTAGAGTGTAGACACCTTTGGGAAGGACCGTTATTTTGCCTACCACAGTAATCCACTAAAGGGCTTTAAGCAAGTGAATGACAGGGTGAGACCCACATTTTAGCATCTTCCTGTTATTGTTTTTGTAAAATGGTCATTTCATGATTTAAGACATATTGGGCTTTGTAATAACTAATACTTCCAAAAAGGCTGAACAGTACATAAATATTAAATGTGTTAGGTCTAATAACACATATGGGCTTTTAACTTGAAAGAATTCTTTCCTACATGCAATTTGTGTCTTTCCCCTTAACACCCAGCAGGAATACAAAGGACTGTTATAATTGCCCCTCTGTGGGTAGAGAAAGGGACATTGGCTCACCTGCCTGGGATCACTGAGCTGCTAAGGCCAGGGCCATGGTGAGAAGCTACTCTTCAGGCTCCTTTACCAGCGTTTCTTTCCTTCCTTCCTTCCTTCCTCCCTCCCTCCGTCCCCTTCCTCCCTCCTCCCTCCCTCCTTCCCCCCTCTCTCCCTCCCTCCCTCCCTCCCTCCCTCCCTCCCTCCCTCCTTCCTTCCTTCCTTCCTCCCTCCCTCCCTCCCTCCGTCCCCTTCCTCCCTCCTCCCTCCCTCTCTCTCTCCCTCCCTCCCTCCTTCCCTCCCTCCCTCCCTTCCTCCCTCCCTCCCTCCCTCCCTCCCTCCTTCCTTCCTTCCTTCCTTCCTTCCTTCCTTCCTTCCTCCCTCCCTCCGTCCCCTTCCTCCCTCCTCCCTCCCTCCTTCCCCCCTCTCTCTCTCCCTCCCTCCCTCCCTCCTTCCTTCCGAGAGGTTCTCCCTCTGTCTCCAAGGTTGGAGTGCAGTGATGTGATCACAGGTCACTGCGGCCTCAACCTCAAGCAATCCTCCCCCCTCCTCAGCCTCCCAAATAGCCGGGACTACAGGTTCGTGTCACCACACCAGGCTAATTTTTGGTTTTAGTTTGTTTGTAGAGACAGAATTTTGCCATGTTGCCCAGGCTGGTCTCCAACTCCTGGGCTCGAGCGATTTTCCCGCCTCAGCCTCCCAAAGTGCTGGGATTACAGGCATGAGCCACCGCGCCCGGCACCAGCATTCCTTTACACCATTCCTGGCCTTACAGCTCTGTGATCCTAGGCAGGCCCATACACGGGTCAGGCATTTGGGGAAACTTAAGTCAGCACATCTTTGGCACAATTTTCCGGGTATAGCTCAGTGCCCAATAAGCATTTGTTGAATCGGTGAACACCCTTGCTTTCATTTCTGTGACACAGGTAGTGATTTTCAAGGTAGGAAGCCTGAGGACCATCCTAGAATTCCTTCCTTCCCCCCACATCCAATCAATCTGCAAGTCCTTTCAGCTGCCCTGCCAAAATATTCATATATGCTGGGTCGGTCCCCTTCTTTCCAGCTTCTCGGGTCCCACTCTGTCCCAGGGCACTGTCGTCTCTGAGCTGAGCTGCTGCAGTGGCCTCCACCAAAAAAAAGGGTCAGTGAGGGGTCGAACGAAGTATCTGACTTAAATACATTGGATGACCTGGCCTCCCACGTTAAATTCTCCTGTTGGGTTTTTATCAGGCAGAAGAGAAGAAAAACTTTACCTCCCAATCATGGCCATATACGGTCCTGCATGCTCCGGCCCCCAACCGTCCTCTTTAGCCTCATCTCTTAACAGCTTCCATGGCTCCTTCTACTCCAGTCCCTCTGGCTTTTTACAAAGTCCAAGCTATTCCCATCATAGGGCCTTTGCCCATGCTGTTCCTTCTGTTGGAAATACTCTCTCCACTCTTTTCCTTTTGTGTGCGTGTAATTTTTTAGTTTTTTGAGACAAGGTCTCACTCTGTCACAGGTCACTGTGGCAGGTCACTGTGATAGGTTTGAGTGCAGTGGTGCGATCATGGCTCACCACAGCCTCCATCGCCTGGGCTCAAGTCATCCTCCCACTTCAGCTTACTACCTGGGACTATAGGTCCCACCTAATTTTTTTTTTTTTTTTTTTTTTTTTTTTTTTTGGTAAAGACAGGGTCTCCCTGTGTTGCCCAGGCTGGTCTCAAACTCCTGGGCTCACACAGTCCTCCTGCTTTGGCCTCCCAAAGTTCTGGGATTACAGATATGAGCCATCATACCCAGCCAAATTTCTTTTAGAGATGGGGTTTTAGTATGCTGCTTAAGCTGGTCTCAAACTCCTGGGCTCAAATGATCCTCCCGCCTCAGCATCCCCATGTGTTGGGATTACAGACATGAGCCACTGAGCCTGGCTTTCCACTCTTTAAATGGTTGGGTCCTTCTTATGTATCACCTCTGAGCTCAAATGTCACTTATTCAGAGAAGTACTCCCTGTCTGCTTTGTTTCTGCCATAGAAAACCGGAACCATTTGTAAATAATTTATTTGTCTCTGCTTATTTTGTTTGCCTTCCCTCCTAGATCTGAGATGTGTAATATGTAGCTACTAGCGGCATATGGCTAGTAAGCATCTGGAATGTGGCTGGTCTGAATTGAGGTGTGCTGTTAAGTGTAAAAGACACCAGATTTTGAACAGTTAATACAATTTTGAAAGGATATAAAATATCTCATAGTTTCAAAATACTGACTACATGTTGAAATATTTTGGATATATTGGGTTAAATAAAATAACAATTAACTTGTTTCTGCTTTTTAAATGTGGCTGCACATAGGGCTGGCACTATATTTCAACTGGGCAATTCTGGTCTAGACCGTTAATTAACGAAGGTAGGAGAAATCTCTACCCACTGCTGTGTCCCTAGTCCCTGTCATATACTAGATCCTCGGTAGGTGTTTACTGAGTAACTTGGTATTTATGAGAACTCCGGGCTTTTATGAGAGCTGAGACAAGCAGGCCCACATAAGCTATGAACTTGAGGCAGGAAGAGACATGAAAGAAACAAGTTTTCTTTTTCTCTGATCGCTGTATTTTAAAGGGCTCTGTGGATCCTCTCTGTCCTGCTTTCTATCCACCGTCCCCAACAGTCACACACTACTGTAGATGGGGGGTGGGGGTGATGTCGGGAGAAACGAAGCTGGCGCAGCTGCTTCTATTTCAGTCCTGTAGGAAGCGTCTCGATCCTTTTACATTCTCCAGCTTTGGTCCTACCAGCCAGGAAGGACTCAGCGCAACATCCTCAGACACACAGATAGGGTTAGCTGGGGCTCACGGGGACTTTCCCAGGGTCACCTAGCAGGTCAGACCTCAAACCTTGGTCTCCAGACCCACCCTCCAGGACCCTGAGCTCTAGCAATTAATACATCCTGTTGTAGTCTCCTTTAGACTGGAACCCCCTCAATCCCCTCTCCCAACATTCACCTGTGATTTCTTGGGGCCCCTAATGGCAGTTACGCCTGGTCCCAGCAGAGCTTACCTAGCTGGCACCATCCCTCCTAGGGGCTGAAGGAGCGAGAGGATGGATGAATGGATGTGAAGATGGATGGGTGAATATCAATGAACAGGAGGGTGGGAGGATGGTTGGGAAAGGAGGAAACTTGGTAGGTAGGGTGTCTGCCCGGGTGGAGGGGATGTGTCGGAAGGAATTACCCACTTATTCGGTTCCAAGCAGACTCCGAAGAGCAGAGAGTCCTTGGCGATGAAAGTCCGGCCCCGTCCCGTTTCTGCTAGAAGCCGAAGGGGAGAAGTTGGGTGCTTTGCCCCGGGCCCGCAGGGAGGTCCCGGCAGAGCCGGAAGGGGGACCGGGGTGTGTGGGCCGGCCGGGGGGCTCTGGGCGACATCCCCCGCAACCGCTCGCGCCTGCCGGTGCCAGGGTTGGGGGAGCGCCCCCGCCCCCACCTCCGGAGTGGCGGCCCCACGCGGCCCCAACAAGCTGCCGTTGTCCCGCGGGCCGTGGGCCCGGCACACTGGGGCTTTGTCCAGCCCCCCGCCGCGACCAGAGGCGGGGGGGCCACATGACCGAAAGGGTAGGAGGAGCCTGCAGCGGCGGCGGCGGCGGCTCCACCACCATTTCCCTCCCGGGCTGGGGGTCGGCGGGCGGTGGCGGTGGCGGTGGCTGGGCAGGGCTGGGCAGGGCCGCGGACTCCAGGCCCCCAGTTCCCCGCCAGGCTGCAGGCGCCGGGCCTGGGCCGACAGAGCAGCTGTGACCGGAGCGCATTCCGGGCGGCAAGCTGGGGGGGCGCCCGGACCGCCGCCCCCGAGATCATGGGCAATGGCATGACCAAGGTAGGAGGCGGGCCCCGCGCAGCCTCCCCGGCCCCCGCCCGGCCGCCGCGGCGCTGACCAGCTCGGTCCGCCCGCCTCTGAACTCCTGGTCGCGCCGGTCTCTGTGCGGCTGCACCTCCGTGTCCCTGTGCCTCGGGTCTGCGGCTGTCGTGTCTCTCCCTCTCTGACCCTGCGTCTCTGTCCCCGCCGTATCTGCCCTCTCCCTCTCGCTCCGTGACTCTGAGTCTCTCGCTGTGTCTTGCTGTGGCTGTCATTCCCAGGCTGTCTCCCAGCGAGTCCGGCTCTCTGCCTGCATGTGTCCCTCTCTCTCGTCGCTGACTCCCGGCTCTCTCCCCGGCTGTTTCTCCATCCTTTCCCGCCTCTGCTTGTCCCTACCTTCCTGCCTCCCCAATCCCGGAATCTCCATCCCCCGACCCTGCAAGTCCCCCTCTCTCCTCTCCTCCTAAGATCGCTCCTAAGACCTCTCTCTGCACCCCATCCTCTGCCTTCCTCCTCTCCCCTCTCATACCCAAGCTGGCGTCCCTTGGTTCCCCCCCGCTGGTTAACTTACCCCCCTGCCCCCCTCCCCAGAATCCCAGACCCCTCTCACAGAGGACCCAGGGCCCACAAAGGGAAGGAGGGTGCTCCCTGAGCCCCGAGGTCCATACCCTTCATGGGACAGAGAGGGACTATGGGCACCTCAGCTCTCCTGAGGGTGGAAGGGGGTGCAGCCCCTGCCCCACTGACCCCTGCCTGTCCTTCCTCTAGGTACTCCCTGGACTCTACCTCGGAAACTTCATTGGTGAGCACTGCCTGCTCTGTCCCGAGGCCGTGGCACTCTGTCTCAGGCCTGTGTCCACCATGCATGCCCCGGCCCATGCATCTCAGGAATGGGGCTGGGGGCAGGGAAGCTGTGCCAGACTGGGAGGAGGAAAGGGCTGATGGAGGATAAAGGGGTGCATGTGCAGGGAAGTGTCTCCAGGCCTGAAGGGACATGGAGGGAGCATGGGGACCTGACACTGACACCCCTCCCCGACATTCAGCCTTCCCCAGTGTTCTACCGCTAGACCAAAGGGACAAAGCAAAGGGCTCAGGGCCTGGGCAGTGGACTTGGGCAGGTCTACACCTGCGCTAAGCCTCAGCCTCCTCCTCAGCACAAAAGGTCCACGGGCCGCTGAGGGCTCTTCTGGCCCTAAGGTTCTGGGTCGAGGTCTGTTTGGGGGTACTGCTTCTAGCAGGGAAGCTGGGAGCTCTTCCCCCCATAACTTCCTCCTTGTCAGAGGAGAGGTCTCTGGAGACGGGTTGGATTCCCTTGTGAGCAGGGTCATGAGCACCAACCCCGTCGACCCCCAGAGCCCTGGAGCAGCTGGGCAGCCTAGAGCTGCAAGTGTGGCGGGGGGGGTGAGCCAGCAAGCTTTGCATTCCCCATTCTCTCATCCATCCCTTCCGCAATCTTCAGTCAGGAGGAGGGGACACGAATGTATAGATACCTTGTTCCTCAGAGGCTTCTAGGCTGGTGGCCAGCAGGCAGAGCTGAACACAGACCTTTGGCTATGGGTAGAAAGTATGCTAAGGGGGCTGGGTGCATTGGCTCACACCTATAATCCCCACACTTTGGGAGGCAGAGGTGGGTGGATCACCTGAGGTGGGGAGTTGGAGACTAGCTTGGCCAGGATGGTGAAATCCCATCTCTACTAAAAATACAAAAATTAGCCAAGCGTGGTGGTGGGTGCCTGTAATCCCAGCTACTCGGGAGGCTGAGACAGGAGAATTGCTTGAACCCAGGAGACGGAGGTTGCAGTGAGCTGAGATTGTGCCACTGCACTCCAGCCTGGGTGACAGAGCAAGACTCTGTCTCAAAAAGGAAAAAAATAATAAAGAAAACATGCTAAGGGGCAGGCTGGTCCAGGGCTTGGGTGACCCAAGGTGGGAAAATCACTTCCATCTGCAAAGTCAGAGAAAGCTTCAGAGAGGGAGGGGCTCAGGTGCCCCACCCTTGTAAACCCTAGTCCCTTCCTTCCTGGGAGCTCCCTCAGCCGCTCATGCCACATTGATTTCTGTGAGTATTTGGCCAAGTAAGGTCTGAGTCCTCTTTAAGTGTGCCGGCCCCATAAGGGCAGGAGCCACGAAGCTGGCCCCAGACCTCCAGTGGACAGCCAGAGTATACATATGATTAGCACATGGTAAATGCTCATCGAATGATGAAGTGGAGAGAGAGGGGACATGTGTTTTTTATTCTGAATATAAAATGTCTACATATGCTGGGTATGCAGTCTCTAGAGATGGGCACTGTTGGGCACATCCCTGGGTCATTGTTTATATATCTTTGTAGATAAAGACATAATATTGGCCCCTCACGGTGGCTCACGCCTGTAATCCCAGCACTTTGGAAGGCCGAGGTGGGCGGATCATGAGATCAAGAAATTAGACCATCCTGGCCAATATGGTGAAACCCCGTCTCTACTAAAAAATACAAAAATTAGCTGGGCATGGTAGCGCGTGCCTGTAGTCCCAGCTACTCGGGAGGCTGAGGCAGGAGAATTGCTTGAACCCGGGAGGCAGAGGTTGCAGTGAGCCGAGATCCTGGCACCTGGTGACAGAGCAAGACTCTGTCTCAAAAAAAAAAAAAAAAACACAAAAAAACAAGACTGTGGGCATCATTGCACATCAATCCCAGCACTCTTTTTAATGGCTACACACGGTGCCGAAGTATGTCTGTACCATTAATCATCCCGTCCCTTTTTAATGAACAGGAGGCTGTTCCCATGTTTAAACTATTTGTGATATAAGCAGGACTGCAGAGGACATCGTCCTCCACACATGGCTTTCTGTGTGAGCAAGCTCTTCTGTAGACAAGATTCCTAGAAGTAGAATTGCTGGGTCAAAGAGTATGCCTGGGAAGGGCGTTTTGGACCGAAAGAACAGCATGAGCAAGGCTGGGGAGATGCTGGACTGTTACTTGCATGTGCCCCAGATGCAAGAGGAGCAGGGAGCTAGAAGAGGGTGGGCCAAGGTGGAGTGGCAGGGGTGAGGAGGAGAGCTGGGCAGGCAGTGAGCTCCCTCCACAATTAGCCATCAGGGACAAAAAAGTCACACCGGTCAGATTGGCTCTAGCATCCTGTTTCTTTCAGATGCCAAAGATCTGGATCAGCTGGGCCGGAACAAGATCACACACATTATCTCTATCCATGAGTCACCCCAGCCTCTGCTGCAGGTACTTCTTACCCCCATCCCAGGGCTATGCGGGGCTGGGAGGGTGCAGACCCGTTTATCAAATATCTGCTATGTGCTGGGTGCGATGCTTCCTTCTTGACTCGTGTTAAGTCACTTGGTCTCCACCACTGGGCAGTTTTACATGATCATCCCTATTTGGCAGCTGAGGCCCAGAGAGGTCAATTAACTCACCTAAGGTTACATATCCAGGAAGCTGAGGAGTTGGGATATGAACACAGACCATCTAGCACCAGAAGTCTCACACTGACCCTTAAAAAGACCCCCATGTGGGTTTCCTATGGCCCAACTGGATGGATGAGTCCAAATAGATGACTCTGTGCTCTGTGTCTTGTTTTGCAAGTCTGGGCTGTGACTTTACCTCTCTGGGCCTTTGGCCCCTCAGCTCTGTCTGCCCCCAGAGGGCTGTTGTGAGGAGGCAAAGGGACTGCAGGATGGTGAAGATGCTTTGCACACTGTAAGGCACGGTCCCCTCCAGAGGGGTTGGTGCTGCTATTATCAAGTCCTAGGAAAGGGGAAGGAGGGTGTTAGGACCCAGCAGAGGAAAGCCATAAATCCAGACTACACGTGCTCACGTCATGAACATCTTCACCGTTTATTTACTCTACGACCTTGGGGATAGGACTTCACTCCCTCTAAGCCTCAGTTGCCTGATCTGTAAAATGGGAACTTTACATCAGTACCCACTTCACTGAGTGGTTGAGAACCATGTAAATAGGTGCCTAACAAATTACGAATGATACTGTAACCAAGCTAGTCATATTCTTAGCCCACAGACAGAGCCTCTTCCCCCTTACCTATTAGAGTCTATATCATCCACTGAAGAGAAAGAACCGTGGGTGGCAAAAGGTCCTGGAGATCGGAAACAAAGACCTGGTTCTGCCACAGACTTGCTGTGTGATCTTGGGCAACATCCTTACCTTCTCTAGGCCTCAGTTTTCCCATGTCAGATTTGATATTCTCTAAGAGCAACCTCCAATAATCTATGATGTTCAATGTCATTCAGAGCAGAAATTTCCAGGTCATTGGAGTCTTACTTTGCCGCACAGGGCAGCCTCGTTTGGGAGCGTCTGGAGTAAGCAGTCACTAGATTGCACGGGGAAGGCTGTCAGGTCATGAGTGTATTTACTAATGAAGTGACAGCCTGCGCAATGAGTCTCTGCTCCTGGCTCTTCCTGCTTCTCCCAAGCGTCTCTCCCTCCCACTCCATCAGCAACTTTACCAAGCAGGGTTTGATAATTCCACTCAAACCCAAGGCCAAATGTGTTGCAAAGTGAAACTGCAAACCTTGCCAAAGATGCAGGATGTCATGACCTTGTGGAATGTGAGTGGGAGAAGGGCTAGAATCTCACACAAAGCCATGGACAAGTGAGAACTTGGCTGGTGGTCCCCTAGCTACTGCCAGTAGTGGGCCAGGCACCTGAAAAGAGCCATTTGAGTATCGAAATGTTAAGACAATTTCTTGAGAAAAGCAAGGAGGGCCTCAGAAGGGAGCAAAAATAACCTTCATGATATGGCCTGGCTAATCAGAAGACAAAGGACATCACAGCAAGTTTGCTGGGAAAAAAAAATCCTAACAATGTATTCCTTGATTGTTCTCATAATGAGCACATCATTTTGTAACCATGATTCATGAAATGTAAACTTGTTTTCATGACTTTCCTTTCAAGATAATCAAATCTGCTTTACCTTTTTTACAATGTAATTTTGTAATTCCCATTTAGAGGGGAGTCCCTTTAAGTAGCCCTTTCCTGGATATCTGATAAAGGTCCCTGGGTCCCTATTGGGAGGGATAGGTTACCTCATGCCCAAGCTGCCAATGAGGTTAGGAGATGCCATCGGCTTAGAAGGTTCAGGAGTCACAAATGGGCACAGCAGGCCTCAGAGATGACATCTACTTTCTTTGGTCAGAGAGGACAACAGTGGGCCAGAGGGGGGCAGGAACTGGGCTAGAGTCATCTCCTGACTGGGCAGCTCAGACCAGGGGAAGGGAAGGCTATAGACAAGGTCCCCTGCCTGAGTGTGTTTTGTCTTTGTAGGATATCACCTACCTTCGCATCCCGGTGGCTGATACCCCTGAGGTACCCATGTAAGTTCTCCTGGATGGAACCACAGATGGACAGACAGCTGCATCCTGTGGTGGGGGAGGGAGAGGGGGTTTGAAGGAGGACAGAGAGTACTCAGACCAGAAAGCTGTCACAGGTGGTCAACTCGACCAGTCCCAGGTTTGACTCTGTCTCAATCGTGCCCTTGTGATACGCCCTTGGCCAAGACTCTTGACCTCCCTGAACCTCAAGTCTCATCAGCTATGAAATGAGGAAAGGACACTGTACCTTGGGACCAGCTGCAAAGGCCAATTAGAAAAGGTCACATTCAGGCTGGGTACAGTGGCTCACGCCAGTAATTCCAGCACTTTGGAAGGCCAAGGCAGGTGGATCACCTGAAGTCAGGAGTTCGAGACCAGCCTGGCCAACATGGAGAAACCCCGCCTCTACTAAAAATACAGTTAGCTGGGCATGGTGGTGCATGCCTGTAATCCCAGCTACTTGAGAGGCTGAGGTGGAGAATCGCTTGAACCCAAGAGGTGGAGGTTGCCGGGTGAGCCGAGATCATCAAGCCATTGCACTCTAGCCTGGGCAACAAGAGCGAAACTGTCTCAAAAAAAAAAGAAGGGGTCACATTCAGCCTGTTCCTGGCCTTGGGGTTAATATCCAGCCAGGCTTTGACATTTATTTGCTATGTGACCTTGAACAAATCACTTCCCCTCTCTGAGCCTCACCTGTAAATCAGGAGTGCATGATCAGAGTCAAGGAGGGCTTTCAAAGATCAGATGACACAGGTTAAGGATCTAGGATAGGGTCTGGAGTGTAATCGAGCTCAGATAATGGGATTTTTGTTTGTGGCATCAGCAGTAGTGCCTCTCCGCTTGGGATGGAGCCAGGCAGACAGTCCTAGGGAATCTTGCTCCCAGCCGGCTGCTGCCCATCATTGTGCCCAGGTGCCCTAATTGCAGACCCCAGAGCAATGGGACCCCTGTGTTTCCTCCCACACATTTCTTTGAAAGGCCCCAATAAACCCACCATGAAAACAGTGTCCACAGGAGGAGCACTCTTGCCCAGAGGGTGAGATTTGCCATGACTGGCCTCACTCACTGCCTGAAATGCCACCATTCTTCCTTCACACACACACCTCCACCTCATGCCAATTACTGGCCCCTATCCACTGCATGTGCTGGCTGACCTGGGGACCCCAGGGTTCTGTGTCCCTTGCTATCCTGTAATTGGGGTGGGAGCAGAACAACTCCTGAGAGATCTGCCCTGAAGTGCTCCCTACCCTATTGCTTTCTCCTGTAGCAAAAAGCACTTCAAAGAATGTATCAACTTCATCCACTGCTGCCGCCTTAATGGGGGGAACTGCCTTGTGCACTGGTAAGTTAAGGGGGGTGACGTGGGGGAGGAAGGAAGTCGCTATGTGCTCTGCTGAATGTACACTCACGCTGTGGGAAGGCTGGACCTGTGAAGGACCTTCTCCAGCCTGTCACAGTCCTGAGGGCCCACCACTCATGGGAAGAGGCCAGCCAGCGGCTCTGTTCCTTAACAGCTATGTGGCCACAGCCACGTAGCTGTTTCTCTCTGATACTCAATGTCCTCATCTGTAAAATGGGGAAAAGAAAGCTGACCTGACTGGATTGTTGGGAGGGACAGGGGAGGTCATGCAGACAGCTTGTCACCCTCCAGCAGTTCTGGGCCTCCCTCCTCCCCTCCAGGCCTTTGAGGTGATGGTGCAGGGCAGTGGGGAACCCCAAGCTGGGAGACAGGAACTATGGGTCTTCCCAGGTGCCCCTCACTCAGTTGATGTCATTCATTTCTTCTCACTAAGTGCCTGTCCTGTCCAGGCTCAGGCTGGCTCTGCCAGAGGCCCAGCAATGAGGCCAGCTCTCCCAAGCCTCATCTCCCACCCTCTCCCTCCTTCCCCTTTCCAGCTGTACTAACCTCCTCCCCAACCTCCAAATCCACCAGGCTTATGCCTCATGGTCTTTATACACACTGCCTAGAAGGTTCCTGACTAACCCTTATCCAACTTTCAAACTTTGTTGATGTCTATTCCTTGGGAACCCCTTTCCCAACCCCACCCACCTATAGATTAATACCTCTTCCTATGCGCATCTCCTAGCCCCTAGACTCATCCTCAAAGCTATTATCACCAACTGGAATTGTTTCTCTGGTCAATGTCTGTCCCCCAACCATGCTGTAAGCTCCAGGACAGCACAGAACATGTCTGTTTTATACCTGATACATCCCCAGTGCCTGAAAAAGAACAGATGATCAGGAAATATTTGCTGACTGAATGAATGGTGTTTCACTCAGGCCTTGGAAGTGGGAGAACCCAGGGGATGCTCTAGGCAGAGGGAACAGGGTGGCAAAGGCCGGGAGGTGGGATGGCAGGTCCTGACAGGTCTGTTATGGTTGGAGCTCAGGAGGCAAGCATGGGAGAGCTGAAGCAGGGATGCGGTGCCTGGGGGTCATGGAGGACACTGGATCTTACTTGAAGCCTGAAGCATTGTCGGGATTCCAGCTTTGCAGGTATCTCTCGCAGCACCACGATTGTGACCGCATATGTGATGACTGTGACGGGGCTAGGCTGGCGGGACGTACTTGAAGCCATCAAGGCCACCCGGCCCATCGCCAACCCCAACCCAGGCTTTAGGCAACAGCTTGAAGAGTTTGGCTGGGGCAGTTCCCGGAAGGTAGGGATGGGGTCAAGGGCCGGGTTGGGCCAGGGGTAGGAGATCCTTCTTCACACTCGGGCTGATCACAGATTGGAATGAATTTAGCCTGTGTCTCAGACCCAGCAGAAGATTTTTCTAGGATCTTAAACTCATGGCCTTTGAGCTAGTCCAGCTCCTAGGTGTATTCTGTTTGACAGCCCATGAAAGGTGTTTTCCTTTTCAACTTGGAATTTGAATGCCTTTAGATCAGTGCGGGCCCTTTCATTGGACCAGGTCTTCCAGCCCTCCCCACTGCCCGCCTTACCTGCTGGAACCTGAAGGAGATGAGTGTTTGACCCCATCCTGAAGAACTGTCCCTGTCCTACTCCACCCCTGCATCCTTGAAGATACCACAGCAGTTTCCCTCTCACACCCCTGGCGCAGACGCCACGTAGAAATGTCAGGAACTGAGGCCTCTTGGGGAACGAGGGATGAGAGGGGGAGGGCTCTCAGCAGGTGGAGGGCGGTACCCAGAGGCTTATCTGCAGGACGGCTTTGGGAAAGAATCGGGCAAGGAAGAGCCCTGTGGGAACGGGGTTGTGAATACAGAGGTGCAAAGCGGGAGGAATGATCCCCGTTGGGCTCCTGGGAGGCACTTTGGCAGGTCTGGAAGCTGGAGTGTCGAAGCAGGAAGGGCCTCCTAGAAGGGAAGGGGGACTCGGTGAGGGGACGGAAACCGGTTAGGGAGGCAGAGAAGACGCTCAGAAAGGGAGGGGCTCAGCGAGGTGGGGGACGCTCCTAGAAGGGCGGGAGGGCGGGGAGGGGCGGGGCCGGCTGCCTTGACCCCGCCCTGCGACCGGCCTTGACCCCGCCCACCCCAGCTCCGCCGGCAGCTGGAGGAGCGCTTCGGCGAGAGCCCCTTCCGCGACGAGGAGGAGCTGCGCGCGCTGCTTCCGCTGTGCAGGCGCTGCCGACAGGGCTCCGCGACCTCGACCGCCTCCGCCGGGCCGCACTCCGCCGCCTCCGAGGGAACCCTGCAGCGCCTGGTGCCGCGCTCGCCCCGGGAAGCTCACCGGCCGCTGCCGCTGCTGGCGCGCGTCAAGCAGACTTTCTCTTGTCTCCCGCGGTGTCTGTCCCGCAAGGGCGGCAAGTGAGGATGCAGTCCCGCCGCGGCTCCCCACTTCCACCCGACTGGCTCCCTTCGGGGGCTGTCTGCGCCTTCCACGCTCCCCAGGACGGGCCCAGAAGCGGGGGGAGCCCCGAGGCTGCCTGAACCCTGCCTCCCGCGCCCGCCCTGCTCCTCCGCGTCTGCAGGCAGCGTCCCCGACCTGTGCGTCTCTGTGTCCGGGCCGGCCTGCTGCAGCCACCTGGTGCCTTAGTCCTTGGGCTGGGGGAGGGAGCCCACCCTTAAAGGCGGCGGGAGGGGAGGGAGGGGGACCGGAAGGTTGGACGGGCCTGGAGGATATTAAAGAGACACAGAAGAAGCTGCCTGTCCGAGTGCCTCCCAGTCATTCAACAAAGGCCTGGCCGCAGGACTCTGCCAGGGGCCAGCAGCCTGCAGGAAAGGGGATGGGAGCAGCCCACCACCCTGGGACCACCCTGGCTTCTCTAACAATACATTTCTTCCAAAGTGGCGGTGTCCCGCCTGACAAGGCCTGAGTCCCTCCTCTCAGAACCCCCTTCCACCTTTTGAACCCTTCTCCTCCACTCTGAGGGGCTCCTCCCCTCCCCGACTCCCTTCCCTTTCCTTCGCACAAATACTAGCTAGTAAGGTAAGGTAGTGCCTCCCTCAACCTGACCTTTTACTGCATGAGTTCACTCAATCCTCAGGGAGGAAACAGAGGCTCAGAGAGATCAAGCAGCTTGCCCAAGCACACAGCTAGAGCAGGGGAAGCTGAACGTGAACTTAGGCTGAGTCCCATGATAGGTAGTTGGGAAGCGGCTCCTCTGGTTGGGGAGGTTCCTGGCAAGGAGGCTCCACCCCCAGCTAGTGGGACTGACCCTTCCCGCCAAGACTTTAAAGCCCAGGGCTGCCCATCAAACAGCAGCTGACCCTGAGGATGAGCAGAAGTCATTGCAGCTGATAGTTCCAGCACCAAAATTAACCCAAAGTTGAGAGGGATGGAAAATAGCTATAACCCACTAGCCACTTGTATGAAGTTCTTAATATGTACAAATCACTGTGCTCAGGGCTGTTGGGGAGACATCCATTCCAGCATTGGAGTTGGGAGATGGACAAAATACCCTTCAGCTTCCACCCCAACTTCCTACTCCTCATTCATTCAACAAATGTCCATTGAGTACCTACTGTGTGCCAGCCATTGTGCTAGGCCCTGGGTATACAGCAATGAGCAAAACCTCTGCCTCATGTAGCTGACCTTCTGGTCCGGAAGACACCAGATAAAATAAAAAATATGCCGGGTGGTGAGGGAGTGGACCATCTGGTTATCTGGGGGAAGCATTCAGGCAGACAGCATTAAAGAAAGACCATGAGTTATAACCTCCTTGCCAGTAACCTCCAAAACCAGAAGGAGCTGCTTCCTAACTACTTACCATCATGAGTTAGGGCCTTTCCCTTCACAGTTAATGTGAAGAGCAAAGTGGGCAGGCTGGGAGTGGTGGCTCACGCCTATAATCCCAACACTTTGGGAGTCCGAGGCGGGTGGATCACTTGAGATCGAGAGTTCGAGACCAGCCTGGTCAACACGGAGAAACCCCGTCTCTACTAAAAATACAAAATTAGCTGGGCATGATGGCACATGCCTGTAATCCCAGCTACTTGGGAGGCTGAGGCAGGAGAATTGCTTGGAACGATTCTCCCGCAGGAGGCGGGAAGTTGCAGTGAGCCGAAATCGTGCCATTGCACTCCAGCCTGGGCAACAAGAGTGAAATTCCATCTCAAAAAAAAAAAAAGAGTGAAACTCCATCTCAAAAAATAAAAATAAACAATAAAGTGGGAGGACTCAGCAGAGTGCAGGGAGCCTGCAGTCCTCCAGGCTGGTTAGTGGTGCTGCCATCCACCCCATTTAAAACATCTTCTCTCTCTGATGGTGTCTTCCCCTATTTAACAGCCTCCATGGAGGCGAAGGCTGCAGTGAGTGGAGATCGTGCCACTGCATTCTAGCCTGGGCTACAGAGTAAGACCATGTTTAAAAAAAAAGAAAGAAAGAAAGAAAGCCTCTATGGCTCCCATCATCTATAAGACTGATCTGATGATCTGATCAGTCCTTCAAGATGCTCTCTCTCCCCCTCCAGGATTACCTCACCACACTCTGACCCAACAACAAAAATATACCACTCCTTTATTGAGTTCTCACTCCAGGCTGTGTGCAAAACACTTTCCCTGTGTCACTTTTCATCCTCAAGCAAGCCCATGGAGTAGATGTTGCTGTTTAACAGGGGAGGAAGCGGAGCCCAGTGCCCAAGGTCACCAGCTAGCAAGTGGTGGGGTTGGGATGTGAACTCAGGCAGTCTGGCTGCAGACCCCAACCTCTTAATTATTACCCTCTGCAACCTAGAAAACTGAAGGGCTCATCTGACACCCTCAAGACTCCTGCTGGGATGTAATTGTTATTCTGTTTAATCGTATGAAATGCTTTGTGCTTCAGAGCCTTACAGGCCTGAGTTTGAATCCCAGCTGTGGCTATGGAAGGACCAGAGCCAAGTGGCTACCGGAGTTTGGGACTGGGGGAAAGGAGGAGCACGAAGAAAGCCCTCCCAACAGGTACACATCAGGAATGGTGCTTCCAGTTTCTGGTCAATGCCGGCTGGGTGTCCAGCTCTGTGCCCACTGCATAGCAGAGGTGTGGGGAGTGGGGGGTGTTGTCACTCAGAGCCTCAGTTCCGTAAATACAGAAAGGAGTGGAGCGATCTGAGCAACTTGATCTCTTTCATATCCCAAATCTCCTTTGACAATTTAATGAAAACTGCAAACCCCAGAAAAAAAAAATGCATAGACATGAGATTTACATTCACTTTTAGGAGGTCAGAGACCCCACCAAGAATCCGCAAAGTGCAGGTGTAGCTGTCGGCAGGCAGTGTGGGCACTGCTTAGGCTCCTGGGCTCTAGGGAGCAGAGAGACACAGTCTGGCTCCTGGCTCCACCACCCACTAGCTCTGTGACCTTGTTAGAGGGCTTTAACCTCTCTGAGCCTCAGTCTTAACATTAAAACAGGGCGTTATGCTAACCTCATATGCTGTTGTGAGAAGCAATGGAGACACTGCAGGGAGGTGTTTAGCCAGGCCCAGCACTGCGACGAGCAGTCAGTAAGTGGGAACTCCTAAAATTTAAGGAAATAAGTGTGACCCCTGGACCACCTGCGTCAGAACCCCTCAGGGGAACTCATTACAATTCAGGTTTCCTGGGCTTCCTGCCCAGAAAGTCTGATTCCGCAGGTCTGGGATGGAGGTCATGAGTGTGCATTTGAAACGAGTTGCTGCCTCCCCGTTCTGGCAGGAGCTAGTTTGAGAGGCCCTGTCTTTCCAATCTCAACACTCCAGGTCCTGAAAAGAGACTGACAAGTCTTCAGGTGGGCCGGGAAGAGCAGGTGATGGGTGCGGGATGAGGAAATCTGTGTCTCTGGATGCTCGTGGGGCCACCTCCTGGGCCCTTCAGAGCCCAGGCTACCCCGCTTGGGTGGGTCTTGTGTCCCACAGCGCCTCCTGCCGATCCACAGAAGAGGCTCAATGCCCTCCAGGCCAGGCAGCCACAGGGAGGGGTGAAAGGAAAGGGGCTCCCAGAAGAGGGGACAAAACAGAAAGTGAGACTTGCCCACCCAGACTTTCACTTTCATCGCCTCCGCACACCACCTAGGTGCCCCAGAGTCCCGGGCCCACGTGGATCCAGCCACTGCGAGCCCAAGACCAGGCCCCCTGAACACTGCATCCCCGATGGCCAGAAGGAAGGGAAGGTCCCCGACAGCAGGTGGACCCGTGGCAGAGCCAGAGGTCCCCTGTGCCACTGGGACTGGGGTGGCACAGACTGAGAGTCGATGCCAGGTGGATTGCGCTGGGAGGACTCGGACAGGACCCTCTTCCGCATCCCCTGGAAGCACGTAGCCAAGCAGGGCTGTGAGGCACAGCAGGACTCAGCTCTCTTCAGGGGACAATGGAATGAAGACGCTCAGCACTGGGCAGGCTCTGGACACAAGTGGCCCCAGCACTGGGACTGACTGATAGCTGGTGACCCTGGGCCACTTGCTGGCCTTTAGGGCTGAGGGTAGTGTTCTCTACATATGAGGGACCCTTGGACACTCTCTTAAAACAATCGGCTGAGGTGGCCATGGCATTCACCACCCTCCCCTCCCAGAGGGCCTCTTCTCCCGCTCTACCAACGCTCTGATGGGAATTCCCTCAGCCCCCCACCCCCAAGCCCACCAACCTCTGCAGCTCTGGAAACTTTTCAGTGCTCCCAGCACCAGCCCTTCTCAGAGACCTCCTGCAGGAATGTCCTTCTTTTCCTAGTCATCATTAACTTCTTCCAAATGAGCTCCTTTCTTGAGAAAGAGATGGTTAAGCTGGGGATGGTGGGAGCTTGCCAGGTAAAGGTGAAGAGGAGAAGGTGTCGCAGGCAAAGGGAACCGCACGTGCAAAGGTCTAATGGTGATAAAGGCATGAAACATTTAGAAACGAAAGGAACTAAAGTGGGGGAGGAGAGGGAGTAAAGGCAGATGAGGCCCGGGAGGGGCAGTTCATGCATGGCCTTGAGGCCATCTTGAAGAGTTGGAACTCTTTCACAAGGGCAATGGGGAGCTATGAAAGGATTCTGAGTAGGGGAGGGTGAAGATCAGATTTGTGGCCAGGAGCTGTGGCCCAACTGTAATCCTAGCACTTTGGGAGGTCAAGGCAGGAGGATCACTTGAGCCCAGGAGTTTGAGACCAGCCTGGGCAACATAGTGAGACCCCACCTGTATAAAAAGAAAAAAAAAAGACCAGATTTGCATTTAGAAAGATCCCTTAGAGGACTCCTGGCATTGTGGAGAGATAGTTGCAGTCATTTCAATTCTGGGATCTCTCCCCTGAGAAATAAGCAAATGACTGCACACCTACCCCCCACCACCCCAAACCTGAGTCACCTCCAGCCCTCCTTCTGTGGCCTCCCCTCCTTCCACAGTGGGAAGCACCTGGAGAGCTTCCTCACACTAACCCCCTCCCTCTCAGCCTCCCAGCTGCCCATGACCAGTCCGGCTTCTGTCCCTCTTGGTCCCTCTCGATAATGCCTCTAGTTGCCAAATCCAAGCATATGTCACTGTCATCATCTTCTTTGGCTCCCGAGTGGGTCTGCATCTCACAGGCCCTCCCTCCTCCTTGAAACACTCTCACTTGACTTCCAGAATCTCTGCTGCCTGCCCCACAACTCCTCCAGTCCTTTGCTTCTCAGCCTCCATCCTGTCCTCTTCTCTGCCGGGGCTCCCAGCACTCACTCCTGGACCCACTTCCTCATGTCCCACTCTCCCCTTCTATGACCTTAGCCTGGAGGCTCTGGGTCTTTCTCTGAACCCCAAGCCTGCTCATCAAGCTGCCTGCTGGGCGCTATCTCCTGGGTGGCCCTGAGCACCTCAAACTCAACATACTCCAAACACCACACTCAGCAACTCAGCCCCACAAACTTCCACCTGGGTGCCGGAACCCTGGCCACTTCCCACCTTCCAGCCTCATTCTACTCCATGACCGAGGCCTGCTGGCGCTCCCTGCAGAACACCTCTTCAGTCCACCTGCCGGAACCCATTTCTACCAGCTCTCACAGGACAACTGCAGTGACCTCCCTGGGCTTCCTGCTTCCCCTGTCCCTCAGCAATCTCCACAGTCCTCAAGAGGGATCTTTCTAAATGTAAATCTGGCCTTGACCCTCCCCTACTCAGACTCCTTCCATAGCTCCCCATTGCCCTTGTGAAGGAGTCCCAACTCCTCACTCTGGCCTCAAAGCCATGCATGAACTGCCCCTCGCTGGCCTCATCTGTCTCCACCCCCTCCCTGCCCCGACGTTAGCTCTTTTCGTTTTAAATGTTTCATGTCTTTATCACCATGAAACATTTGCACATGCGGTTCCCTCTGCCTGCGACACCTTCTCCTCTTCACCTTTACTGGTCAGCTCCCACCATCCTCAGCTTAACCACCTCTTCCTCAAGCGAGTCTTCCCCAGGAGGTGAGGGATAAAAGACTGATTGGGTTCAGTGTACACTGCTCTGGTGACGGATGCACCAAAATCTCACCAACTGCCACTAACGAACTTACTCATGTGACCAAATACCACCTGTTCCCCAAAAACCTATGGAAATAAAAAATGTTTTATAAAAGAGAGAACCTTCCCCGATGCATTCATTTATTTAATTCATTTATTAAGCTCCAGTTCAGTGCTTCTTCCAAGTCATCACTGACTCCATAGGTGAAGGCTCATTGAACAACTTTCCCTATGAATTTTAAATGTCTGGTGTGAGTCAGTCTTCTCCAGCAGACCATGAGCCGCTTGAGGGTGGTGACACCAAACACTTTGCCTGGCACATAGTAGGTGCTCAATAAGTGTTGAATGGATGGTTGCATGGCCTGTCCCTTAAGGCTAATGTGCTGTTGTTCAGAGACTCCAGGGGCTGGCCTCCCTGTCCTTCTGGCTGCTCTGACCCATCCCTCAGTGTACCACTGACACATACATGTGACTCCTTGGCTCCAAAGCCTTCGGGTGCCCAAAGATCATGGAATAAAACTGGCCTCCAAGGACATTCATGATCTAGCTCAACCTACCTCTTCCTCCTTAATTTCTCTTGCTCTTTACCCAGCACACACAGTCGACCCTCGTTATTCATGGATCCCATAGCTGCAACTGTCAACCCCAGCTGGCCTTCAGTCCTTCCAGACCTCTCTCCGTCCTAGTGGGGACAGTCTGGGAACTCCCGAGGAGTCACAGGCCTCCAAAAAGCTGGAGCGGGAACGCACCCATCTGCCACCCTTGTGGCCCCCTCTCCCAATACTCAGGATGGCTCCAGATTTGCCAGAGGATGAGGACAAGGAGTGGCTCCGCAGGCTGGCCCAGCAGGGTCCCTTACTACCACCCATCCTCCTCACCGCCCTTTGGTGGACCACAGTAAGGACTGGATCTCCTCACCCACCCGTTCCTCCTCCCTGGCCTCCTCCTTGACCTGTGGTGCCTGACTGCTTCCTCTCCTTTGCCAGGGTACCAGGCATAGGATCTCAAACACCCCTGGTGCCCAGTGCCCTCCAATGACTTCAGCAACCTGGTAAGGAATGACCAGGGTCCAGAACTGGGGAGGGCCCTGGTGGGGCCAGCCAGCCTCTGTCTCCCAGTCAAAGCACCCAGCCCAGGCTCCCAGTAATAGACACAGCAGTCAACATTTGCTGAGGTCTTAGTTTATGCCAGGCACCCATCCAAGCTCCATTTTATAGATACCCAGACCAGGACAGAGGTGAAGAACCTTGCCTGAGGTCACACAGCTGGTAACCCTGGAAAAGTTACTAACAGGTCACAGCCCCTAAGTGGCAGTGACAGACTAGAATCCAAGGGCCCGGCTGCAGTGCCCACAACCCTAACCACTGAGCACGATGGCTGGTTTCTCACAGGAGACGCTTCTGGGCTGTCTTACTGTCGCTGTTACGGTTATTTCCACCTGCATCAAAACCTTTGCTGGGAGGAAGCTCCTATGACCCCAGAGGATTTGCTGGGAGGGTCATGCCCTCACTGTACAGATGGCCCAGCTTTTAACCACAGAGCTCAACTACCAGCTCAATTATACTGGAAGCTATTATTTACTACTATTATTACTAAAATTCTTATCTTCACTAATAGGGAGCGAGCATCAACAATTCCCCGAGGTGGAGGCTGGGACGACCTCTGCGTCCGGCAGGGTTGTGAAGGGAAGGGTAAGGAGGTGGGAGGAGCTGGCGCCGCCCACTCCCAGCCCACGCACCCTCTCTGTCGCCCCACAGCCCGCTGGCTGCGCTTGTGGCTCTTCTCTGGCGCCGCGCTGGTGCGAGAAGCCACCGGGCGGGCGCACAGCCCAGCATTGTCGTCTGAGTCCGCGGGCCGCGCTGCCCAGCGCCTGCTGGGGCCGCCACCTCACGTCACCCAGGTTCGCCTCCCCGAACCACCGCCCAGCGCTCACGTGCTGCAGCGACAGTTGCCTCACCTGGAGTGCCGTGTGCAGCTCTGGGTGGCTCCTGACGGCGAGTTCGCCAAGCGCCTGTGCCAGGACCGCCTGTACTGGCGCGGCCTGCTCGCCCTGCCCCTAGCGCAGCCCAAAAAGCTGGAGCGGGAGCGCACCCTTCTGCCAGCTCCCGAACACACGCCGCTTCCTCGAAGTTGTAGGACCGCTGGGGGACTGGAGCAGAGTGGCATGGGCACGAGGGCATAAGGACAGGGCGGGCAAAGAAACATGGACAGAGGAGAGTGGGCGCATGAAATGCGAGCTCAGGGGAATGGGCCTAAGGGTGCTGGGCATAAGCTGGGCATTGACACAAAGAATATGGCACAGAAGCTCCAGGGATGGGAAAGAATACAGGCACCAGAAGGAGTGGGCACAAATATAGACATAGGGTACATGGCGTGCTGGCACGGGGCAGGCTTGAGGCGTTGTGTGTGGAGCATAAGCACAGGCCTTGGTTACATGTGTTGGCTTAGGAGCACAGAGCGTCAGGTGCACCAAGCACAAGATAGGTATAGGCGAATGTGAGTTGGGCTTAAAGGTGTGGGAGTGGGAATAAGGGCCAAGGAAGGGACATGAGCCCTGGAAGTGGGCACAGATGTGGGACATGGGACAGGCATAGTGATGTGGACATGGGCCCGGGGCACAGGCACATAATGGGGACGTGGGCTCACAGGACTCGGGGCACGGGAAGTGAGCACAAGGTGGACACCAGCAGGATGCCTAGTTCCTACCCAGTCCCTACAGTCTCAGTGCTGTAGAAATGTGCACCCACCTGCAGGATGGTAACCCAGAGCCAGAGTACCGGGTCCATCTGTGCTTTGGCCAGGAGGACCTGGGCCCCCCAGAGCAGCTGGAAAAGCAGCTTTATCATGGCTCACGTGAGTCATTCCTTCCACTTCAGCTGAGAAGCACACCCTCCAGTGCCCTCCAGTCCCCTCCAGACAGCCTCTCCCACGTCCTCAGTCCCAGCTCTGCCTCTGTCCCTTCTAGCACCCTTGGGTCTGTAGGACCCTACCTGGAAAATGGAGGTAGGGATGGGCTGTAACTAGAGCTGTGACTTCCCACTGGGACATCCAAGGCAGGAAACAGAGGGTCTGCTCATCACCCTGCCTGCCTCCCAGCAGGTGCAGGTGCGGCCTAGGATCTTGTTTTGCACTTGAAGTGCCTTGGCCGAGTGCCCCGATGGGTCCTCAGCCTGGCATCCCTGATGGTGTAGCTGCCTCAACGCAGCTGCCTCCGTCCTAAACAGGCCACTTCCTTCTCCTGTAACTGCTGAAGGCAGCCCCCAAAATAGGGGCTCCCTTCTCCCACACAACCCTGCCCACACTAAGCCCATGGACTTGAGGCCTCCCCAGGCACATCACCTGGGTCCACTGGATGGCAGAGGTGGATTGCAGCTTCCACTCCTCTGCCAGTGGCCCCGAACCTCTAGAGTAGGCCACACCGCCCCGCAGCTGGGCATGGGACTTCGGCACAAAACTGAACTTGACCTTGAGGCCCCAAAAGGCGGCAACGGGGGCAGAAGCAAGACTTCATCTCTTTCTGAGAGCCCAGCTTGTCCGTAGCACTTTTCTCAGAGCCAGCCTTAACCTGCAGATGAGTCCATTATAAGTTTGCTTAAAGTTTTTACCAATAATTAGATCATCCGGGTTGTTTAGTGTGGAACCCATCCATAACAAAACTGCCTGTTCTCTCAGGGGCCTTGAGTTTCCAGACCCTTCCTCTTCCTGAAGCTAGTCTCTTGTCTTTATCCGGGGGAGCCACGAAGGATCCCAAAACAGAGGACTTGGCTGAACCCTGGGCTTTGGATGGTAACCCCTGGACCACCAGAGCCTCTAGGATGCTGTCTTTGAAGAAATCGCAGCAGACCTCCAAACACAGCCCCAAGGCAGAGGCTGACGGGGAAGACCAGCCCTCCTCCAAGCCCCACTGGTCTTTGCAAGCTGTAAATTGTAGGGACTCTTTGGGAACTGAAGGGGGGACTACAGCCAGAAAGTTGGTTCCCCTGCCATGTGAGTAAAGTAGGTGTTTTCCACCCCACATAGCAGGCCTTTTATTGATTGATTGATTGATTGATGGAGTCTCACTCTGTCACCCAGGCTGGATTGCAGTGGCTCAATCTGGGCTCACCACAATTTCTGCCTCCTGGGTTCAAGTGATTCTCCTGCCTGAGCCACCCTAGTAGCTGGGATTACAGGCACGTGTCACCACACCTAGCTAATTTTTGTATTTTTAGTAGAGATGGGGTTTCACCTTGTTGGCCAGACTGGTCTCTAGAAAATAAGACTCTGTCGCAAATAAATAAAATAAAATAAAGGACCTATGGAGCCCTCCAGAGCAGGCTTGGTTGGAGAAGTAAGTGTAGGGTTGGGGAGGTGAGCTGGCCTGGTACACTTGGCCTGTGTGACTTGGGAGTGTAAAGCAGAGAGGATGCTGCTGCCTGCTCCAGAAGGCCTGCCTGTTCTGAGCCTGACCTGTCTGGACCTCCCGACCCCAGGCTGCAGCTGGGGTAGCCTCAGTTCAGAGTGGCAATCCGCAGCCATGTTCATACCCCTGTCCATACTAGGCTCTCTGAGGTGCCGGATTCTGTGTAAAGGGAACTGGTTGCCTCCTCACCATGGCCTGGAAAGCTGAGGAGTCACCAGCTCCATTTTAGAGATGGGGAAACTGAGGCTTAGCCAGGGTTCTGAGGGGCCTCTTGGGAGGGAGGATCTCTCCCCAGATAGCTGTCCTTCCCAGACCAGTCACTAGGGGGCGACAGGGGCTCAGCAGAACTGAATTTCGTGGACTCTCCTTATTACCATCCTAGGTGCCCCTCCCTGCACACACCCCAGAGCTAGGAGGTGGGGTAGGAGTGCTGTGGCCCCAAGGGCTCTGCCCCACAGGAGAAGGCAGTAGACCACAGGCCTGGGAGGAGGAGAGGGAAAAGCGGGAGTAGAGGTAGAGATCAGAGAGGCCCCTGGGGCTTTTCTCACTCTAGGGAGACGGGGCTCAGGCCCTGCCTCTCCTCCTCTCTCTCTATTCACTCCTTTCACTCCTTGTGTTTGCACCTGTGTCTCATTGTGTCTCCTTTCTCTCTGGCTCTGTGGATTTCCTCGATTCTGCCTGCTCAGTGATTCTCACTTTCTCTGTTTAATACATGTGTGTGCTTGTGTGTCTGTGTGTGTGTTTGTGTATATCTGGGTGTCTGTGTGTCTGTGCTTGTGTGTATGTCTATGTGTGTGTGTCTGTGTGTCTATGTGTGTTTGTGTCTGTATGTCTGTCTCTGTGTGTTTCTGTGTGTGTGTATGTCTGTGTGTGTTTGTGTCTGTGTGTGTCTGTGCTTGTGTGTATGTCTATGTGTGTGTCTGTGTGTTTGTCTGTGTCTGTATGTGTGTCTGCATGTCTGTGTGTGTCTGTGTGTCTGCGTGTCTGTGTGTGTGTGTCTGTGTATGTGTCTCTGTGTGTGTCTGTGTCAGTGTGTGTGTGTGTGAGAGCCTCTGTGTCTCTGTTCGTTGTATCTGCCTCGTCTTATCTTTGTCTCTTCCTCTCTTTCTCCCTCCTCTCTCTGTCTCTGTCTCTCTTTTTTCCCTGTCTCTGTTTCATACATTTCTGCCTGTCTCATTTTGGTTTTGTCTCTGGCGTGCTCAGTTTCACATCCTGTCCCTCCCCAGCCACCACCTCCCAGCACACGTGGGCTGAGGGTCTCAGTCCCTTCTTTCCCACCTCCTCGTCCCTGGCAGCTGCTTGGCCTCCCACTACTGGCCTCTCCTGCCCGCCTCTCTTGGCCCTTGAGGGAGTGGGGCGAGGGAGGAGGGGAGGACAGCTCAGCAGACCCACCCCTTTTTGCCTTTCCAGGCTGGGAGGCTGGGCCAGTGGACCTTTTAACCAGCCCGGGCAGGCTGTTTTTGACGCCAGCCCTGGACACGGAGCCTGACCCGCCAGGTCCCGGCAGCCCGGCCAACACAGCCAGCATGCAGCAGCAGCAGCCCCCGCCCGGACCCCAGGCCCCTGCGGCCGAGTCGACCAAGCCTCCCTACAGCTACATCGCCCTTATTGCTATGGCCATCCAGAGCTCACCGGGGCAGCGGGCCACCCTTAGTGGCATCTACCGCTACATCATGGGCCGCTTTGCCTTCTACCGCCACAACCGGCCCGGCTGGCAGAACAGCATCCGCCACAACCTGTCACTCAACGAGTGCTTTGTCAAGGTGCCCCGCGATGACCGCAAGCCAGGCAAGGGCAGCTACTGGACGCTGGACCCTGACTGCCACGACATGTTTGAGCACGGCAGCTTCCTACGCCGCCGCCGCCGCTTCACCCGGCGGACAGGTGCGGAGGGCACCAGGGGCCCTACTAAGCCACGCCGTGGACCCCTCAGGGCGACCAGCCAGGACCCAGGAGGCCCCAACACCACAACCGCCAGGCAGTGCTCATTCCTGCCAGAGCTGCCAGACCACAAGGGCCTAAGCTTTGGGGGTCTGGTGGGGGCCATGCCAGCCAGTATGTGCCCAGCAACCGCTGATGCCAGGCCTCGGCCACCCATGGAGCCCAAAGAGATTTCCACGCCCAAGCCTACAGGCCCAGGGGAGCTCCTTGTGGCCACCGCATCTTCCTCATGCCCAGCATTTGGCTTTCCTGCTGGCTTCTCTGAGGCTGAGGGTTTTAACAAGGTCCCTACACCTGCCTTGTCCCCAGAGGCAGGCATCGAGAGCAGCTACCAGTGCCGGCTGCAGGCGCTGAATTTTTGCATGGGGACTGACCCAGGCCTTGAGCACCTCTTGGCCTCAGCAGCCCCCTCCCCTGCACCACCCACCCCTCCAGCCTCACTCCGAGCCCCACTGCCCCTGCCAGCTGACCCCAAGGAACCCTGGGTTGCAGGTGGCTTCACTGTCCAGGGAGGCTCCGGCTACCCACTGGGGCTGACCCCCTGCCTATACCGGACGCCAGGAATGTTCTTCTTTGAGTAAAGGCAGCCTCGCCTCGGGCAGTCCCTGCAGGGCCCTTGCCAACTACACCCTCTGGGCTGAGCCTGGCTCTAGGATCTGGAGAACTCTCGAAGTCCCCAGCCCTGGCGAGACAAGGACAACCAGGATGAAAATCCAGGATGGAAGCGGTGCTCAGCCAGGCCCCTGAGGCCTCCGGACAAACTTGGGGGTGAGGGGAAGCAGGACCCCTTGGGACTTACTCTGTGGCTCTCAGGGCCAATAAAGCCATGTGATCATGAGGGTCAGCTTGCCTGGTGGCTGAGGACCAGGGTGCCTGGTTGTATGTGGGGTGGCTGTGGCTGGTAAGTTGTGTATTCGGGGCAGAGCCCCCGGGTAGCAATGTCTCACATGAGGTTTTTCTCCTGCTGGGGACTTTCTCAGGGAGTTTCCCAGAAAGGGAGAGGAAGGGGAGGCAGAGAACAAGGGCAGAGAGAGAAGGATACAGGCAAGGGAGAGACTGGGCAGGGGCAAGGCTGGGCTGGCCTGAGCAACCTATTCTCCCGTCTCAGACGCTGGGACTCAACAGCCCCCATAGGAGCAGTCATCATAACTCTGATAATTTGTGACACTGATCCTGTCCTGGGCTTGTATATATCATCTCACCTGTGTGATATGGAACGCTGGCCCCGTTTACAATGGTGGAAACAGGCTCACCAGCTCCAACTCCGGATGGCAAATGAGTGGCAGAGAGGATATCAAAGCCACATCTGTGTGGCTGTACCCTCCAGCCTCTGACCTGCAACTTGAGTAAGGACACAGGATGGAGAAGAGGGTCAGAGCAGAGCTGGTGGTGACCCCCAGAGGTGGGAGGGCTTTGCTGAAATCCTGGAAGGCCAGGGCTAGAAAGGCACCCTTTGCCCATTGTGCAGACAGGGCACCCAGGGTTCAAAAGGCAGCATCTATCCCCTGCGTGGACTCCCCACATTAATGGGGGAGTTCCCCTGAGTCCCCAGCTTTCTGAGGTCCTCTGGTGTCTCTTTAAGATGGCATTTCTCTGGGGCCAGAGGCATGGTCTGTGACTGTCCTAGGTACCATTCAAATTGACTGAACCCTGACCTTCGACCTTCTCTAACTATCCCTTTGCATAGAAGCAGGAGAAATGGGGATATTCATGGCCCTTGTTAGAGGAACAGACAGAGGAACCTGAAACGTCACTGTCCCCACAGCCCCCAGCACTGGAGGAGCAGAGGCCAATGGCTTCCTCCCCAGAGCCTCAGTCTTCCTATCTGGATCATGGGTATAGGGAGAAGGGGGAGGAATGCTGGGACACCCCCATTCTGATTTTTGGCATGGGGTCTAGAGGGTCTTATGCCCCACGAGGTTACACCCAGGAGACCCCTTCTTGGGCAGGCAGCCCTGTCCCCTCCAGAGGCCCTCCCTTGCCAGGCAGCCCCATGGACTCCAGCCTCTGCAGCTCCCTCCTCCCCCAACAGGTCCCCTGGGGCCTGGGAGGAAGCGAGCCCGGCTGGACAGCCCAAACTGTCTGGTTCCCACAGTCTCAGAGCCGGGGTGGAGGAGGACCTGCAGGGTGAGAGGGACTGGGAAAATGCCTGGCCAGCTGTGGGACCCCTCCCCACCATGCCTGCTGAGCCCCAGCCCAGAACCCATCAAACAATGGGAGAAGGAGGAAGGGTCTGTGCTGCCTCCTATGCACAGCTTCAAGGGCCAGAGGGGAGGAGAAAGGCCCTCTGTGCATAGGGCATGGTGAGACGGGGAAGGAGGCACTTGTGTGAGTCTGTACCACAAATGTGCCTGTGTGGATCAGTCTGTCTCAGGCTGCGTGGGTATATATGACAGAGAAAGAGATGCACAGAGACAGACCCTGCTGAGGCAGAGACAGACAGATTCAAAGGGGTGAGAGTTTTTTCTCAGTTGGGTCTGGGAAGAGGCCTCTGCCGGGCACCGTTCCTGTTGCACATTCCTGTGGAGCCCTGGTGACCCCAGTCCCTTCCCAGCCTGGGTTCTGAGCTACTAGGAGGATGGGAGGCTGGCTGGGCAGGGGGATCCCAGGCTGCCACAGTCCCCAGCATCCCCCCAACCCACAGGGGTTTAGCTCTGCACTAGGGTGGAACTTGTGGAGAAGGAGGCTGAGTCTCCTGCTCACCCCTTCCCCTTGGGGAAAGTGCAAAGGGTCGCCCTGATGCAGGCTCACAGCCCCCTCTGCACATCTCTCTCTGGCCTCCAACATAGTCAAGAAGTGAAGACAGGCCCCCTCAGCCCCAACCCCCAAGCAAGACCCTGGGCTCAGTGCACACCTTGGACTCACTATATGAGCCTGGACCAGCGCCCGCCTCTCTGCATTTCACTCGCTTTGCCTAGCAGTTGGGGGAAAGGGCAGCCTCTTTGGGTCTGAGTCCCAGGAATGGGTCTGACCTGAGGGATGGCTGGAGGAGCTGGGCAAAGAGACACCATGATCTCATGCGCCCTTGGCTAGCTGTCCAGCCTGGGGACCCCACCCATGGGGCCTCCTGCCTTCACATTCTTTCCATAACCGACATTCACCTCCGGCTCCCACCTGACCACCATCATCTGGACAGGGGTTGCAGGGGACAGTGAATGCCTGTCGACCTAGAGAGAAACCCTTGGCACAGATGGAGAGACCAAGGCCAGAGAAGATACGTGATGTGCCTAAGGTCACACAGCAAAGCAGGAGCAGAGCTGCTTCTCAACCCATCCGTGGTACCCCCTCTGATGCCTTAACTGTGTAGCTCTGGAGGGGAGGGATAGGGCCATCGCATCAGACTTTGCATCTAGGATCCTCCTCATAGGAAGGGTGTCCATCTCCAGGAAGGAATTCCAGTCCCCATTCCTTCTCTTTAGCAGGTGACAGCCAAAAAGGATACTGAGACACCTTGTAGAGTTAGACGAATCAAATCCTAACGTGGGAATCAGAATCTGAAATGGGTATTTCAGAATCCTCTAGAGTTTTTAATCATAGCAGCTCAGACTCCTGGAATATCAGAGCTGGAAGGGCATCTCCTGCCTGATTTCTGAATCCTCTCTACATCAAGTGGTCAACATCACGTGGGGTTCCATGAACGGGGAGCCCACTGCCTTTCCAGGTGGCCGGCCCCTTCCCACCCAAGTGTGGCAGCTCTGAAGGACCGTCAGGAAGCTTCATCTGCTGGGCCTCAGTCTTTGCTCTCCCAAGAGACGGGAGGACTCCTAGGCCCCAGGGAGACCACCCTTCCCCACCCATAGGGCTAGCCTTCCTAAGCAGGCCCCTCCTCCCAGATGCCTTATCTACAGCCTGCTCTCCGCCCTGCCTGCTTCCTTCCCTAGCTTATGGCATTCCATGGCCCAGAGTTAGACGCTCCTGCCCACACCCCAGACAGTCCCTTGGAGGGCAGGGCCCTGCAAGCCTGCCTTCATGATGAGGGAAAGCAGGGAGGTTGTGTGGACCAGCCTGGCATGCCGCCTGCTGGGAGTGTACAGAACCCAGGAATCCAGGCCTCAGCCAAACATCCCTTCCCCACCCAGAATCCCATCCACCCACTGACAGGCGCTGCTTCCTAACTGTGTGACTGTGTGACCTTGGGCAAGTTCCTTCCTCTTTCTGGGTTTCTCCCGTCTGTAAAATGTGGACCCCGACAGTACCTACCCCCATGATACTATTGTGAGGATTACATGAGTTAACATTGGCACTTAAGTACTTAGAACAGGGTCTGGCACATGGAAGCTACGACATCAGTATTTGTTGGCTGGGCCTGGTGGCTCACACCTGTAATCCCAGCTCTTCGGGAGGCTGAGGTGGGAGGAACACTTGAGGTCAGGAGTTTGAGACCAACCTGGCCAACAGGGTAAAACCCTGTCTCTACTAAAAATACAAAAATTATCACAACGTGAAAGCAGCCACAGAAAAAAAAACAAAATAAAAAAATTAGCTGAGTGTGGTGGCACATACCTGTAGTCCTATGTACTTGGGAGGGTGAGGCAGGAGGATGGCTTGAACCCAGGAGGTGGAGGTTGCAGTGAGTCGAGATTGCACCACTGCACTCCAGCCTGGGCGATAGAGCAAGACTCTGTGTCAAAAATAAATAAATAAATAAACAAACAAACAAATAAATGTTTGTTAAGTACAATAAATAGGTATTTGGGTCCTGGACATGTGTCCCTTAACCTGATTTATGCCCCAGAGGAATGTTTAGCTGCTGTGGAGGCAGGAGGGCAGGATTCAGAGGGAAGAAGGACTGTTACATAGACAAGGCTTTTGACTCAGTTCCTGGCATCTTCATCTCCTTGCTGTGTGACTTTGAGCAAGTGGATTCACCTCTCTGAGTCTGTTTCCTTATCTGTAAAATGGGGGCAATGATTCCAGTCCCCAGGACTGGTATGCGGAAAGCCTTGTCCTGCACACTACCTGTACAGTTCAGTCAACAGGAATGAAATTATAATTTATTAATAAAACAACCCCATTGGAGGACCTCACACCCTCAGCGTAGTCTTCTCCATCCCTCCCTTCACACACGGCAAAACCCACATCCCCACAGGCCCAGGGGTGCCTAATCTGTTGTTCCTACCCTTCTGGTACTGGGTGGTGACTCGAGGAGGCAGCTTGTGGGGCGGAAGGAAGCAGTTCCATAGCTAAAAACAGACCACTGTCAGCCAGAACCCAGCCTGGTGTCCCCAGAAAGACCAGGGCTGCCTCCTCTTGACCACAGCCCTCAGGGCCAGTTTTGAGGTCTCCCTGAGCTCACTTGAATACAAAAAAGAGAGGACCAACCCTCCCAGTCCCTTAAGACAGTTGCCTCCCGTGAGTTTCCTTTCTATCTCTAGGCCTTTGCAGTGGCTGTTCCCTTTGCCTACAGTGACAGCGTCTCTACACCCAGGACCCACATCACATCACCTTCTCTGAGAAGCCTTCCTGCACCTCCTTGTCTAATTAGATGCCCCAGATTATTCTCCCTCTGCCTCCCATTTGTGTCCCTGACATGGCATCTGCTGCAATGTATTACACATGTGGTGCATGTCCTCATGTTTTATTGTGTCTCTGCCTTAGAATGTAAACTTCAGGGGCCACCAGTTGGGTCTGCCTTATGCGTTTTGTCATCTTTCCTAACTCGATGACAAGCACATAGTAGCCCCTCCATAAAGGTTTAGGAGTGGATGGATGGAGTCATGGTCACCTGTTCATTCATTCGCCATGAATTAAATCTCAAGGCTGGCTGCAGTGGCTCACGCCTATAATCCCAACACTGGGAGGCCACGGTGGGTGGATCACCTGAGGTAGAGTTCGAGACCAGCCTGGCCAACATAATGAAACCCTGCCTCTACTAAAAATTCAAAAATTACCCTGGTGTAGTGGCGCATGCCTGTAATCCCAGCTACTTGGGAGGCTGAGGCAGGAGAAACACTTGAACCCAGGAGGCAGAGGTTGCAGTGAGTTGAGATCATACCACTGCACTCCAGCCTGGGTGACAGAGCAAGACTCTGTCTCAAAAAAAAAAAATTCTCAAAGGCCCCCCTCACCCTCCCGCAAGGTTCCCTGTCTTGCTAATGGGCGAGGGCCAGTGTGGTCTGGCCCCAGCTTCTCCTTCCTTCCCCCTCACTCACTTTAAGCAGCTCCTTCCTTCCCCCTTACCCACTCCAAGCAGCCTATACACTGGCTCTGCCTTATCTTCCATGAATGTCCACAGGGTTCACTCCCTCTCATCTTTCAGTTCCTGTTCAAACATCCTCAGAGAAGCCCGCTCTGACCACCCTGACCACCACATTCCCCATGTTCCCCACCACTAACATACTCTAAATTCATTATTGCCATTCAGTGTCTGTCTCCCCCACTGGAATGAAGCTTCACCAGGCCAGGGATTTTTGTCTATTCATTGCTTGTCTCCAGCACCTAGGGCAGTGAATGGAATGTAGCTGGGGCCAGAGAAATAGTTGTGAAACAAACATAAGTTCAGTAGCTTGTACCAGGTTCCACCTATAGATCTCATGTAACTTTCTCACTGACCCTGAGAAGCAGGTACAATTCTTACCCCATTTTACAGACAGGAAACTGAGGCTCAGGGAGGGCAAATAAGTAGATAGGAACCCTGTTCTGCCTGACCTGGAGCCCAGTCTCTCTGTTACCAGCCTAACTCTCTTAGAGGCGTCTCCCTCTTCTCCCCACAGTTCTTACAGCCTTTCAAGCAGGCATGGCCCAGCCTCCACCGGGTCTCCCTGCCTCCAGCCTCTCTCTCCCATTCACTGACCTCCCTGGCCGCAGGGATCCTTTGTAAGCCTGGAACTGATCTCCTTTCCACGGCTCCTCATTGTCCCAAGTCAGCTTGCCATTCGGCTCCTGCTAACTTCTCCAGACCAATTTCCTGCTTCATCTGATGTGAAAGCCCTGCTGGCCTGCTCCAAGGTGAGCTTATTCTCAGCTCCAAGTCTGTGGACAGCAGTCTCCTGTGTCTGGAAAACCCTGTTCCTTGTGTGCCCTCAACTTGGGCGTGAGCTGAAGAGAATAGTGGTTAGTGTCTCCTTCCTTCCTCATGGTTTGATGAGTTTCCTTCCAGCTTCACCATGATCCCCATCCTCCCACTGGGGTTCCAGAGGCTGGGAGCTCCCCAAGGGCAAGGACCATGACTCAGTCACCCCCAGGCTCTCACTGGGGGCCAGACCCAGAGCCAGGCTCAACAAATGGTTGTAAAGTGGCCGCAGTGTGGGAAGTCAGATGGCCAGCCTCGAATCCTGCCTCCCCTATTCACTGGCTGGGAGCCCACGGACTTGTCCATACAAGCCTTGTGCCTCAGTCTCCTCATCTGTGAAATGTCGATAATGAAAATACCTACTCATAGGGTGGAGACAAAATGAGTTAATTGATGGGAATCACTTGGTATAGTGCGTGGTGCCCAATCAATATTACCCATTAACGCGAAGGAAGAAACAGGTGTGTAGGCAGCGGCATAGGTAGATTGGTCCAGGTAGGCACATCCTTCGGGACAGCTCTGGCTGCTTCACACCCTCGGGCAGCCCTCTCACTGGCTGAATCTTTACCCACCACTGTCTTGTTGGGTCCAAGGTGGCCAGTGGAATTCGAGGCCACCGGACCCAGACAGGAAAAGACAGCGTCACCAGCCCCGATGTAATCCAAACCAGATGTGGCCTTAGTGGCTTCCAGACCCTTGGGGGTGGTCACTGTGGGCCTGGCTAAGGCCCTGAGTCAGGAAATGGTCTTGGAGGAAAGCTTTCTGGGCTGGGACCAACTGGGAGGAGCGCTCCCATTGAGGCTGTTAACCCTTCTCAGCTCACAAAGAGGGCCCAGGACCCCATTCAGGGGAAGCCCAAGCAGAGGCCCCTTACAGGGGAAGATCACAGCATCAGCGCTGGGATGGACACTGAGCAGGAGAGGCCCACGGCCCTGGGGCCTGTGGTGGGCAGAGCAAACCGTGCAAGGAGCAGGGAAGCTCAGCCTGACACCGGGGAAACTGATGCCCTGGGAACCCTTGCTCAGTCCTGGTCCAGCTTGGCAGTCCCAAACCAGCTATGGGCTCCCTCCCTCCATCTGGCAGCTCCTAGGGTGAAAAATCTTTCTTCCTTGTAGCTGCCAAGGATGGGAGCATTCTGGAAAGCAATGGGGCTGGGGCCTAAGCCTGCAGAGAGGCAGACCCAGCTCTCCACAGGGTCGCGGCAGCAGCTTTGCCCTGAGTGTGCTCCATGGCTCTCAGTGGGAACCCACATTTCCCCACCTATATTATCCAGTCTATATTCTCTGCCTCTGGGGACCAGGGGAGGCCCAAAGGAAGCACCTGATGAATCATAAAGAGCTTTCTAAGGTGTGCTCCTGGGAAGGGGTGGGGCTGGGTTCTGAATGGGCTTCTTTTTTTTTTGAGACCTAGTTTTGCTCTTGTTGCCCAGGCTGGAGTGCAATGGCACGATCTCAGCTCACTGCAACCTCCGCCTCCCACCTCCCAGGTTCAAGCGAGTAGCTGGGATTACAGGCATGTGCCACCATGCATGGCTATATTTTTAGTAGAGATGGGGTTTCTCCATGTTGGTTAAGCTGGTCTCTAACTCCCAGACTCAGGTGATCCGCCCACCTTGGCCTCCCGAAGTGCTAGGATTACAGGCGTGAGCCCCTGCACCGGCCTCTGAATGAGCTTCTTGCACCGGACATGTTAATTTGCTGTGTGGCCTTGGCCAAGTCACTTTCCCTCTCTGAACCTGTTTTTTTCACCTGTAAAATATGGTGCATGAGCACCCCATCCCATCTCTCAACTGTCACAATGGCCCCAGGAGTGGCAGAGGAAAAAAGAGCTGAGGTTGTCATCTTCATATTACAGAGGGGGAAACTGAGGCTTGCACTGGGAGTCGGGAGTCCTGGGTTCTAGTTCCAGCTGTTACTGTCTCTGTTGAGGGACCTTACCCATCTTGGCCTCGGTTTCCCCAGCTGGATCCAGGCCCTGCATCTCTGCTGTGGCTGGACTTCATTTCCTTTCCTCCCCCCATGGTGGTGACTCATCCCTCATCAACATGCTGTGTGGCCGAGGCTCAGCCTGGGTGGGGGCCAGCAAGGCCGAGAAAACTACTCGGAGGAAACCACAGGCCTGGCCCAGCTGGCAGGTGACAAACGGGCAGGCAGGCAGGAATCCACAGCCCTGCCCATAAGCACACCTCCCACCAAGAACCCAAGCCAGGTTCCCCAGGCCCCCCGAGCCCCAGACTGCAAGAGTCAGGCTCAGGTCTCAGAGTCACCCGTTCACCACCCCAAGTGATACTACTGCAACGGGACTCTGAACTCCCCGGCTCAAACAGTGCAGAGACCGCAGTGAGGACAGTGTTCTTGGAGGCAGGAGAGGGACGGGATGAACTGTCAAGGTTTCTGTCTGAGGGCAAGTCTAAGGTTTCTCAGGAGGCAGGCAGTGGTGAAGAGCAGGGACTCTGGGCCCAGACCATCTGGGTACAAATCCTGGCTCTGCCACTGACTAGCTGTGTGGCCATGAGCAAGTGACTGAACCTCTCTGAGGCTTGGCTTCCCCCTCTGAGAAATGGACACAATACATCGCAGAGTCACCAGGTGCAGCCGACGCGGTCATTAACACAAAGCGGCACCCAGGGCCCGCAGCCGGCAGGTGCTTGACACATGTTAACTGCTGTCTCTGCTCTTCCTGCTGGAACCTCTGTGTTCCACAGGCCAGTCCCACTTAGTCGTCCTCACAGCCAGAAAGGCTGCGCCCTATCAGGGTTCAGCTCTCTTGCCCTCTGGGCTCACCCTCCAACAGATGGAGCCTCCCCTGGCCCGCACTGCTGACCTGGGGTGAGGGGCTGTGACAACTGGGAAAAAGCAGAGAATAGTCCTTTCACCTGAGGCCTGCTGGAGCCCTCCTCATTGCAGACCCAGCAAAGGCATCGCAGGCCCACCGGACCTGGCCTCCACCTGGAGACCTGGCTCTCTGCTTATACCCTGTCCTGGTGAGAGGCAGAGTGAACGCATGGGCAGAGCCTTGCTCTGGGAGACAGACAAGTTCATTTCAAACCCCAGCCCCTGACTTGCTGAGTGGCATTCAAGTTCCTTCTCTCCTCTGAGCCTCAGTTTCCTCCTCTGTGGAGTGAGGATAAGAACATTATCATTCCCTGGGTCAAGAACAGACAGCCCTGAGCAACTTTCTGGCCCCACCCTATGAGGTAGATCCCAGCACGGCCACTCTCTCTGGCTCAGTTTCTCCCTCTGTAAAGCAGGAATAATAATACCTGCCTCGTGAGAATCGTGTGAACCTGGGAGGTGGAGGTTGCATGCAGTGAGCCAAGATCGCACCCCTGGACTCCAGCCCGGGCAACAGAGTGAGACTCCCTCTTAAATAAATAAATAAATAAATAAAATCCCTGCCTTGTAAGCGTGCTGTGAGGAGTAAATGAGTTAACACATGCACAGGTGCTTTAAGTAGAGCTGGGCACACAGTCATCACCCACCCAGTGTAGGCTGTTGCTGTGAGCTCCCTCTCACAGGTGAGGATACTGAGGCACAACGTGCAGAAGCCACCTGCCCACATCATGTGCTGGGCAATCCGGCGCCTGAGCCTGCATGAACCACCACACTGAGCTGCTGGATGTTGCTCAAGTGCCCGGCCCACAGTAGGTGCTCGGTGAACTGTGGTCGTCGGCAACCTCACACCAGTGCAGGCGCACACAGAGGGAAGGAGGCCACATCCAACCTGTACATTTATTTACAAGGCACAAGCTGAGAGCAGGTTGGGGGCTGCCCCATGGCCTTCTTACTTATCCTGGGCCTGCTGACCCCATCATCTGAGGCCATGGGTGACCCCCGAGATGGGGGCCCTGAGTGGTTGGGTTGGGCCGTCTTGGCCCTGAGGCAAGCTCCAGGGTGGTCTCCTGTGTCCCCTGGCTTCTCCCTTCCCCCTCCACTAGGCCTGGGCTAGGCGCCCTCTCTCACACAGAGTTCCTGTGTGTTGGTGGTTGCAAGGAAGGTGGGTGGGGGCCAGCCTGGGCCAGATGGTGTGGGCTCGGCCTTATCTGCTGGGAGTAGGGCGGTGGGGCATGGAGGTCCTCTCTCACAAAGCCTGCTCTGTCTTCCCTGGCAGCTGGGCCTCAGGAATCGGTGTTGCAGCCTTCCTGCCCCACCAGGAGCCTCCCATCAATGACCACAGAAGCCCTACATGCTGAGACCCCCAGCCATCGCACCCCAGCCAGGAGCAGGCCCAGGCTGAGGATGCCCCCAGTGGGGAAAAGCAGGGGTCACTAGGGTGGCAGTTCAAAGAGGGGGAGCTGGGGAGGGAACTGGGAGCGGCTTCAACAGGGGGGAGCCTGGAGTCTGGGGTGTGGCCGACAGGCTGGAGCCCTGTCTGGGGAGGTGCTAGCAGGATGGATCCAGGCCACACTCCGAGGTGGCTCACATCGGGGAAGCGGTCACTGCGCAGGGGCGTGGGGAGCCCCGAGCCTCCCAGCCTGGCACAGCCTTGTCCTGGCGAGCCTGCCCTGGGGACCTGGCTGCCTTCTCTGGCCTTCTGGACTGTGTGGCCTCAGCCCCGGCCACTGTGTGGCTGCGTCCAGGCTTCAGCTGCGCCCAGGCTCAGACCCCCAGAGCCATCAGTGCCCCTGAGCTGCTGATCTTCTTGAAGCGGTTGGCAGCGCTGACAGCAATGAAGTTTTTCTGTTGGATTGAAGAGAGGGAGTTCCAGTGAACACCTGGGCAGGGTAGACGCTGCACGGCATCTGAGCGTCCTCCTTAAGTCCCCTTGGGTCCAGGGAAAAAGCAGAGAACAGTCCTCTCCCCTGAGGCCGCTGGAGCCACCCTGCTGGAGTTCTCTGCTTTTTCCCAGTGCTAGGGAAGGCGCCATGACACTGCATTGTCCAGGAGTCCTTCCCTCATTCAACAGATGGGTCAGCCAGACCTGAATGGAGGACCGCTCTGCTCCAAACACTCCATGGCCCCAGTTTGGCTCCAAGTAAAAGATAAACCCTTGCCATGGCTGATGAGTCCCTCCACATCCTGCCCCCTCTTCCTCTCTGACTTCATTCCTTACCTCCTTGTTCACCCCACTCCATCCATACTGGCCTCCTGCCTGTTTGTCAAATTCACCAACAGCACCTCTGCCACTCAAGGCCTTTGCACTGGCTCTTCCCTCTGCCCGGAATGCTCTCCCCCAAGTATTGGCGTGGCTCACCGCTCCCCACCCTCACGTCTTTGTTCACTTTTTTCAGTGAGCCCTTCCTGACCCCCCTGTTTAGAAGTGCAGGCTGGGCACAGTGGCTCACACCTGTAATCCCAGCAGTTCAAGAGGCAGAGACAGGAGGATTGCTTGCCTGAGCAACACAGCAAGACCCCCATCTCCATAAAAAAAATTTTTTAATATTAACTGGATGTGGTGGCATGTGCCTATGGTCTCAGCTACTCAGGAGGCCAAAGTGGAGGATAGCTTGAGCCCAGAAGGTCAAGACTGTAGTGAGCTGTGATAGTGCCACTGTGCTCCAGCTGGGGAGGCAGAGAAGGACCCTGTCTCTAAAGAAACGAAAATGAAAGTGCAGCCTCTCCCCTGGCAGACAGCCCTTATTTTTTTCTGGAGCCCTTCCTTAACCCTGCCTACTTCCCCAGGGCTCTAGAAAATGTCCCACTTCTGCTAGGTGCAGTGGCTCACGCCTGTAAGCCCAGCACTTTGGGAGGCCGAGGCAGGTGAATCATGAGGTCAGGAGTTTGAGACCAGCCTGGCCAACATGGTCAAACCCTGTCTCTACTAAAAATACAAGCATTAGCCAGGTGTGGTTGTGTGCATGTGTAATCCCGGCTACTTGGGAGGCTGAGGCAGGAGAATTGCTTAAACCCAGGAGGCAGGGGTTACTGTGAGCCAAGATCACACCACTGTACTCCAGCCTGGATGACAGAGTGAGACTCTGTCTCAAAAAAAAAAAAAAAAGGGAAAAGAAAATGCCCCACCTCCCACCAAAAGTAAGTCCACAAAGACAGAGCTTCATCTCTTTTGTCCACTCCTGTATCTCAGTGGCTAGAAGTAGTAGATGTTCAAGAAATATTTGAAAAATGAAGGAAGAAAGCCAGAGCCCTGGATGGGTGGGGCTGGGTGGAAGGCTAGGTGGAGGCCTCCATTCCAGGGCAGGAGCCAGCCAAGGGCAAAAACAGAAAAGTCAACTCTGTTTTCCAGACAGGTCCCAGCCTGGTCAACAGAACCTGCCAAGGCACGGATGGTGGAGGCTTGGATCTGGTGCCAGGATCTCTTCCCACCCAAAAGCCCTCCCTTCTCCCCACCCCGAATCCAGCCGTACCTTCCAGCGCCTCTTCATGAGATATTTCTTAAGCAAGATCTGGGACTTAAGGCGTCGGTTACAGCGCTTGGCTTTCTCCGCCAGGTTGTTGAGCCAGGGGTGGGCGAGACACTGGGCAGCGCTCATTCGGGCCCTGGGGGAGGGCAGCATGGTGGCAGTGGGCAGCATGCTCATGAGGCTCTGGGGGCTCTGCTGGACTCTCCACCTGGCTCCCACCCTGCTGGCACACAGACATGCTAAGCTTGCACACACACAGTTCAGCTCCTGGGGCGAGCCTCACCTCTGGTCCTTGACTATGAGGTTGGAGACGAAGTCTTTGGCCTCATCTGATACGGCCTCAAAGGTCTCTTCATCAAAGTACCAGTTGCCCGATAGGACGTTGTTTAGGGTCTCTGTGTCGTCATCTCCCAGGAAGGGGGAGAGGCCACTCAGTCTAGAGGGAGGGGAGAGCAGGGGGCAGGGAGGTGAGATTGGAAGTGCTGAGTCACCTTCAGGGGGTAGGAAACAGGGGCAGGTCCCAGGAGGCAGCACCATGTGCTGAAAAGACCCCCAGCCTCTCATGGGACAGACCTGGGTTTGAATCTGGCTGGGTGACTTTGGGCAAGTCACTTCCCCTCTCTGAGCCTCACTCTTCTCATCTGTAAAATGGGCATAATCATCCCAGCTTCCCAGGTGACAGCGAAGATGAGGAATGACGAGTGCAAGGCATGTGGTGAGCACATGGGAAATGACCACTGCCCCTCTGCCCGCCGCAGGTCATCTGAGATCTGCTGTCCAGGTGCTATGCCCTTATAGGGACCTTGGTTTTTCCATCTATAAAATGGGTACCATGTTCCCCTTTCCTGTTCTCCCTAGCACTCCCAACCCCAGCAAACCCCTGACTGAAGGATCAGGGAGGTGGGACCACCTTACCAGGACTCCAGGGCCAATCTTGGCCTCGGCCACTCACCCCCATGCCCCACCAACCCCACAAGCACTGCCCGCCTCGGAGCTCACAGCATGTAGGTGATCACCCCCATACTCCACATGTCTGTCTTATCGGAGATTTGGTCATAATTCACCACCTCAGGTGACAGGAACTCCGGGGTCCCAAAGTTCACCTTCAGCTTCTCATTGGGATTATACCTGGAGGTGAGACCAAGGGCTGAGAGCACAGCTCCTGGCATGTTCCCACGCCCCCACCACCCCACCCCTGTCCCCTGCCAATCTCAGAGGCTTGTCCTGTCCTCCCCAACCCACCCGAGTGGTACCTCCGTGCCAGCCCGAAGTCAATGATCTTCACCAAATGCCCCGTGGTGTTGACACACAGGATGTTCTCTGGCTGAGGAGAAAGGAGGTGGCCTGGGTTGGCCTCTGACCTAGCTCACCCTCCCTCTCCCACCAGGTCCATGCGAGACCCAGGCTCCCTGAGGCAGAGGCCCAGGCTGCCAGAGTGGGCAGCTGCCAGAGACCATCCAGCCCTGCCTGCTCTGGGCACAGAGATCTTGAGGCAAGTCCCGAAGAGGGACTCGTGCAAGGCCTTGAAGCACAAGCCCTGCTGTGAGGGGTTTGGGTGAGATTTCCCTCTGTCTAAGACCATGAAAGGACAACCACATGCTTTTTTATTTGAGATGGAGTTTCACTCTTGTTTCCCAGGCTGGAGTGCAATGGTGCGATCTCAGCTCATCGCAACCTCCGCCTCCTGAGTTCAAGCGATTCTCCTGCCTCAATCTCCCAAGTAGCTGGGATCACAGGCATGCACCACCATGCCCAGCTAACTGTATTTTTAGTAGAGATGGCGTTTCTTCATATTGGTCAGGCTGGTCTCGAACTCCCGGTCTCAGGTGATCTGCCCGCCTTGGCCTCCCAAAGTGCTGGGATTACAGGCATGTGCCACCACACCCAGCAGAACAACCACATTCTGGCAGTTCTGAGGATAGGGAAAGGGAAGGCTGCGGAGAGGAGGCGTGACAGCCTGCTACTCCCCACCCCAGGCTGGGGGGCCAATGCAGGGCCACCACCAGAAACATGACGCTCCAGAGAGCAGAGAAAGAAGATGTCAGCTCAGTTCCTGAGAGTAAGCCTCTCAGAACACAGGGCTTCGCACCACTCCAGGGTTCTGGAAGATGCGCTACTCCTGTCTCCCCAGTTAGTGATGATGCTGAGCTGCCAAACATGAGGCCCAGCACCGCTCACTTCCTTGCCTTAGCTGACCAATCCTCCACGAAGGCCTAAGAGGCACACGCTGTTACCTTGAGAGAAAACTGTGACATTGAGAGACTATTACCATCCATTCCCACTGGACAGCTGAGAAAGCTGAGGCTCAGGCACAGAAGTGACCTGGTCACAGTCACCCAGCAAGTAAGTGACAGAGTCAGGATTTGAACGCAGGGCTGACTCCGGCACTGGCTTTGTGATGTTCCTCTCCCACCACTGGCCCTGCACTCTGGGGCAAATGTAACATGACAGGGTTAGCTCTTCCAGGGTGGAGACCACCTTCTCCTGGCCTCTCGGGTCCCACCCTCAGGGTCTAACAAAGGCACCCAGTAGGGGTTCAGCCAAGGCTCAGGGGGAACCTGTGTCCCATGCATGAGCGAACATGTGGATGAAGTGACTGTAAGCCCAGATCCTGTCCACTCTGGGCCTCCGCTTCCTCTTCCTATCACACAAGAACTCAGGGCTAATCTGAGGTTGCAGGCATAAACATTTTTAAGTTAACAATGGTTCAAAGGCAGGAGATTCTGTACAAAACCCTGATTCCAGGGTCTCCTAAGCACCAGAAGCCCTGGCCACATGGGCCACGCGCCTTGGAGCAACTTGCCACTGACACCCCGAGATGGGACGACAGTCCTCCAGCTCTCCCGTGATCGCTGCCGCCCCCCGCCCCCCCGCCACCCCTCCCATTCAACATATTCTTGGTATTTGTCTGGGCTCTGTGGGCATTTGATTCAAGTCCCCTGATGAAATGCTCTCTGAAGGCATATTTAGGACTGATAGATTCACTTAGAGCAGATACTAATGATTTTAATAGCTTGGCCTGATGTCCCACAAAACAGGAAAGAAAAGAAGGGTCCTGGGGTACAAGCATTTGGGGAAATGAAGCAGACTCAATTCTCCTTTTGGAGACTCTCAGTCTACCAACAAGAGGCCCTCAGAAGCCCTGCAGCCAAGAGACCCAGGACATGGCCTTTGGGTCTCAACCTACTTGATCATTAAACCTACTTGACCATTAAATACTTTTTTGATGAAAAACCTATCGTTATCCTGAAACAAAAACATCTTAGAAGGTAGAGGCTCATGACTGAGCTTCTCAGAACACTGCATTTTAACTGGGGGACCCTATTCTGCCCTAAAGAAATTAGCCTTCACAAGGAAAAGGCAGGCCTCCAATGTCAACGCAGACACCAACTGCCCCCAGCTCAGTGAAGGGGCCACCATCTGCCCAGTAACTCAGGACTCACCCATGACCCTTTCTTTTCCTAACCCCCACCCATGCAAACCCTCAGCACATTAGATTGGCTCTATTTCCAAAACATATCCTCCATCGGGCCCCTTTCTCTCCCCGCCCCCACTGCCACTCTGGCTCAAGCCCCCAGCATCTCTCTCCTGCCTTACTTACTCTGTCAGCCTCTAAATTCCCTGCATCCACTCTGGCCCCACTGAAACCCACCTCCTCACCCTGTTTGTGACCTCCTCTGTCAGTGGCAGTGATACTAACACACCTAACTCAGGGGGCTGTTGGGCAGATGGCACCCTCACTCACAGCACTGGGCATAGAGCAAACCTGGGACAGGTGTCAGAGGCGGCAGCAGCATCTCCTGCCTGCTTCAGACCCGTGACGACTTCAAGTTCACCCAGCGCAATTCCTCATTACTCTCATGTATTTTCTGACACGGTTTTTCGTTGCTTAAAATGACCTATTTAGTTAGTCATTGTTTTATGAGTGTCTGTTTCCCCTGGAGGCTCCATAAGACAGGAACCATTTCCTTCATAGTCCCTATAGTACCCAGCACATGCTTTTCGAATGAATGAATGAAAGTACCCAGCATGTGCTTTTCGAATGAATGAATGAAAATATCATCCACTTTGCTGATGAGTGCTCACATGCCTCCACATTAAGATTCCATGTCCTCCACTTGACCCACAGCACTGACACCTGCCATCGGGACCGCCAACACCCTGCGCTCCTGCTGCCCTTGCCTGCCCCACACCCAGAGCTCCACAATGAGCTCTGGACAGCTACTGACCACTGATTGGAGTTGATGCAATGTATAAAGCCTATCTGTGCTAATGTATAAAGCACAATACTAAGCAAGGTCAGAAGAGGGATATCAGACCAGGCACAGTGGATCACGCCTGTAATCCTAGCACTTTAGGAGATCAAGGTAGGTGGATCACTTGAGGTCTTGAGTTTGAGATCAGCCTGGCTAACATGGTGAAACCCATCTCTACTAAACATACACAAATTAGCCTAGTGTGTTGCATGCCTGTAATCTCAGCTACTCAGGAGGCTGAGGCAGGAGAATCCCTTGAACCCAGGAGGCAGAGGCTGCAGTGAGCCAAGATCTTGCCACTGCCCTCCAGCCTGGGCAACAGAGTGAGACTCCATCTCAACAAAAAAGAAGAGGGATATCAATATTCTTTCATGAAACATTTTTGTTAGTGCCTCCCTCTTGCACATTGCCACACTGACTTATTTGAGACCTCTAAGAATGCAGGGATTTTTATCTGTTTGGTTCACCACAGGATCTCCATCACCTAGAGCACTGCCTGGCATAAAGTAGGCCCTCAAGAAATATTAGTTGATTTTGAATAGAAGATCAGACATGCGTAGTACCTATCACAGGCCAACGCTGAGGCAGGTGCTATTACAACACGTATTAGCTACTTGTCTGTGTGACCCACTGAGCTTGGGGCTCACAGGACTGCAAAAGGCCTTTCAACAAATACTTAGTACTAGACTAGAACTTCCAAGAAAGCTGGGACCATGTCTTCTCTCTCTCTCTCTCTCTCTCTCTCTCTCTCTCTCTCTCTCTCTCTCTCTGTGTGTGTGTGTGTGTGCGTGCGTGTGTGTGTGTCTCTCTCTTTGCTGTGTCCCCGTCTCCTGGCACTTGGTAAGTGTTCCATAAACCTTTTCTGACTCTGTGAAGGGAGGGATAGATGAAGGAACAGAGGGAGGGATGGAGGGCGGGGGATGGCTGGTGACAGCGCTGATCTCAGGGGGTCAGATGCTGCCCCTGACCCTTCCCAGGAGGCCCCAGTCCAATACCTTGAGGTCCAGGTGCAAAACCCTCATCTTGTGCATGAAGAGGATCCCGTCACAGATCTGCCTGACAAACACCATGGTGTCCACCTCGGTCAGCTGGTAGTCCTCATCCACAATCCTCTCGAAGAGCTCTCCGCCCTCGATGCTGTGTGCACAGACCCCTCTACAGCTTGCTCTGTGCCTCCTGGTACCCCCGCCCGGCCCCTACCCCCACTGCAGGCACTCACTACTCCATGAACAGGACGATCTCATGCGGGGTCTCAATGGCTGCGTAGAGCTGGATCAGATTGCGGTGGTTCAGCTGGTTCATGACCTCGATCTCCAGCAACACCATTTCCTGGGGACCAGGGAAGTCAAGGGTACCAGCTAGATACCATCACTCCCTGCCGCCCACCCTTGACCAGGCCTGCTGGCCTTGCCCAGACCACTGCCCTGCCTCCTCTGTGCTGGTCTCCTTGTCTCCCCTCCCACCAGCCCACATCTGTGGTCCTCACCACTCCAAGTCATTCCTGCTGGGACATCTTCCTTCTGCTGGCTCTTCTCCTGAGTACGGGCATCCTGAGGGCTCCGCCCTTCCCCTCCTGCCTTCCCTCTCCCTGCTCTCTCCCTGGGCATTCACATCAAGTCTCATGACTTCACATTTAACCCAAAGTCATCAATTTCCAAATATGTATCTGAACCTTGAGCACTCCATTGAACTCAAGACTCCAATATCTCCAAGTGTCCATTTGCCTTAGTTTTCTAATAAACATTTCAAATCTATCGTGTCCAAAATTAAACCCTTGACATTACCCTTCCCTACAATTGAGTTGCTCTCAGCTTGCCCGGCAGCAAAAGTACCCCCACGCTTCGTCCAAGCGTGCAGGACAAAAAGTTAGGAGCTGTCCTAGGTTCTTCCCTTACTTCTGCATCCTTACACCCCACATCCAACAAACTCTTCAGCATATCTACTTTCAAGCTAGAGGATACATCCAGTCATTCTCACCTCCTCCACCACTGCCTTCCTAGGCTAAGCCACCATTATTTGTCACTTTCAGAAAGTCGCAAGCCAGCTCTCACATCGGCAGGCTGATAGATCAGCTATAGTAAGAATACTTACACCATGGGGATTGGCAAATGCTGTAAATCAGGCCTCACCCCACCTGCCCTGTGGTTAAACCCTAACCCTTAAACACTATAGGAGGAAAGGCTTGAGGGCCAGAGATAGCAGGAGGTGCCAGGGAGTGAGGTTCGGGGCATCCCAGGCAGAGATCTCGGTGTGGGCACAGACCTCCCAAAGTGCTGGGATTACAGGCGTGAGCCACCGCGCCTGGCCGTTTGTAGTTGCTGTTGTTTTGCTTTATGTTTAGCTGTCTCTCCGTCCACTCCAGTACGTCAGCCCTCGAGGGCAGGGACGTTTTTAGTTCACTGACATTTCCCCAGCCCCTGACCCAGTGAATGGCAGAGGAAAAGCACTCAATAACCATCAATTAGTAACTGACTCCCATTCATTGAGCCGCAGATAGGTACTGAGCATGTGCACTGAGCTGGAGCCTGCAATAGAGGCCTGGGACCTAGGCGTCAATGATACGGATCCAGGCCCTGTCAGGTGGGAGAGACAGAGAAGGACATCATCACATAGAGAATGCACTCCTGGCCGGGCGCGGTGGCTCACCCCTCTCATCCCAGCACTTTGGAAGGATGAGGCGGGCAAATCACAAGCTCAGGAATTCAAGACCAGCCTGGCCAATATGGTGAAACCCTGTCTCTACTAAAAATACAAAAATTGGCCAGGCATGCCGGTGTGCGCCTATGATCCCAGCTATCTGTGAGGCTGAGGAAGAAGAATCACTTGAACCCAGGAGGCGGAGGTTTCAGTGAGCTGATATTGCACCACTGCACTCCAGCCTGGGTGACAGAGCAAGACTCCATCTCAAAAAGAAAAGAAAAGAAAAGAAAAGAAAAGAAAAGAAAAGAAAAGAAAAGAAAAGAAAAGAAAAGAAAAGAAAAGAAAAGAAAAGAAAATGCTCATCTTCCAGTGTGCTTAGAGCCCACACTGCGGTCTCTGCCTGGGATGCCCAGAACCTCACTCCCCCGCACCTCCTGCTATCTCTGGCCCTCAAGCCTTTCCTCCCATAGTCCCCTCTGCCTGAAACTCTGTCCCTGCTTTCTCCACTGAAACACCTCCTCATTCCTCAAAGCTCTCACTCAAAAGGCAGCTGGTCCAGGAAGCTTCCCTGACCCCTTGGCCTGAGTCAGAAGCCCTTCTTGAACCCCCACACTACCCTGCAGTTTCCTGTGTGAGGAAGCTGCTCTTACCTCCTCACACAGCAGACTCCCTCACCCTGCCTGCCTGCATCCATTCATTCCCTGAACCCAGCCCAGGCTGGGCGCTAGAGGCAAAGCTCTAGACTAGGCTCGTTGACCTTGACGTCAGCTCCCTGAGGGTGGGGGCCACATCCACTTCACTCCGGGAACCCCAGTGCGCAGCACGGGGCCTGGCCCAGAGCCCACACTCACCAGTGTTTGTTGAACTGAACCAGAGGGGGCATGAATATCCTATGCCGACAAGGGAAGTCCCCAGATAAGTTCACTAACTGAAGTATCTGGTTGCAGGTGGAAGCCTCAGGCCCCTGCAGCAGGGCTCTCTGTCCATCTCTCTATCTGTGCAGCATTTTCACTGCAACAGACTCCCATACCAGGCCCTGGGTTCAGCAGTGCTGGTGGAGGGAGGCAAGAGGTGTCCACTCCAAGGGTCCCCTCCCTGTCCTGGGCAGCCTGCACTCGCCTTACCTTGTCTTTGGGAGTCTGTTTCTTGATGACCTTGGCTGCCAGCTTGAGGCCTGTGGCTTTCTCCATGCAGGTACAGACTGCCCCAAATTTGCCACTGGAAAGAGAAGAGGCTGTGAGTGAGGGGACCCCAAAGCCCACCGGGGTCAGTGGTGTTCTTTGCTCTGCTCCTAACTTGGTCCCAGACCCAGTGGTGCCTCTGGATCCCCCTTGGTGAGATGGGAGCACTCACCCCAGCCAGCCCTGACTCCCTCCTGAAGCTGTGAGCTGTTCTGCCAGGACAAGGGCTGAAGCAGGTTCTTTGAACCACACAAGCCACGTGCACAGGAAGGGCAGGCGTGTAGGGAGGATGGCCCTGGGATGCGACCCTTAGAGGTTTAGGGCAGGCAGGCCCTGGGCCCTGGGGGAGGGCACCTCCAGGCAGAGGGAGGATCTGCAGAGGTACAAGACTGAGTCAGGGCTTTTCACAAAGCAGGAATCACCATGAGGGGGTCAGTGTGGTGCCTGGAGCTGAGACAGACGGGAAAATGCTGTGTGTTTCCTATGGAAGCACTGAGTGGCTGATGGTGCATCTGAGTAAGTGACAGCAACAGCAGGTGATGTGAGCACACATCAGCACGTGACAGCTGTGCACAGTGTGTGTACCACACAGGGGTGAGCATGTCCACATGGCCATGTCTAAGCAGGTTGTGTCTGGGTCTTGCACAGGGAAAATGTGAAGCCACAGGAGCCCGGTGCTCTCTCTGTCCATGAGTGTGCAGTTGGGGTCCCAGATCTCACCCTCCGAGTGCCTCCTTGGAGTTCATGCTGAATTCACTGTTGACATTACCGGTCCTCAGCTCCACCATGCGGTGAGGGAAGGGGGCCGGGGGTGGCGGGCAATCATCTAGGGGACAGAGCACAGTCCTCATGGTCAGTGCCAGGGGCTACTGAGGATTCCCTTGGCACCACCCCCTCCTGCTGGCCTGAGCCCCATCCGGGGAAGTTAAGTTCACCAAGTGATACCTGGGGGATACCTGGCTCCAGGATAGGGGCTGTGGGGCCCAGTTTCCAATGTCAGTTTACAGAGTGGCCGTGGGAGGCCTCTGCCCCTATCAGAGAGGACCCAGTTTCTCCCAGCAGGACAAACGGAATGGGAGCTTGGACTTCTGGGACCTTCTGCATTATAAGGCACCAGGACTCCACCCCAAGCTCCACCAAAACCAATCAAACAAACACAGCTATAAAGCGGAACGCCAGGCAGTGCGATTGCTCCGTCTCAATGATGGCGTAGGTGGTTGGACCTGCCCACCCGCCATCCTAATAACACCGCACGCTGGCCAGACCCCCCATGGCGGGGCGGGACCAGGGACCCGGCTGTTTAGTGGGAAGATGTCGTCACCTAGCGGCAAGTCTGGGGAACCTCGCTCCCTGAAGGCCGGCAGGCTGTCATCAGGAATGGAAACCTCTTTATAAATAGCAAGAGGTGGCAGGGAAGCCGGGCTGGTGATAAATCAGACGGCCTTTGGAGGTGGTTCAGATCCCGTCACCCTGGGATGTGATTTCGGGGCGGGGCGGAGGTCTCTGCGGCTGCTGGGGGCGGAGGCAGGGCTCCTGGCTGCCGACCAGCCGCCAGGTCCTCCCACCCTGTCTGGGTGGCATGGTGCCGCTCACCAGGCAGGCTGGCGGGTCTCCCAGGGCAGGCAGGGGGGTGTCAGGACACTCTGGGCTCTCCTGACCCCATCTCACCCCACCCCCAGCCCTGCCGCACCCCTGCCCAGGCCCTTTCCCTATTCACCTGCTGGCCAAGCTCACTCACGCTCCGTGCTCTCTGCGACCCACGAATAAACCACCCGCTGCTTGTCTCATCATCAATGAAGGCCACTCCAGTCCTGCCCCATTGCACATGCCCAGCTTCCTTGGTCTCTGCTCCCACACACAGGCACCTGTGCTCCTCTACTCGTGAACCCTCTATAGCTCCCATGACCCCGCCCCACTATGCAGTTTAGTTACTAAGCCTGGCATTTGAGCCCTTCTACAGACTGACTCCAAATTCCATTGCCCAGCAAGTTTGTGTTGCTCCAATAAGCTGCCTAATCTTTCTCTCTCTTTTTTTTAACCCCATTTTAGTCAAAGTAGAAGAAAGTCAAAAGTGGGCTCTGGAGTCTGGGTGGTCTGATGGGTTCAAATCCTGTCTTCATTATATTTTTGGGCAGTTCATTTTCCCTTTTCTGGGCCTTCCTTTTCCCGTCTATCAAAAAGGAATTCTAAATTTAAAAATAAAAATAAATACGATTGAAAAAAGCCAGGCATGGTTGTACACGCCTGTAGTCCCAGCTACTCGGAGGCCAAGGCAGGAGGATCACTTGAGGCTGGGAGTTTAAAGCCAGCCTGGGCAACATAGCAAGACCTTGTCTTTTAAAACAACAAATGAATAAATATACATTAAAAAGGGAATACTTTCTGGAGTTGTGTGACCCTTATATGAATGGGCCTGGGTAAGGTGTGGCTCAGGGTAGTTCACACCTCCCAATAGGGAGACTTGGGACTGACAGCCCCCTTCCCTCCCACTGGCCCCAGGGCAGCCCCAGCCCCCACCTGCCCCTGGCCTACCCAAAATCTGGAAGCAGTCCTCCTCCCTGGCTGTGAGACAGAGGGCCTGCCCCACCTCGGATTTCTCTGAGGGAACAGCCTGGAACTCGATCCCCTTCGAGGTGTCCCCTTGCACCTTAGCCTGGCCAGCCTGGCCTGGGGTTTTCTCTCCCACTTCCTTCTGGCTCTCTGCCAGGATGTTCTTTCCTTCTTCTGCCTTGGCTGGCCTGGGATCCGTGGGGCTGTGGGTCATGGGCACCCCTTCAAAGGTGAGTTCTGATGCCTCACTTGGGGGCTTCTTGGCCAGTGGCTTCTCAGAGCTAGAAGGTGAGAACACAGAGGTGAAGCCCTCAGCAGCCACAGCCTGTGGCCTCAGGCAAGTCTCAATGCAATCGGCAGAGCTAATACAACCCCACCCCGAATGCATGGTGTAATACAGCCAAGTTTGCTTGGTACAAAACTGAGGGCTGTTCATGGCTGTGGTCATCATCTTGGCTACCAACACACTAATAGATCATTAATACTATTAATAGGACTGTTGATATGGTCAGTCCTCATGTAGATACAACTAGGGAGTTACGTAGCTCTTGATTCATACAAACTTATGATATAATTGAGATTAATACATAATTATCAAATTGATACGGTAAGTGCTATTATTGTGGCTTATACTATATCATGAATGACCTCATTAGCATTCAGGTAAGTACAACTGATTGCATCACAGATGTGCTCTATTTTGGTTATGAAGATAACCTCCAGCCTGGTTATTAGTCATCTTTTCATATCTTAATAATTACATTAGGAAGAACAGGGAAATGCTGGATGTCCTAGGAAATACACAGCCTTTTGCCTGACACCTTTAGCCTTTCTGCCTGGCATCTCAATCCTGCCCTTGGCTAGACCCAAGCCCATGGAGTAAGGGGAACTCTGGAGCCTGGAAGCCTAGAGAAGAGATGTCCAGCCTAGGTGTCTTTGAGGATCTCTCGTCTGACATTCCAGTCGTCTGTGCATTATGGCAAGCTTCTGGCTTCTGCAGGGGACAAGGTGGTAGAGGCAATGCGCAGGACAGCAGAAGCCGAACGTCAGAACTACCCTCCCCGGCACTGAATGTGATGACAACCATGCCTAACAAGGGAATGAAGCAGGACCCCCGGAGATAGAGCCACAGGACCCCTCCCCACTCCCAGGAGCGGGTATTCACCTGGAGATGATGGCAGGACAGCTGGGGCTATGCAGAAAGGCCGGCGAGCCCCTCCTGGCTGCTGCTTGGCCCTCTGCTGCCTTCTTGCCCACCCTGGGTTCTCCAGGATCCTGGCTGCCTGAGGCTCCCTGCTCAGCCTTGGGCTTCTTGACATTGGCCTCGGCTGTCGCAGTCTGCTGGGGCAGGGCTGCTGGGAGCCCAGCACTGCCCTCCGCGGGCCCCCCACCCCTGTCACCCTCTCCCTCGGGGCCTTGGCTGCTAGCTGAGGGTTGGGCCAGGGTACCACCCCCTTTCTCTGGGGCAGGGGCTTTGGCGTCTTTCTTCAAGGTGGGTGGACCAGGAGCTTTCTTTGGGTCTGGGGGTCCAGGGTCTTTCCCGGCAGCCGGAGGTTCTTCGCCTGCGGGACCTTTAGGTGCCTTGTCTGCAAAGGAGGTGAGACACCCATCAGGATCCACCCTCCTTTCCCTCCCTCCCCACCCAGGCTGGGCCGAGACCAGCTCTGGGTCCAGGTCACCACCCAGGCAACAACTTGCAAATGCTTGTCCCACTGAGTCTCTGGGGCCACTTGATGGGCTACCGGGACCTTGGAGGGCCTCTGTGGGAGGCTTCCAGCTCTTTGGGTTGGCCTTGGTGGCCCCACCATCCCTTGCCCTGCCTGTTTAGGTGCATCCCCAACAGCCATCCTGGTGGCTTCACATTTTCCTGATCTCTCCAGGAAGGGCCTCCTCATACAGGCCCTGGACCCAGCCCAACTCTAGCCAGAGATTCCTCTGATTTCTGGGTCCCCCATGCACCATGCAAAGAAGGCTCGGGCACAGAACTCCCACTGAGGAACCTTCCCAGCCCTGGATTCAAACCCCCCTTCCCAAGCTCCTCCCTCCATCTCCTGTCCCAGCTTGGCACCTGTTGACGGGCTCTGAATTCCCAGGTCAACTGCTCCATTTTCTGTAGCCATGAGGTAGGGAGGTGTGTGCTGCTGCTTGTCTAACTCAAGTCTTTCTAGCTGCAGAAACAAGAGCAGGGTGTGTCAGGCTCTTCGATTCCTCCTCTCGTCTGGCTGCAATGAAACAGGAAGCCAGGAAGCCGAGGCCTGCTAACTGAGGGGAGAGAGGTACCTGGAGCAGAGAGGGGCAACCTGGTGGCCGTCTGTTTCCCGGCGGCTGCTCAGGAGCAGTCCTGGGCAGTTGTAAGGGATTGGGTTGGGTGGGCAGAGGCAGAGGCAGGGGTGTGGGCAGTGGAGGCGGGGACAGAGGAGAGGATCTCTTACACCAGGGGCCATGTAGCTAGGACTGCCACCACCTGTCACTCTTGGCCCCCGTTCAGAGGACACGGCATTCTTCCCATGGCCCGACTGGAGGGAGAATGGTGTTGGAACAAGCGGGAAGAGAAGAGGGAGGGGTATCTGGGGCCCTGGGGAGCAGCCCTTTCCCCAGGCCTTGCTCAGTATCCCAGGGGATCCCTGGACGGGATCAGAGGGGGCCTGGAAGAAGAGGGGTACTCAGGCAGGGCGCAAGGGTAAGACCATGCCCAGGCTAAGCCCTGGCTCTGCCCACCTGTGTGCCACATCTCCCGGGGCTCCCCAGAACCTGGCTAGAGTCACAAAGTCCCAGGGATAATCACCCTGACCCTAGCATCCAGCTCTGTGCCCCTGACATCTGGACCTACTTGGATCATCTTTGGATAAGAAAGTGTCTCAGGGGCACTTCTCAACATTTCCATAGGTCTGAAAGCTTTTTCTTTTAAAACTGTCCTTTTCTTGGCCTCCTGGGGACATGGAAGCTGCCCTGGGGAACTATGGGAGATGGACAGTGCTCTGTGTCTCTCCCCGAGCTCACCCAGTTCTCACCCATGATCCACGTGGAAGAGAGGACTGGCAGAGAGTCTTCAAGGATCCTCCACTACAGTCATAGCCCAAGGGGCACTCTAGCCCGAAGTGTTCAAGCTGAGATGGGATGGGGAGAGCTATGATCCAAGGAGCCTTCCATCACCCAGAGACTTTCTCAGAGGGGGCCCTTGAGAACTGGCCAGAGCTGGGTGCATTAGAAGAAGCTGTAGAGGCCAGATGCAGTGGCTCACACCTGTAATCCCAACACCTGGAGGCTGAGGTAGGAGAATCACTTGAGGCCAGGAGTTAGAGACTGAACTGGGCAACATACCAAGACCCCATCTCTATATTTTAAAAAGTAAAATTAAAAGAAGTAGCTGTAGAGTGGTTGTTCAGGTTCAGGTCCTGACGGCAGCAAACCAGTCACTTCAGTTCATGGCCTCGGCTCCTCTATCAGATGGGAAGTCAGTGGAAAACCCCTTGATGAGAGCAAAGAGAGAAGGCAGCCCCTCTTCACAGTGGGGAAATAGGGACCTGTACAGAAAGATTGAGGTAGCTGTTAATGAACTGACAAAAAGTGACCACAAAAGTGGGGAAAGCAAAGTGCCAGGTAGCACCAGAGTGTGCTATCATTTGTGCAAAAGGAGGGGAGAATAATATACACTATTTCACTTTATACACATAAGAATTTATTTGGAAGGATAAGGAACTGGGCCCAGGGGTAGGAAGGAAACATCGCTGTATATACTTTTACTTTTTTGTTTGACCCATGAACTGTGTGAACAGGTTACTATTCAAAATGAGTGATTTTTTTTTTTCTTTCGGTGAGCAAATGTCAAGGGTTTTCGGTATAAGCTGGTAAAACGAGAGTTGGCGCTCCTTCCCCAGTCTTGACTGCTTTTGTGCTCCCTGGCTGTCCTCTCCAGGCCTGGCCCTCCTCTCCTCCATTTCTCTTCTTTAAGGCCCAGCTGACAGCCTGTCTCTTCCAGGAAGCAAAAGTAGCAGCTGATGCCTCTATGGCGCTGGCATGTGCCTGGCCTCGCTCTGCATTCAGTCATGTGGATCCACCTAAGTGGTCTTCAGAAGAACCCAGTACAGTGGGTACTACAGAGATGGGAAACTAAGGCGTGGAGAGGTTATGTAATTACTCAAAGTCACACAGCTTGGAAGGGGCTGAACTGAGAGAGCCCTGAACTCAGGTCCCCGGCAGAAAGGGAGCTCCCACCTGCTGAGCACATGCCACTCATTTTATCCATCTTGTCTTTAAGCATCATCGTGGTAACTGTGGGGAGCACTCATCCCATTTTCCGGATGAGAGTGTGGAGAGTTAAAGGAATCAGTAGCTTGCCGAAAGTCACTCAGCAAGGAAGGGAGTTGAGCTTGGAATGTAGTTCTTCAAAGTCCAAAATCCTCTGAATTCCCAGCCTGTGCTTCGCCCCCTTCTCCCTGCTGGGTAACCTCTTTGAGGATCTTGCAGCATGTACAAGGTTGAAATGTTTCCAGTCCATGCTGATCATTAGGACCTCCTGGCCCTCTGTTTGGCCCAGAGCATGTTCTAGTTTAATTTGGAATATTGGGCCCCCCACTTCTGGCCTCCCTGCAGTGCCCCCGCTGATCCTACCGTTGGTTGACACTGTCTGGGAGCCCCCGCAAGGGCAGAGGCTAAACATATCCCCAGCACAGAGCACAGAGTACACTTGCCCATGGGTGTCTGCTGAGTAAAGAAGTGAGTCAGCAGCAGGCCCTAGACAGGGTTTGTGGGGTTACCTCGCTATGCTGGACCCTGCTGGCATCCCCTTGTTATTACTATGGTTATCAACACCGGTCATTTATTGAGTGCCCTCCAAGGGCCAGGCCTGACTATGACAAAGATGCAGCTCCCTGGATCCTCAGAAGGGGCTGGAGGGGCCAAGTGTTAGACCATTTGAAACGTGTGGAGACTGATGCTCAGAGAGGGAAGTGGCTTATCCCCGTAGTCACTCAGCTATTGAGTGACCTGAGACTACCGACATTCAAATCCAGAGCCACCTCCCAGTGAGACCAAAATCCAGGCTGGGACAACTTCAGGGGCGTTTGTGCTACTTTTGTTATAATTACTCATGCCAAATAATAACTTTTATTGAACTCGTCATAAAATGGGCCAGGCCCTGGGGTAAGCGGCTTCATGAGTATCCTTCCTTCAGTTCTTCCATCCCTACCATGCAATGACTGGCAGATCTGTCAGTGAAGCACTGTGACCTGTAACTGTGAGCCTGGAACAGCGGCATCACTTGTTCCCTCATCCATAAGAAGAGCACCTGCCTCACGGGAGGTATACAGGCATTAGAACAGTGTGTGTGTGCATAGCGGGTGCTGTGTAAATGTCAGCTCTTTCATCCTCATTTCACAGATGTGACAGAAAAACTGAGTCACAGGGCAAAGTCACAGAGTTGGGACTGGACCCATCTAACCCAAGGCTCTGCTCATAACCATTCTGCCCCATTGCCTCCATCTCACAGCATGGCTGGGAGATTTAGCCAGCACACATGTATAGAGTGCTTGGCACAGTACCTGCAGCACTGTGGGGGCTCAATAATATCGTGGACACCCCAGGTAGAGGGTTTAGCTGTTCCCGCCAGCTTCCCTGCAGTGCCTCCCACTGGGATGAGAGGCTGGCCTGGTTCCGAATCTACTATGGGATTGCCTGCTCCAGCCAGCTGCTCCCTGGGAGTCCCCAAGCTTCTCAGCAGTCCCTTGGAGGCACAGGGGTGGGGCACAGGGAAACTTCCTCCGCCCGCCTAGGGGCTGCCAGAGCCCCTGCCCACCCTTAAGAAGGGGCTTTCCCGCCCTGCACCAGCTGTGCAGGCACCCTCTTCGCCTCCACAGGGGCAGGACAGGAAGCGGGGCAATGCCAAGACCAATTAAATCCGCCAGGGGAATTAAGGTCAGCAGGATGCAATTATGCCTGTTGGATTTAACAAGGCCAGAGGGAAGGTTTCTTCAGCCAGAGTTCACGGCTCCTTAGGCCTCTTGCCCTGCGTAGCTCTGCCTTCCAGGAGCCGAGGCTTCTAGGCTCACCTAGCTCTGGAAGAATGTGTTGGGGGTGAAGGGGTTAACTCCGCCCAGGCACTCCTTCCTTGGCTCCGGAGAGGAAATCAGTCCAGCCAAGAGGCTTTAAAAGGACCTGTTCGGAGGAGACATGCCCAGTCTGACCCTCTCCCTGCTCAGCTGTGATGGAAAATCCATAGAGTTGAGCAACAACCTTCCTGACTCCAAAGAGAGCAGCCAACTCCCTCACAGCTTTCCCTCTGCTCCTGTTTGACAGCCGCTCAAGGCTGCATTAGCACGTTGTTTTCTCTTGCCCTTTCCCACCTTGGACCCCTAAGCCCAGGGCCTTGGCAGGACCTCTCAGGCCTCTGGAAAAGCCCTACGTAAGGTTGCTGTCTTTATAGCAGAACTTGTGCTTCCAGCCGAGCTAGTAAACAGAGATCTATGGGCATTCTGTGTGCAAACTGGACATAGATTTCTCTGGAGATGCAATTGACACACTGTTCCATCCCAGAATTGTAGAATTTTTTTGCTAAGATTATTTACTGGGGGCTCTACTGTGACAAGAACTAAACTGGTCACTTTGGGGACACAGAGATGAAATTGGGGGAGAGCTATAGAATCACCCCATATTACATTTTAGGTGAAAAAAGACTGTAAAAGTCAACCATGACTGTAATCCCAGCATGTTAAGAGGCCAAGGCCAGAGGATCACTTGAGCCCAGGAGTTCAAGACCAGCCTGGGTAACAAAGTGAGACCTCATCTCTACAAAAAAATTTAGAAAATTAGCCAGGCATGGCGGTGCATACCTGTGTGGTCCCAGCTACTCAGGAGGCTAAGGTAGAAAAATTGCTTGACCCCCAGGAGGTTGAGGCTGCAGTGAGTCATGACTGTGTCACTGCTCGATGGCCTGGGTGACAGGGTAAGACCCTGTCTCAATAAATAAATAAATTAAAATCAGCCATGGAGTGGAATCCTTTTTTTCAAAATATGTACAAAGAAAATATCTGGAGGGATATAAACGGACATATTAACAGGTGTAAGAAGAGGTTATTTTTATTCTTTATTCATCTAGATTTTCCAATTTTTTTAGAAATGACCCTTGTAACTCTTAATCAGATCAATAAATAATTACAAATATATCAACATGGACACAGATTTCTTCAGAGAGAAAATGGTAAGAGCTATAAAACACCATGGAGTTTTAGAGGCAGTCTTTGGGACTGATGATCAGGAAGGACTTCTGGGCTCGGGGCCTCAAGAACCCGCAATTCAGCTACTGCAGGGCTGGGCTGTTCAGTGCCTAAGCCCCAGAGTTTGGTTTAAAATGAATCCTCCTGACTGGGCGCAGTGGCTCACTCCTATAATCTCAGCACTTTGGGAGGCCAAGGTGGGCAGATCACTTGAGGTCAGGAGTTCAAGACCAGCCTGGCCAACATGGTGAAACCCCATCTCTACTAAAAATACAAAAATTAGCCAGGTGTGGGAGTGGGCACCTGTAATTCCATCTACTCGGGAGGCCAAGGCATGAGAATCACTTGAACCCAGGAGGCAGGGGTTGCAGTGAGCTGAGATTGCACCACTGCACTCTGTCCTGGGCAACAGAGTGAGACTCAGTCTCAAAAATAAAAATAAAATGAAGCCTCCTTGGAATGAGGTCCCAGAAATGTCTCTATAAACCAGCATTTCAGGTGATTTTTCATGCACATCCAAGTTCAAGACCTGCCAAGTCAGAGAGCCAGCTGTCTAGAAAGCATCCTGAGAACCTTGAAGAGGGACCTGCTTTGAGGCACTCTCCTGAGACTCACACTGGTGCAGTGAGTGGAGAGCTTCCAGGATTCATATCCCTGTAACCTGGAGCCACACTTCCCAACCCTGATGCACACTGAAAACACCTGGAGGTCTGGGCCCCTCCTGGGCTCAGACCAATTAAATCAGAACATTTGGAGAATGTCGGTATTTTTAAAACTCTCCCCAAAAGATTCTGATGCGTGGTCAGGGTGAAGAGCCACTGCTCTGAGGCTTTCCTAGAACAGGAACTTCATTTTCTTTCTTTGTTTATTTTTTTTCTTGAGCCAGAATCTCGCTCTGTCACCCAGGCTGGAGTACGGTGGTATAATCTCCACTCACCGCAACCTCCGCCTCCTGGGTTCAAGTGAGTCTTCTGCCTCAGCCTCCTGAGGAGCTGGATGACAGGTGTACACCACCACCCCCAGCTCATTTTTTGTATTTTTAGTAGAGATGGAGTTGCACCATGTTGGCCAGGCTGGTCTCAAACTCCTGAGCTCAAGCAATCCATCCACCCCAGCCACCCTATCACCCTAAAATGCTGGGATTGCAGGTGTGAGCTACCACGCCCAGCTTGGAACTTCATTTTCTGTTTCCCTTGCATGCCCTCCGCCACAAGGTAGGAAAAAGTAGTACACACAACAGGTATTCTTTCTGACTGGTGCTGACTGGGTGCCCCATCCCAATATCTGAGACGCTGGGATGCCAGATGCCAGTGCAAAACAGACCCAGACTACATCACATTCAATTTCATATCCCAAGTACTTAGTACAATATGTGGTGCTATCGTAGTTAGTAGTAATAGCCACTAACATTCACTGTGTATTTAAAGTGTGTCAGATATTAACTTTTAATCTTCATAGCAACCTTATGAGGTAGATACTATAATCATGCCCATTTCCAAAAGGAAACTGAGGCACAGAGGAGTTTCAGAGGTAGTAAATGGTGGGCTGGAATTTAAACCCAAGCTCCAGAGCCCTCACCTTTAATGACTACTCTGTACCACAAAGCAACGCCCATTGAAAATAAATTCACTAGTGAGTGAAGAATCAGTTTGGTTGCCTTAGGGCCCCACATTCAGTAGGTGCTCTGTAAATGTTGAGGAATAAATGCACCTACTTTTGTAGGACCCTGAAACAATGGGAAACCAAGAGCAGCCCCTCCTTCATTCCTTCTCTCCCATCCCCGCCCAACTTCTGCAGCATAAACAGCAAATCCAAAAATAGCTATCTAATGACGTCAGAGGAACAAGGTCATCTGAAAATTGCCCACAGCCACTGGACACCTCCCTATAGGATCAAGTAGCAGGAGGGTACCCCAGGCTGGTGCAGCTGTTCCAAGAACAGGAAATGTCCCAGGAGCAGACTTGGAAGCACCAGCAACCACACAAAGGCAGAGGCAGTCGGGGAGAACCACAGACATACCAAAGGGTAGAAGCAAGACCAAGTGCAGAGCATACGCCCAGGAGACAAGAGTAATTCGACTTCATCTGCACTAGAAGTCGCTCCCATCACCCGATCCCAGGAAATGGCTCAAGAAGCAGGGAATGCATGTTCTGTCCTCTTGCACAGGACAGCTTCCCGGCCTGCCATTGCGCTATTTATAAAACTTCAGGTCCATTTGCTAAACTGGGCTACCATAAGATCCAGAGGGTGCATGGCAAGCTCTGAGCGGCTGCTGGGGGAAGAAGACCCTGCCTGAGATGGGGAGGGGCCTCCAAATAAAGGATGAGGGGTGGGCTGGACAGGACACCTCCTGGCTGCAGTCCACTTGGCATGGTGACCACCTTGGCTCTCAATCAGGCCTGCTGAGGCTTGTGACTTAATTGACTGGCAGCTGCCACATCCCTGACAGGATCCAGCACAGTCTGAGATGCCTGCTCTGCTGACAGGGTGAAAGCAAGGAGAGGACCTGCCTCCCAGTGTCTGGGAAGCTTAGCTGGAGGTTCCCACAACAAGGTCAAGAGTTCAGTGAGGGCTCCAGCTCAAATCCAGAAAGAGCCAGGCCCTACCCTCCTGGAGCTGGTTCTGGCCAAGGGATGCAAGTTGCTGTGGTAGAAAGGACACCTGAGGGCAGATGGACCTGAGTCCAAATTCTGACCCTGCCACTTATTAGCAGCATGACTTTGGATGAGTAACTTAAACTCTGAGCCTTGGTTTCCTTATCTGTCATATGACTTGTTGGAAGAACATATAGAAAAGCATTCTTCCCTCCATCTTCATTCTGGGAATGCAGTCTTGGCTAAGAAGATAAATATCCACTCAACAAACTCAGGCAACTCTCCTGTGTAACTCAGACTGTACAAAGGTGACCCCCCAAGGGGCTGTGGAAGGAAAGAAGGTGTTCTCACCCTGAGATAGGCTTTTGACTGGCTGGGCACTAAGGTCACAGGAGAGAGTGGCTGCCAGTCCCTGGCCCATGGGTACCTGTGTTAGGAGACCTGTGGTCTATCGGGATTTGCAGGTCCCTCTCCTGGCACAGTGGTTCTCACACTTGGGCATGCATCACTGTCCCCTGGAGTGCTTGTCAAAATATACATTGCTGGGCCCCACCCTTAGTGTGCCTGACTCAGTAGGTCCAGTGTGGGAATAGAGAATTTGCATTTCTAGTCCCTGATGATGCTGACCACACTCTGAGGACCACTGTCTTGGAGAATCAAAGTCCCCACAGGCCAAGACGGTGACCTTCCAGTTCCTACCCATGTGCGTGAAGCCTCTGAATAGCTCACAAGAGTAGTGTTTTGGTATGTGTGGGGAAACACAGAACACTGAGACCCAGTCATCAGTACAGTGAATGTTCCCAGGAGAGAGAGATGCACAAAAAGTGAAGCTATGGCGGGGAGCGATGGCTCACGCCTGTAATCCCAGCACTTTGGGAGGCCAAGGTGGGTGGATCATTTGAGGTTAGGAGTTCAAGACCAGCCTGGCTGACATGGTGAAACCTTGTCTCTACAAAAAATACCAAAAAATTAGCTGGGTGTGGTGGCTAGCACCTGTAATGCCAGCTCCTCAGGAGGTTGAGGCTGGAGAATTGCTTGAACCTGGGAGGTGGAGGTTGCAACAAGCCAAGATGACGCCACTGCACTCCAGCCTGGGCGACAAAGAGAGACTCTGGCTCAAAAAAAATAAAATTAAAGTGATTTTGTGAAGGGGTGGCACACTGGCACCCCCTCCCAGCTCCTGAGTGACTGCTGCTTTATGTTGCTTCCAGCATTCATTTTCTATTGCTGCAGTAACAAACTGCCATGAGGGAGAAAAAGGCTCTTGCACAAACTCCCATGAGCGTCCTCCCCTGCAGAGATGTCTCCCAGCTTCTTTTGGCCAGCTCTTAACTAGAAGCTGCTGACCCTGTCCTGTCAGGTTGTTAGCTAGGGGTAAACAGCACGGGTTTCTGGCAATCCCTGGTGACACACCCACTGACAACACTGAATGTCACTCAAGCACAGCCACACTGAGTCGCACTGGCCAGCTGGGTGGGTCAACAGTCACCATTGCTGCCCAGAATGCCTTTGGGGCATGTTAAAGCTGGGGGAAAATTCCTCTCCACTGCACTGGAGGAAGGGTCCTTTCTACAAAGATCATTCTAACTTCTGTGAAGAGACTGAGACCCAGAGAACATGTTCAAAGTCACAAAGTGAGAGCAGCTCTCCCAGTTCCCAATCTAGAGTTTATTCCATGAAATAATTCTGTATTCCTCCTGAACCCTGTGCCAATTATCCAAAAATAACCCAGGTCTCCTTGACCATGAACACATAAAAACCGAATTGCAATGGAGAGAAATAGAAAAGGGAACAAGGTGAAGTGTCAGTTTTATGGTGACGTCCTTAAACCGCCTCCAGCAATAGAAGGACCACTTCCAAAATACTCAATCTTTGGGAGGAAAAAATCACATCTTGGCTTGGGAAGGACTCCTTTGTGGTAGTCTCTAAGAATTCATTGAACATTCTGTGCAGTCTTTAACCAGTTCCAAGGTCAAGAGAAACATCAGAAAATATGTGTGTGTCAAGGGACAACATTATTCAGGGATTAGTTCCCTGGAGTGATCTGGGCTAGATTTCCATTTCCAGAACAACGCTTGGAAAGTCCTCAAGAAGACAGAACACTGGTCTCCACCATACTTCATTGAAGTCCACACGGAAACCCAGGGACAGGAGAGTTTGCTAGAGGTGCCCTCTTGCAGGGATTAAGCAACTGGGTACAGAAGACATATAAATGCAAAAGTAGGGCTGGTTCAGCTTTAATAAAACTGCCTAGAAAAAGAAATCTAAAAATATTTAAGCTAAAAGGAGCCTTATTAATTGTTTCAGCTCAATCTTATTTGACAGATGTGGAAACTGAAGCCCCCTAAGGAGGAGTAACTTGTTAAAGGTCACCCATCATTTCACCGACAGGCGTTAGATTATAATCCCCACCCTTCTTCCCAAAAGACACATCACAGCTCCAGGTAGAGGTTTGGTTTTGTTTTGTTTTTTGAGATAGAGTCTTGCTCTGTCATCCAGGCTAGAGTGCAGTGGCGCAATCTTGGCTTACTGCAAACTCCACCTCCCAGGTTCAAGCAATTCTCCTGCCTCAGCCTGAGTAGCTGGGATTGCAGGTGCGTGCCACCACACCTGGCTAATTTTTGTAATTTTAGTAGCGATGTGGTTTCACCATGTTGAATCAGGCTGGTCTCGAACTCCTAACTTCGTGATCCACCCACCTCAGCTTCCCAATGTGCTGGGATTACAGGTGTGAGCCACCGCACCCAGCCTCTAGGTAGAGTTAAAGACAAAGAGCTTTCTGTTTTCAAATCTGATCTAAAGTAGAGACGACAAATCGACTTGAAAACGTGGCATCCAAGACTTTAGAGAACATAACCAGAATTATCTCCAGAAAGGCTTTGCTAAATGCCAACGAACGTTATCTCCAGGCATGGACATCAGTAACACTGACATCACATCAGCCAAAAACAGCCTTCCATTCAGCAAATGTGCAAGCCACGATAATGTTGTTCTATGCTTTTGGGAAGGGCTTCTATTCTCTCTCAAGCTTATATATTAATTACAAACATAGGCTGGTAAGTGGTTTGAGAACAACCATTTAAAGTTAAGAGATAGCAGGCACCAGGACCCCACAATGGCATCAGTCATACCAGTGAACAAGAAACTCATGGATGTCAAATTAAGGGAGCTGCCAAGCTGGATCTGGGTGCTGATTTTTACCACCAAAGGCATTGCTGAAGCGTTTCAAAAAGCTTTGCTGTATTTATTAGTGCTTATGGTACTATTAAGAAAGGGAGTGTCACCGGGTTTCTATGGTGCTCACAGCTTACATGCCTTTTGGCCACTGCCTTTCTTATAAGGAACTCAAACATAGGTACCACTGAAGAACGGCCAGTATGGAGAGCACACTCCACACTCCTGACCATGACCTCCTTGGCCCAGAACCCTTCCATGAGGAAGGTGATCATTGCTAAATCTTTTATATCCAAATGTAAATAAACCTCCAAATAAAAGATAACTAGTAAACAATAATAATAATAACGTTTAGAGACAAACATGATGTGTTAGGGGAAAGCAAACACAGACAATTCTGTCCCATAAATAGAGCTCAGAAAAATCCTTGAAAAACAAGCATTTTCAATGTAGAGAAGCAAACTCAGAACAATGGAATAGCATCCTGCTGTTAAAAATGGTATTTACAAAGTATGCAAAAATATAGGAAAAATGAGTTACTATTATGCTAAATGAAAAATAATACCAAATATATATATAGAGAAAGGCTCTACTATGCATAAAACCAGACAGAGTTTTACACAAAAGAAAATACCTACTCATCCGTGTGATAGGGTGTCCCCAAGTATGGTGATGGAGGTATGTCAGTGCAAGGCTAGAGCCTTCTCCTCTCTCTTTACCACTAAGCAAGCAGGCTGCCCCAGACTGCTTTTCACATTACAAGTTATGACCACTGACTAGTATCTTGACCCACTGGAAATTTCTCCCACCCTTGCTCCCAAAAGAAGATCTGAGACCATCAGTGCCAAAACAAGCTGGGCAATAGTACTTGGATGCAACTCTTCGCACCTTCACACACCTGCAATGTTCTGGGACACCAGTCCCATGCTACATGTGTCTCTTCAGATCTGACAGGTCTCTATTTCTTCTCTGTCCAATAAAGCTTAAATTTAAAAACATTAAAAAAAAAAAAAAGGCTGGCGTGGTGGCTCACGCCTGTAATCCAAGCACTTTGGAGGCCAAGGTGGGCGGATCACTTGAGGTCAGGAGTTCAAGACCAACCTGACCAACATGGTGAAACCCTGTTTTAATTAAAAACAACAACAACAAAAAACCCAGGGAGGGCAATTGAGGCCATCAGACCAGGTTTAGTCTGTTGAAATCATTCTTTCATGATAAAACCTAGTATTTGCTTAAGTCTTTCCCCTGCCCTCCTGGTCTGAGTGAAATGTCAGCATTTGTGAAGCTGTTTCAGGAAGCTGATACTTTTAGCACATTAGAGCCATGGTGTGGCCTGAGCCCAGACTCTTATTCATTTACAAGGAGAACAGCAAAAATCATCAGACATTTCCAATGTCAGCAACCTTTACTACAGCGCTAAGAAACAGTAGGTGTGCAAGATGACAAGGAAACAAGGAAAAAGCATGTTTTTGTCCCCAGGCTTTTTGTAGCAACTACACTGGCTTCAGCTGGATAACAAATTGTGCTGGAATTCTTGGCTTTGGAGCAAACATGTCAGCTCCCTGGTTACGCCTTCGTCATTGCCCAAAGTACCACACACTTTAACCTTCCTGCTCTTTCCATAGGCCTGGGTTTGTCCCGTATCCAGGAAACTTTATATGTTGTCTAAACTGAGCATCCCAGCAGGCTGCAAGGCAGATGGCAGCTCAGGATTCAGAATGTTGACCAATTCCTACCTGGATCCACACCACCGAGCTGTAACTCAGCCTGCCTGTGCAGAAATAGGAGCCCAGCCACGTGGCTAACAGCTTTTTTAACTGCTACTCTCAGCAATGAGGAACTTCCCCAGCAGACAAGATTCAGTAAGACGGCCTTCATCGAGAGAACTGAAAAGGAAGCAATATCAAGACTGACCCAATAGGAGACACAGGTTCAACCAAACACTCAAGACAATAAGCAAACCCCTAAAGCTCAACTGAGCCAGGAGATGAGGACCAGGTGCTATCTTGCCCTCTAGTCCTTGGGACCTTAGGTCACAAACCCAGGACATCATGCAGAAGTTTGCCTCCATGTTACTACATTGTCTGTCATAAGAAGCTTCATTCTTCAGTCAGGAAGGAAGCCAGGACATGCCTGAGGTAACACCTTAACATCTTTTTTTTTTCTGAGATGGAGTCTCGCTCTGTCGCCCAGGCTGGAGTGCGATGGCACGATCTCAGCTCACTGCAACCTCCACCTCCCAGGTTCAAGTGATTCTCCTGCCTCAGCCTCCTGAATAGCTGGGACTATAGGTGCATACCACCATGCCCAGCTAATTTTTGTATTTTTTAGTAGAGACAGGGTTTCACCATGTCGGTCAGACTGGTCTTGAACTCCTGACCTTGTGATCCACCCGCCTCAGCCTCCCAAAGTGCTGGGATTACAGGCATGAGCCACTGCACCCAACCTGAACTACATTTTTTTTTTTTTTTTTTTTTTGAGACAGAGTCTCACTGTCGCCCAGGCTGGAGTGCAGTGGTATAATCTCGGCTCACTGCAACCTCCACCTCCTGGGTGTAAGCAGTTCTCTGCCTCAGCCTCCGAGCAGCTGGGATTACAGGTGCGTGTTACCATGCTTGGCTAATTGTATTTTTTAGTAGAGACGGGGTTTCACCATGTCGGTCAGGCTGGTCTTGAACTCCTGACCTCGTGATCCACCCGCCTCAGCCTCCCAAAGTGCTGGGATTACAGGCGTGAGCCACCGCCCCCGGCCAGACTACATCTTTTAAATGCACAACACGTATGAAGAAACCAAGGTACAGAATGTAAAGTATGATGCTGTTTGTGTAAAAAAAAAAATAAGAGGAGGAGGGTAGGTGGAATGTATAGGAAGAAACCGTGTCTGCAAGGGAACTTAAGAAACTTGCAGCACTGTCTCTGGGGAGGGGAGCTGAGCAGCTGGGAGGAATAGGATGAAGACTTGATGTTTGTATCTTATCAGTTCAGAACCATGTGAATGTATAACTTTTCAAAGAACAAATTAAAATTTTTTAAAATGCAGAATGCGGCCGGGCGTAGTGGCTCACGCCTGTAATCCAAGCACTTTGGAGGCCAAGGCGGGAGGATCACCTGAGGTCGGGAATTCAAGACCAGCCTGACCAACATGGTGAAACCCTGTCTTTAGTTAAAAAAAAAAAAATGCAGAATGCTACTGTCTTATTTCTTCAAAAATGCTCTATAAATGTGTGTGCTCATAGACAACATTCTGGAAGAATCCTATTGTGAACTATGGGTTACTCTGGAACATGGGAGTTGGGGAAGAAAGGACACTTTCATGTTTTATTTCATACAGTTAGTAGCATTTTAATTGTATCCAAAAGGCAGTACTCCTTGGGCAAATTTTACTTTAAAAGAAAAAGAAAAAAACCTTCTTTAAACTGCAACCTCACTTTCAACAACAATCCCTAAACTCTCACAGCACTCTGTCTCACGCTACTGAATCACATCTCATCTTGTGTTACCATTATTCGTGTCCAGGTCTCATCTGTTAAATACTGGAGCAACTGCAACTGCGGTCTGTGTACCTCACTGGCTCCACTTCCCAGGGACAAGACTCTACAGAAAAGAACTGGTAAGGAATAAAACAAGCAAAATGGTAACCAAGCAATTACACAAGACAAAACAATCAACCAAAGTTAAGAGTGAGCAGTAATCTTATGTGTATGTTAATTAGTACAAGAATATCAGCAAGAAGAAATCATCGCCAAGTTAAAAATGCACTGAAAATAAAGCATGCTTCCCAGAATTGCAGGAATTCTGACCATCTGCATGTGTGCATGTGCTAGGAGCTTTGCAACATAGCCAAGCAAAGGCCAGGAATCCCAGCACTTTGAGAGGCCGAGGTGAGCAGGTCTCTTGAGGTCAGGAGTTTGAGACCAGCCCGGACAACATGGCAAAACCCCACCTCTACTAAAAATACAAAAAAATTAGCTGGGTGCAGTGACATGTGCTACTCGGAATGCTGAGGCAGGAGAATCACTTGAACCTAGGAGGCAGAGATTGCAGAGAGCCAAGATTATGCCTCTGTACTACAGCCTGGATGACAGAGCAAGACTCTATCTCCCAAGGGAAAAAAAAAAGGCAAGCGAAGAGTGGCAGTCAAATTTCTTAAAATTCAGTAAATTCTTATCTCAGGACATGTTCTCTATTTAGGAAAATTCCTGAGTGACCTATGAGTGCGGAAAGATGATGCTCCTATTAGCACATAGCCTGAAGGGATTAAAAAATAATTTTTCTGTAAAATGAAAGCAGAAAGTTTGAGTTTCTGGGGAAAATAGGAGAGTGTGCTAGAAAAATGAGTGATATGAGGTGGTCCAGAAAAAGAGGGCTGAGTACTAGGCAAGAGACCATGCGGTGCAGAAGCAGATCGCCACTGGGAAGCTGAGCAATTCTCGGAAGGAAGAGGCACTGAATGCTGATGTCTCAATGTTAAGCTACTTTCTCTAAAGTAATGGAACTCTTCTTTGTGGCTTCTAACAGACTGTCACTTATTACCACTGACATGAGTTTGCACCGGGGATTATCCAGAATGGAGCAAATGGGGCAGAAGAATCTCTCATGGCCATAATTCTCAGTAACACTCCCCAAACCCTCAATCTGAGGGCCGGATTTATTCCCCTACCTGAAGCGAGAACAAACAAAACTAGACAAGATATATGAAAAAATGATACCAGACAGAAATACATGAAAGATCGTGCTAGAGGAGAACTGCTGATACCAGTAGAGAGAAAATCTACATAGAACAGACACAGAGATCAAGAGATGAGCAGAAGCGGAAAAAAACAAAACAAGAGATAACCAGAAAAAAATGAATGCTGCTGTGAACCCACAAGAAATAAAAGAACTGGGGTAGAACTGACTTCTCACAGTACAAGAGACGGACCCTGTCTCTGTTTGGGGCTGACACCTGGGTGCCCTCTATAATTCCCTTTCTTTCACTGTCTACAACCAATCTGTTAGGAAGTCTTTCTAGTTACAACTTCAAAACATACTCAGGGCCAGGCATGGTGGCTCACGCCTATAATCCTAGCACTTTGGGAGGCTGAGGCGGGTGGATGGCCTGAAGTCAGGAGTTCGAGACCAGCCTGGCCAACATGATGAAACCATGTCTCTACTAAAAATACAAAAATTAGCTGGGCATGGTGGCAGGGGCCTGTAATCATAGCTACTCAGGAGGTTAAGGCAGGAGAATCATTTGAACCCAGGAGGCAGAGGTTGCAGTGAGCCAAGATCACACCATTGCACTCCAGCCTGGGCAACAAGTGAGACTTTGTCTCAAAAAAAAACCAAAAAAACACATTCAGAATCCAACCACTTCTCCTCTCTGCCACTGCTACCACCCTAATCCAAGTCACTGTCAACTCTTACCTGGACCACAACCAAGAACCTCCTCACCTTCCCAATTACAATCTCAAATGCCCCCCACACTCCCAACCCATCTATTCACACAGCAGTCAGCATATCTGTCACCTGACACAAGAGCTTAAATTATTTGCTTATTGTCTATCTCCCCTACTAAAATGTGAGCTCCATAAAGGCAAGGTCTTCTTTTTGTTGTTCACTGCTGTATTCCCAGATATGAGAACAGTGCCAAGGCAGTCATCCCTCAGTATCCATGGAGGATTGGTTCCAGGATACCCCCTCATTCTCTACCTCCACACATCCGTTTACAGGAAAGGACCTGCAAACCATACTGGGAGAAACACTATCTTGCTTTGTCAACTAATGCTGAGACTGCAACGGCTTGCACATAAGAGATTCATAAATGCTTACTGAATAAAAAAAGGAATATAAAATAAATTTCAGGTCATATATGGAACCTAGGACTAGCCTGGGCAGAACCTGGATGCTTTTGTATTTCCTAGCACAGGTGATAACTGATGGAGTCGATACTCAAAAATGATGTGAATTCTAAAAGAAAATACATTGTTTAACATGGATCTAGGCCAATTCTATGCCAGCCACAAGAAACACAAAGATGGTATGGCAATTCTTATCTTCAAGGGACTTACACATCTGTATCTCTATTAATTTGTGAACAAGTTCAAGTAACTCAGGTATAATTGCTCTACTAAAGATGTATATAAGAAACCTTTGGGAGTCACAAAGAAGGAAGTGACCATCTTTACCTGAGGAGGTCAGAGGGTCAAAGATTTCTAAAAAAGATTTAACTTAGACCGGGCGCAGTGGACCATCCTGGTCAACATGGTGAAACCCCGTCTCTACTAAAAATACAAAAAATTAGCTGGGCATGGTGGTGCATGCCTGTAATCCCAGCTACTCGGGAGGCTAAGGCAGGAGAATTGCCTGAACCCAGGAGGCGGAGGTTGTGGTGAGCTGAGATCGTGCCATTGCACTCCAGCCTGGGTAACAAGAGCAAAACTCCGTCTCAAAAAAAAAAAAAAAAAAAAAAAGATTTAACTTAGGCCAGGTGCGATGGCTCACATCTATAATCCCAGCACTTTGGGAGGCCAAGGCAGGTAAATCACTTGCGGTCAGGAGTTAGAGACCAGCCTGCCCAACATGGTGAAACGCTGTCTTTACTAAAAATACAAGGATTAGCCGGTGTGGTGGCACACACCTGTAATCCCAGCAACTCGGGAAGCTGAGGTGGGAGAAGCATTTGAATCCAGAAGACAGGAGGCTGCAGTGAGTGGAGATCGCACCATTACACTCCAGCCTGGGCAACAGAGCAAGACTCCATATCAAAATAAAAATTTAAAAAAAATTAACTTGAGCTGAGTCTTACAAGGAAGAATCTAACAGATGAGACTAAGCTCTTTTAGTGAAGATGGTACAGTCTGTGCAAAGGCACAACATATGATTAAGTGGTTACTGAGAGAGAGTTAACAGAACATGGAAAGATATTCTGACATAAGACAGAAAAAAATTACAAAGTACTTTAAGGAGAGAGCCTGTGCTTTTAAAAAAAATTCCTGGACCCACCTCTCCAACTATCCATTTCCCAAATAAGATGTGACCTCCAAAAGGGCTTAACAGGTTTAAAAACATCTAATAACAAAATCAGGGAGGGAAATACAAAACATATTTATTCCACACCAGGTCTTAAAATGAACACTGCACTGTGCCCTGTTGTTATCAGCACCAACAAGTTGAGAACGTGTGTTAATAGCAGCTCCACCCAGAGCTAGCTGCGTGGCTGCTATGAGGCTCCCCAAGAGTCCATGCAGTCTTCTTCCTCACTGGTACAGTCAGTGAGGTTTTCTACCCTCACAGCAAAGGGATCCTTAACTATAAATTCACTGTGTGCAGAGAAGAGGACAGATTCTGATGTGCTGATTGCTTCTCATTTAAACCATGACTTATTCTCTATCTCAGGATTTAACTATCTTTATTTTCTGATTAAAATTTAAAAAAAAAAAGGGAAGGGGGAGAGTGGTAAGGGGCAATGGCAATAGAAATACACTGTGCTGACACAGACTAAATTCTAGTCAGAGTGAAGACCCATATAAAGGGGCCAACTGATGGTTTAAAGGAAGTAACTACATGGAGTCTAATCGAGACATACGGGTTATGTCTCGTCATTAGCCTCAATAATGTAAGAAAACAATTCTCAACAAAACTGGAGTCCACAGTTGTCAAGTATGCTCTCTGAGGCATGGATAGGTAAAAGTCTGGAGAAATGGGTTCTCTCCACACAATGACAAAGCAAGACGGTCCCAGGTTTGACATCCAGAGGGGGTCCCATTGCCAGGTGGTGTCCGCAGCTCACAGCTGAGTTTAGCAGTGGAATCGAGTGGAGAATTTGGGAGATACAGGCACAGTCAGAGGCTGGTCACTTGACTTTATCTCCAGACCCTGGTACTTGCGTATTGGATTTGCCTTATGCACCTGCAAAGCAGGGAAAATAAAGTTAATAAAGTTACCCGTGAGAGGGATGTCAGAGAACTACCCTTATAGCTGCTGTGACTTTTTCTTCTTGAGGTAAAACACCTGTAGAGTTTTATAGATCCCAGTCACTAATTTAAGGTGTGGGGAATGGGGGCGGGGGCAACACAGTATAATGGAAAAGTGCATGTCCTTTGGAGCCCAAACAGGTTTCTATTCAGGTCTCTATTGGGTCCCTCAGCTTGCCATTAGGCCACTTAGTCAGTCTCCTCAAGTCCCTCAGCTTTCACTAAAGAATGCCAAACCTGGCCAGGCGCCGTGGCTCACCCCTATAATCCCAGCACACTGAGAAGCCTAGGCGGGTGAATCACCTGAGAGGTGCTTGAGACCAGCCTGGCCAACATGGTGAAACCCTGTCTCTACTAAAAATACAAAAATTAGCCAGGCATAGTGGCGCATGCCTGTAATTCCAGCTACTCAGGAGGCTGAGGCAGGAGAATTGCTTGAATCCAGGAGGCAGAGGTTGCAGTGAGCCAAGATAGCACCACTGCACTCCAGCCTACGCAACAGAATGAGACTCTGTCTCAAAAAAAAAAAAAGAATGCTAAACCTATTACCTGTGTGATTTACTAGGGTATAGCAGGGCTGTACTCAAGTGTAGGAGAGAAGTTACAAGTTAAGAATTTGCCAGAGTACAGTCTTAAGCTTACTACTATAAATATTCACCAAAAGCCTGAAGCCTAGGGGGAAAAAAACGAAACAACTATACCAGGAAGGATGGCTAGAGAAGGGCATGGTCCCATCCATCCTTCAGGGTAGTCTAAAATCAATCCTAAATCAAGCCAGATTAATAGAGAGGTAACCAGCATGGACTGAACTGTGCTTTAGAATGTTGCCATCAGCTACACTGAGAATTGCTACAACAAACAGTTCTATAATGGCAGCAAACACAAGAGGCAGGTACCAAGTGCCAAAGAAAAATCAAAGTTGAGGCCAGAAAAAAAGCTGATTGTATGAGTGTATACAGAGCGGGGATTACACTATTTTCTCATTCACTCAGCAAATGGTAGTTTAGATTTTGTCAAGAGGCTAGTCTCTTGAATAGTGCGTCCATGGAACCTTCCTATGGGCATGGTCACCTATGCCAATCGCTGTTTCAACTGCTAGCCTAGCACTTTATTTATTTATTTAAAATAGAGATGGGACCTTGCTATGCTGCCCAGGCTTTTCTTGAATTCCTGGCCTCACAAAATCCTCCCACCAAAGTGTGAGGATTATAGGTGTGAGCTGCCACACCCAGTAGTCTAGCACTTTTAGACAAAACCTCAACAACTTAAATGCTTCTTTCTTTTTTTATTTTTATTTTTTGAGACCGAGTCTCGCTCTGCCTCTCCTAGGCTGGACTGCAGTGGTGAGATCTCGGCTCACCACAACCTCTGCCTCCCAGGTTCAAGCAATTCACCTGCCTCAGCCTCTGGAGTAGCTGGGATTACAGGTGTGTGCCACCACGCCCAGCTAATTTTTGTATATTTAGTAGAGATGGGGTTTCACCATGTTGGCTAAGGCTGCTCTCAAACTCCTGATCTCAAGTGATCCACCAGCCTAGGCCTCCTAAAGTGCTGGAATTACAGGTGTGAGCGACCACTCCCAGCCTTCTTTCTTTTTAATTGTGTATGTGTGTGTGTGTATTTTTTTAAAGACAGGGTTGCACCATGTTGGTCAGGCTGGTCTTGAACTCATGACCTCAGGTGATTCACCTGCCTTGGCCTCCAAAGTGCTTGGATTATAGGCATGAGCCACCATGCCCGGCCACACTGTATATTTTTATTGTGTTCCATTGATGTTTTAAAGTAGACATACATAATGGAATAGTTACATCTTGCTAATTAACAAACACATTACCTCACATAGTTGTCTTTATTATAGTATCAGAACTTAACATCCACTTTCTTTACAGTTTTCAAGAATACAATATGTCATAACAGTCACCTTGTTATATAATAGATCTCTTGAAATTTACTCCTCCCATCTAACTGTAACTAAGTAACCTTTGACCAACATCTCCTTATACCCCTTTCTCTTTTTATTCATCATATGAAGTTCCATCTAAAACTGTCTTCTTGGCCAGGCGCCGTGGCTCAGGCTTGTAATCCCAGCACTTTGGGAGGCTGAGGCAGGTGGATCATCTCAGGTCAGGAGTTCAAGACCAGCCTGACCAACATGGTGAAACCCCCGTCTCTACTAAAAATACAAAAATCAGCCAGGCATGGTGGCACGCACCTATAATCCCAGCTACTCAGGAGGCTGAGGCAGGAGAATCGCTTGATCCTGGGAGGCGGAGATTGCAGTGAGCTGAGATCATGCCACTGCATTCCAGCCTGGTAGACAGAGGGAGACTCCGTCCTTCCCTATGTATTCTTGTCTAATTATAAAACTGAGAGGTGCTTCTTAAGCCCAGAAGTAAATAAAAATGTTACATAAATAAAATAAACAAATAAAAGAAGAGTCCTAGGAAAAACATCACTGTACATGGTGATACCACATGCTGTCCTCCTTATGAAAACTTCTGGAGGAAATTATGTCTAAAAATTCACCCTCACACAGCTAAATGTTATTTTCTGAACAACTATCTTACGTCTCATGAACACTGTAAGTTTTGTAACTGACAGGTTGGTTCTACAAAGGACCAAAATTACAGCTCCTACTTAGATCACAATGTATCCATCTTAAGCTTCATTCACAACTCAACTTCACCTCCACCCTCAGTCTGTGCAATTCCCCCTTTCGCTTTTTGTCGTTGGTACAGTCTTGGGGGCTACCTGACATCCTGTCTCGAACAAGGTAAGAAACAGGTAAAATAAAACAGAGGCAAGTCTGAGTTAGTACTCATACTCCCAATTACCAGTTCTTTCCGTAGCCTGGCCAGCTCCTCCTTTTCCTGCTCTTCCTCCAGTTGCCTGGCCTCCTCCAATTGCTGGGCTTTCTGGGCTTCTACCTCAGCCATTCTCTTCTCCAGCTCCTGACGCTCTTTAGCTCTCTTCTCAGTAGCCAGCTGGAAAGGTTCCTGAACTAGAGAACCAGAAAGGCCCTCTAAGTACAGAAACAGAAAGAATATTGATGCACAAGAAAGACTTGCATAGCCGGGCGTGGTGGCTCATGCCTGTAATCCCAGCACTTTGGGAGGCTGAGGCGGGTGGATCATGAGGTCAAGAGATGGAGACCACCTGGTCAACATGGTGAAACCCCATCTCTACTAAAAATACAAAAAATTAGCTGGGCGTGGTGGCACGTTCCTGTAATCCCAGCTCCTCAGGAGGCTGAGGCAGGAGAAATGCCTGAACCCAGGAGGCGGAGGTTGCGGTGAGCCGAGATCACGCCATTCCACTCCAGCCTGGGTAACAAGAGTGAAACTCCATCTCAAAAAAAAAAAAAAAAAGAAAGACTTGCATAAACCTATGCCCCTTGGAATAAGCAAGTGGCACAGAAATGCACACTAACTGGAAGACTGTGCTCTAAGCAAGCCCCCATTGGGAGAAAGGTACAACAAACCACATACAAAAGTTTTAATTTTTTTTTTTGAGATGGAGTCTCACTCTGTTGCCCGGGCTGGAGTGCAGTAGTGCAATCTCAGCTCACTGCAACCTCCACCTTCTGGGTTCAAGCAATTCTCCTGTCTCAGCCTCCCAAGTAGCTGGGACTACAGGTGCCTGCCACCATGCCCAGTTAATTTTTGTATTTTTAGTAGAGACGTGGTTTCACCATGTTGGTCAGGCTGGTCTCGAACTCCTGACCTCAGGTGATCCACCTGCCTCAGCTTCCCAAAGTGCTGGAATTACAGGCATGAGCCACTGCACCCGGCCAAAAAGTTTTAGAATTTTAAGAGTTCAAAGGGCCCCTGGAAATCATCTATAGTAAATGGGAAAAAAGCAAAGAGGTTAAGTAGCTTGCACAAAACTATACAGTGATTGATTTTGAGGCAGACATAGCAGAAAAATCCCAATATTCTTTTTATCCCTTTTTGGAAAGATTTTTTTGAAAAAGAGATGGGGTCTTGCTATGTTGCCCGTGCTGGTCTCAAATCTCTGGGCTCAAGCAATCCTCCCGCCTCAGCCTCCCAAAGTGCTGGGACTAGAGGCATGATACTGGCACACCCAGTGGAATCCCAGTATTCTAGCACACTGCCCACTATTTAAGGAATCAAATGTTTTATATCTAAAGTTTGCTTCAGAGTGAATTCCAGAAAGCCATACAGGCTCTCCCTTCCTCATTTACTTGTTTCTCCATGGGTGGGGAAAGCCTATCATTATTGTTGAAATACCAGCTGCTTCTACTAAGGTTCATCTTAAATGAATCTGGCACATCCTGGAACTCAACATAGCTGCTGGGTTCAATAAAGGCAAAAGACTGGGTCTAGGGGAAGAAAAGCTACCATCTGCTAAAGTCAAATGCTTCTAGTTGACACAGCATTGTGCTGACACACTGAGTCCCAGCATCCCACTGGGAAGTCCGACAATTCTCCCCCAGTCCCACCAGAGTACATATAATACTACCAGCAACTGATTTCTTCTCTTTCTTGGGAACAAAGGGCTCCTGAGAGATGACGGTGTTAGGACGAGCCTTGAAGCAAGCTGCTTCTTTCTGCTGTTTCAGTTCTTCTTCCAGCTATTAGAGAGAAAGTCTGTCAGATGAGCGATGCCACAACTTTACATGACTACTACCTCAATAACTTAAGTTCTAATGTCTGAACTGTTTCATCAATAAAAATAGCAGGTTTAATATAAAACTTAGTAAAATATCTCTCATGCAAACTTTATAATGAACAGATTAGTCTGACAACATTTGAACTGAGAACTAGAAAGTGTTATTATTTTTTGAAACACAGTTTCACCATGTTAGCCAGGATGGTCTCGATCTCTTGACCTCGTGATCCACCCACCTCAGCCCTGCCAAGTGTTGGGATTACAGGCGTGAGCCACCATGCCCAGCCAAGAACTAGGAAGTATTTTTAAGATACTTTTAAGATTCCCAACACAAAGAAATGATAAAAGTTTGAGATCATGTATATGTTAATTACCCTGATCAGATCACTATACTCTATATGTATTGAAATATCACTAGGTACCCCAAGAATATGTACAATTATTATTTGTAAATTAAAAAAACAAAAAGTTGGTTTTTCAGTTTTTTTCCGAGAAGGAGTCTTGCTCAGTTGTCCAGACTGGAGTGCAATGGCACGGTCTTGGCTCACTGCAACCTCTGCCTCCCAGGTTCAAGTGATTCTCCTGCCTCAGCCTCCCAAGTAGCTGGGACCACAGGCATGCGCCACCATGCCCAGCTAATTTTTGTATTTTTAGTAGAGACGGGGTTTCACCATGTTGACCAGGATGGTCTCGATCTCTTGACCTCGTGATCCACCCGTCTCCAGGCGTGAGCCACCAATTCAGTTTATTTAACAAATAAAATGCAGAGAGACTTGGCACAGTGGCTCACAAGATTTTTCAGGTTTTGATCATTAAAGAACCAGGTGATGGGTTCATGAAAATTAATTATACTATTCTACTTTTACATGTGTCTGAAAAACTTCTCAAAACAATTGTTTTTGTTGTTATTTGCAGAAAATGCCCTACACAGACATTCTGTGCCTTAATCATTGAGAAGGGGAAATTCACTATTTCCAAGTCAACAGTCCTAAGGTTTCCTAGAGAACCACACCAACAAGGGACCAACGTTCAGTCATGTAAGTCATTACATCTCTCAGGCTTCAAGAGGGGTAATTCCTTAAAAAAAAAAAAAAAAAAAAAAAAATAGCCTAGAGCTCCTTTTGGAAACAGTCCAAGATTAATGATGACATAAAAATCCCAATAAATTTAGAAATTCAGGGAAACTTTTTTCCAGCCTGGTAGAATTAGATCCCAATTAAATCAGCAAATAATCAATTAATTGTTTTAAATCACCTGTCACTTATAAAGAGCAAATAGCACATCATGCTGAGAAAATAGCATTCTATATTAACAATCTATTTTCCCATACTGTTTCTTACCAATGCATCAACAGAAAGGAATAAACACAATGAATGAGTCTAACAGATGGAATAGATAAGATCTTAAAGAGACTCCTGACTCCAGAAAAGCCTGTCCATTCCCACAACCCCCCATTAATCACTTGGAGCAGGGGACATTCCCCAGGTGATCACTTAGAGCAGGGGTCAGCAAACTCTGGCCCACAGGCTAAATCCAGCTTGCAACCTGTTTTAGTACAGCCCCTGACCTAAAAATGGTTTTTACATTTTTAAAGAATTGACTGGGCACAGTGGCTCATGCTTGTAATCCCAGCACTTTAGGAGGCCGAGGCCAGTGGATCACTTGAGATCAGGAGTTTGAGACCAGCCTGGCCAACATGGCAAAGCCCTATCTCTACTAAAAATACAAAAATTAGCCAGGCGTGGTAGTGTACACCTGTAATCCCAGCTACTCAGGAGGCTGAGATGGGAGAATCACCTGAACCTGGGAGACGGAGGTTGCAGTGAGCTGAGATCACACCACTGCATTCCAGCCTGGGTGAGAGAGTGAGACTCTGTCTCAAAAATAAAAAGTAGTTGAAAACATGTGTGTGTGCAAACACACACACAGACATGCACGCGCACACACACACTATGTGACAGAGACCATATGTAACTCACTAAACCTAAAATATTTCTTATCTGGCCCCTTTACAGAAATAATGTGTTGGCCCCTGATTTACAGTGAGAGCCCCTGAAACAATCTAGTATATTAACTCAGATGATTTCAGTGTAGTGGGTCTGCCTGTCCAACCAACCAACTAAGAAATTAACATTTTGGGTGCTCTCCCCATCCCCTACCTGGTGCTTCCAAATCTGTGCCTTCAAAGCACCTCTTTTGTCAGTCTCCAAGCAGAAAGGTTCAATCTGGGTCACATTCTTTACCTTCTTCTCTGGCAGGTTAATGGTGTCAAAATGAGGCAAGGGAAGTGCCTTGAACTTGGGTATCTAACAGAAAAAACAACCCATGAGACTAAAGATAAAGACTAGCTGGAAAGCAGTAGCTACTCCAGAATATTTGGATGAATCTGAAAAATAAGAAAGGACAATCAGTTTTCAAAGTAGCATTCTCTAGCAGAAAAGAATAATGGGTTCAAAAGGAAATCAAGGCTTTTCTCCTAATATTGCCTGTAACTGGCAGTGTGATCAGAGGCAAGTCACTTAACCTCCTTGTGCCAGAAGGATTAAATTACTTGTTCTTGTAAAGATCAAAAGAAGTCAGTGATTTTGTAGTTAAAAATACTATAGAAAAGACGATCTTTGAGGGATCAAAGAATAGTATTCTACTACTTGCAGAAATGGAAACACCTACCTCTCCTTTCTGCAGTTCTTTTATTTTCTTCTCCTTCTGCAACTGACGTTCTTTGTCTCGAGAATCAAAGGAGAAAGGGCATATTTCCACGGTTCTTGCCTCTGGGATTGGGGGCTTAAAAGGCACCCCAAAATATGGCACAGGTTGAGCTTTTATCACTACTGGTTCATCCTCTTCCTAAGGAAAAAACTGCAGTTTAGAAATAAGGTTCCTCACTCTCTTCTACTTCCCCAGAATGTGGACTCAGAAGACATCATATTAATATGTGGCATTAATTAAAACAAGTCACTCAGCCTTTTAGGTGTCTTAGCTTCCTTTTCTATCAAGAGAGCTGATGACTTAGGTAAGTCATCTACCACCTCACAGGGGTGAAACCAAGAGAAAGCATCTGGTAAATGATTAACACAATTACTCTGAAAAGATCTAGTTTTCCACAGGAATGTTGTAAAAACCAAATAAGATCTAACACTATGAATAAAATGACATCAGAAGATAGGTCCCAACCAAGCATATACCTTAGCCTCTTCTTTGGCCAGCCTCCAGACTTCCTTAAAACATGTGACTGGGACTTAATGATTGCCAAACCCAGAATAGTACCAAGTTGTTTGGGTTCAAACTGGTAACACAAGATTACTGCATATTTTAGTTTCAAATGAACCTATAAAAAGGCTTATGCTTGAGATCTGCTATAAAATTACCCTAACTCTGGATATTTATAGATAAAATGGGAGATGTAACAAGAAACTGGCCTGATCAATGACAGTTTATATATTACAGTTCCATAAACCACCACCACAGTCAACTTTGCAATTCCTGGGTTAATGGAGATAGGACAAAGTGGATGTAATTACTTAGTATGAATTTTCAAAGTCCCTCACTGAATAGTGACAATCTAAGGCAAAATCAAGTGCAGGACTTAGCAACTTTTGATCCATGTTACAAAGAGCAGCTGATTTTCAATGCTACAGCAGACAAGCCTCCAATGCTTAACTGTTCCTGTTTCCATAAATTAACTAGTTTTCACCAAGAACAGAAAATTCATACCCTTACCAATTATTGTGTTCTTGGAGGAACAAAAGAAATGAACAAATGTTCATACCCATTCTTAAAGACAAGTCCAGAAAAGAATGGTTGTCTCTGAGCTCCATTAAGATTAATAAATGGTAAGGCTTAGATTGACTGACTATATCGAAGGACAGAGAACGCCTCTACTCCCAGGGAATCACCTCATCTTCTTTGGTGGGCATTCGAATTCTGTTCTTCAATGCAAAGGCTGGTGACTTGGGGACGGTAATTGGAAGTATTTTCTTTTCAGGAACACCCTGAAAGAAGTAAGAAACTCAATTAGACGTCACAAAACCATCTCCACTAAGCTGTATGACAAGATTAAATCCTCTTTTTTCCCCTTTGGATAGAGACAGGGTCTCAAACTCCTGGGCTCAGGCAATCCTGTCTCGGCCTCCAAAGTGCTGGGATTACAGGCGTGAGCCACAGCACCTGGCCTAGAATGGTATTTTTGAGTTTTTAAAATATAATTAATCTAAGCACAGAAAATAAAAGAACATCAAAACTGGAAATACCAAATTGTCAACTCTCATATTTCTTTGAGGATGGATAAAGGAGTTTAATTTTCTACATCTCGTAATCCTTCTGTTTGTTTGGTTATTTGTTTGTTTTGAGACAGAGTCTCACTCTGTTGCCCACGCTGGAGTGCAATGGTGCAATCTCGGGTCACTGTAACCTCTGCCTCCTGGGCTCAAGCGATCCTCCCACCTCAGCCTCCTGAGTAGCTGGGACTACAGGCACTCACCACTATGCTCAGCTAATTATTTTTTGTAGAAATGGGTCTCAAATTCCTGGCCTCAAGCAATCTCCCGCCTTGGCCTCCCAAAGTGTGAGGATTACAGACATGAACCACTGCATCCAGACTTATATCTCATAATTTTAATACATCCAACTGCTCTGAAGATTTTTCCTTAATGATTTTAAAAAGTTACTAATATTTCAAATCATTGTGGAATAAATAACATGTGTCATACTGTGTACATAATTTAATACATTTTAGAAAGTTGTTCCATAGCATTTTTTGATTTGAACAGAATTTATATTCTATCACAAATCTGGCAATTAATCCTAACTGCAAAATGGTATTTCTTGGCTGCTGGGTTTTTTTTTTATTTTTTTGTTTTTTTTTCTTGAGACAGAGTCTTACTCTGCTGCCAAGCCGGAGTGCAGTGGCATGATCTCAGCTCATTCAATCGCTTGAATCCTGGGTTCAAGCAATTCTCCTGTCTCAGCCTCCCGAGTAGCTGAGTACAGGCAAGCACCACCACACTCAGCTAATTTTTGTATTTTTAGTAGAGACGGGGTTTCACCATGTTAGCCAAGATGGTCTCGATCTCCTGACCTTGTGATCCACCCGCCTCAGCCTCCCAAAGTGCTGCAATTACAGGCATGAGCCACCATGCCCGGCTGCTGCTATTTTGAATGACGTATATAACCAGATCAATTAAGAACAAAACAAAACCTCAGTAATTCCTTATTTGTTACATTCGTGTCCACATCCTGACCCCATTAGCTCTAGTCTCCTAATAGTATTTCAGCTCTGCATCCCATTCCTCCAATTCATTGTTTGCATATCGTCCAAATTATTACTCTAAAGCACATTTGATCTCATTACTTCCTGACTGAAAATTCTTTAACGGTTCCTACTGCCTACCTACAACAGCATAACAAACTGATTCCTGGGCATGAAATGCAAGGCACTTGCTTGAATCTCACTCATAAATACCTCCCCTTCACAGCCTGCTTAGTAGTAGCATTAATCTGGTACCCTGCCTGACTCTCCTGCCTTACCTCTCACCCGTTCTCACACATCACGTTCCAACCATGATGAACACTGGTCACTCTCCACATGGTTCCTCTCTTAGTGACTTTGCTTATGCTTTCTCTGTCTGAAATGCCCCAGCTGCTTGAGAAGCACCCAACTCATTAAGCATTTCCTTTTTCTTTCCTTTTTTTTTTTTTTTAAGACAAGTCTTGCTCTGTTGCCCAGGCTAAAGTGCAACGGCGCAATCTCAGCTCACTGCAATCTCCACCTCCCAGGTTCAAGCGATTCTCCTGCCTCAGCTTCCAGAGTAGCTGGGATTATAGGCATGCACCACCATGTCTGGCTAATTTTTGTATTTTTAGTAGAGATGGGGTTTCACCATGTTGGTCAGGCTGGTCTCAAACTTTTGACCTTGTGATCCACCCACCTCAGCCTCCCAAAAGTGTTGGAATTATAGGAGTAAGCCACTGTGCCTGGCCACATCTCTTCTATTATAAAGGCTTTAAATAGATCTCTCCACTCCCAGGATCTACAGAACTGACCCCTTTTTCCCACTGTAAATGGTTTTATCACAGTCTATACAAAATTTAATTGTACTTATTATTAATTGTCATTTCCCCCTCCTAGCCTGAGTGCTTCAAGGCTGTGGACTATTTTACTCCATCAATCTCAAGTAGCTAACATAGACCTTGGCAAGTATAAAGCATTCAGTAAATGTTTGTTGAATGAATGCAGAATGAATGGACACATCAGGAATAGAATTTATACCTTGGACTCTAGGAGGATACCTTGGGAGCCTTCTCTTTAATCCCAACAATGCTGCAACTGTTCGAAACATGTTTGGAATGACTTTCTTGGAGTGGCTTTCAAAGTCACTTTCTGGACCATGCAAAGACAGTTGCTCAACCTTTACTGTTCACTTAACAAATAGTTTCCACCTCTATTATGTTGGACTACTCAGAAGTTTTAGTTCCAAATAACCTTAAAGTAGATTCTAAAAGCAAATTAATGTTTAAAATACATGTGAAGAGTTGTCAACCTGGGAGGGATCTAAAAGGCTCATCTCAGGATTCAAGATGAATGGCTTTTCCAAAATGCTTTATGCAAAATCCCTTCAATCACTGGAAGGGATTTATAGTCTGTCAAGGTGACCAATGTGAAAGGAATGGTCATTTTGCTGTGAAATTTCTTAAGTTTTCTAAAGAACGCTAGAATCATTAGCATAATGAAATCTGATATAGATCTTGTAATGAGAGTGACAAAAGTCCAAGAATTGGGTTGTCAAATGATGTTTACCATAAAACAGCAACAACAACAACAAAATCTGCTCTTCTCTAGACAGGTGGACAAATAGCCACTTGCACGAGGGGCAAGTGAAGAGGGACAAACAGTGAGCAAGGAGCCAGGGGTCTGTCTGTTCTAGCCCAGCTCTGCTTTTAATCTGTATAACCTTGAACACATCAGATAGCCTTCTAGGCCTCAGGGATTTTTAATAAAATAAAGTAACTGAAATAAGTATCTGAGGATTAACTTAGATCTAAAATAATTCCCTCTCTCTGCATTCACCCAACAGAAATATCTGCATTTTAAAAGAGAAGCAAGGGAAACCTCTAGTAAGTAGGCCATAAAAGAGTTATTTATGAGTGAGATCAATCTCTTAATTAGTTGGGGGAGAGGAAGAGATGATTTATGAAAATCATCTTTGCAGCAACCATCCACTCAGACCTCACCTCCCCTGCCATCAAAGTTAACTAGAAGCTCGATTTGAAATAATAAAAAGAAAATTGGGTTTCCAGGAACAGAGAAGGCTTCTTTTTTTTTTTTTTTTTTTTTTTTTTTTGTCTATTTTAAGTTTTTCAAATTAGAAGCTCCTTGAGGACTGGAATATTGTCATTATTTGCATTCTTTTATCTTCCCACATCACCTACTAGAAGACCCAGTAGTAACTGTTCAATGAACATGTTAGTTAAAATTACTGTATTTACTCATTTACACGTCTATCTCCTCTACTGGACTATGAAAGCTTTGAGGACAAGGGCCCTATCTTATACCATCTTTGAATTCCCAAGTGTCTAACACAAGTTAGAAACACAGGCTGGTGCATGTCAGCTTATACTATTACTCACTCAGTTATCCAACATCAGAGTGCTTGTGCTATGGTGGTCACTGTGCCAGGTGCTGGGGATACAAAGTGAATAATATAGATATACAGGGTCCCTGCTCTCGGGGAGCTCACATTCTAGTGGAGGAAAGAGACAATGAAGAAGAAACAAATCAAATACTTCCAAATTTTCACAAAGTGCTCTAAAGAAACCCAGCAGAATATGGAGCTAATGGTTATTAGGAGGATGCTACCTCAATGAAGGGGAAGGTATCTCTGGAGGTAATATGCGGTTAGAATGGGGCAATGTGGGTGGACAGATGATGCACTGAGGAAAAACAGCCAGGACTGGGGATGGGGATGGGGAGGTGAATACTTCTCCCTAAGACAGGATATGTCCTCCAGGTACCCTGGAACAGGATCTCAGGCCTGTCCCAGGGCAGTTAGGAAATCACTCTGAAGCAATGTTACCTTGGGAAGTATGCAAAAAAAAAAAAAAGCCTGCTGGTCTCCCCAAGTTGCCCCCTAAAGTATCTCTGCTAAAATTGCTCACTGGCTTTGCTGACCCACATCCACCTCCATGGTGCCCTGGTTGCCAAACAGAAGTCAGCACTAAGTTCACATTTCACACCCTCATGCTCAAGGCTCTATCACTCCACCTCTGCCCCAAGAACCCTTTTCTTACTTCTGCCTCACTTGGGCCCACTGCTGCTTAAGCCCATCTTTCATCAACCCTATTGTCCCTTTGCTGGTTATCAACCACAAGTGGAAGTACACAGGAAACACCGTAAGGACACACAAAACAGCTTTAGCACTTGGGGGGGACATGGGTGGGGAACAACAGCATCAGACAGACAAGCTGTATCAGGCTCTGGAAGGTGGGCTCTTAAATTCTGCTATAAGAGTCCAAGGGAAAAAAAAAAAAAGGCTGGGCACGGTGGCTCACGCCTGTAATTTCAGCACATTAGGAGGCTGAGGCCGGTGGATCACGAGGTCAGGAGATCGAGACCATCGTAGCCAACGTGAAACCCCGTCTCTACAGAAAAAATAAAAATAAAAAATAAAGAGTCCAAGACTAGAAGTTCAAAGACTTACTCTCTCTCTTTTTTTTGAGACGGAGTCTTGCTCTATTGTCCAGACTAGAGTGCAGTAGAGCAATCTGCTCACTGCAACCTCCACATCCTGGGTTCAAGCGATTCTCCTGCCTCAGCCACCTGAGTAGCTGGGAGTACAGGCACCCACCACCATGCCCAGTTAATTTTTTTGTATTTTTAGTAGAGACAGGGTTTCACCATGTTGGCCAGGCTGGTCTCCAACTCCTGACCTCAGGTGATCCACCCACCTCAGCCTCCGAAAGTGTTGGGATTACAGGCATGAGCCACCACACTTGGTTGACTTACTCTCTTTTAAATGTTCTAAATGTTTTTTCTGTGGGCAAGCTACATTCCATTGTGAAAGGAAAATAAATTTCGGGACCCCCAAATTACTAACCCAAAGAGAAACGTCAAGCTAGGAACTTCAACATGCAAACCTATCTCCTGTTCAAAGATGAAAAAGCTACATATCTCCCTCACAATTTGCCCACTTGAAAATCTCTTGTGAGCGCCAAGATCTTCACTCTAAAATAGTTCTGTTGAATTTCACTCTGACAATATAAATTTATAGCTCATTTTCACAGGTACAGGACAAAGGACAGAACTCAAAGTCATCCCTTGGCTCACCTGAGACAAATGCATATCTGATTACATCATCTGCCCTAATAATCTTATGTAAAAATGCAGATTCGGTCACGCACGGTGGCTCACGCTTATATTCCCAGCATTTTGGGAGGCCGAGACGGGGGGATCATGAGTTCAGGAGTTTGAGGCCAGTCTGTCCAATATGGTGAAACCTGTCTCTACTAAAATTACAAAAATTAGCCAAGTGTGGTGGTGTGCACCTTGTAGTCCCAGCTACTAGGAAGGCTGAGGCAGAAGAATCGCTTGAACCTGGGAGGCAGAGGTGGCTATGCTTCTCTAGAAACCAAGAGTTGAAGTCAAATCACTGGAAATTGCAGTGAGCCAAGATTGTCCCCCTGCACTCCAGCTTGGGCGACAGAGTGAGATTCTGTCTCGGGAGGGCGGGGGAGAAGTAGATTCACTAAATTACAGGAATGCATAAGTGACTATTCCTCTACCTGCCTCTCACATGGGAACTACTCAAAGAATGTAACTATTTCCCTCTTATCTACTCACACCTTTTAAAAACTACTTCCTCTTTCCCCGGTATCCATACTTTTCCCTTAAAATACTGAAGCCCTCAAAATAAATCTTTGGAGAAAGGCACAGACCTGTCTCCTGGGCATGCGCCCTTAACCTTAGCAAAATAATATCTCTAAATTGAGTGAGACCTGTGTCATACATTTTGGTTTGCACCCCTTTCAAAGCCTCCCTTTCTGAAAAGTGAAGAAGAGGGTAGAAGAGAACATATCTAACATCTCTTCCTATGCTATGCTTCTCTAGAAACCAAGAGTTGAAGTTAAATCACTGGGGATTTCAGTAGGGAAACCTGCAATTGGCCAGTATCAAACTCAGAAACCTCACTTGCCAAAATAAATCATGATAACAGTAAGCACTGTGGGGCACAATAATCCAGTGTTTAAGGAGACGATGGGCTCAGATTCTGGTTCTGCATACTAGATACTTCTACGTTTATCTCCTTGTCTGAAAAATGGGGATAACAATAGAATCTACCTCTTAGAAATGTAATAAACAAGACAATCTACACAAAGTACTCAGGACAATGTAAGCACTCAATAAAATGACCATTCCTATTAACAATACCCCTGGCTTACTGTGTGTCAGGCACCATACTCAGTTCTTTACCTGGGCTCCCTCTATGCTGTACCCAACAAATCTGTTTATGTAATAAGAGCCCCAGAGTTTTCTGAGAACCAAATGGATTTGACAGACACTTTCATTCTGCAAACTGTATCAATTCGGTCACACCTTACCTAGTGCTTTGCAGATTGGTTTACACAGAATTCTCAACAGGTATAACCTGCCCAACTACTCTTAGATCTCAACTAACTCTTCATGAACTCTGGTCACCCTTCCCCACTTAAATACTTCACCCTAGCATTTCTAGAGTACATACAACTGACAAACCAATTTCCTAATCAGTGTTTTCAAAAAATGTAGTTCAGCTGGGCACGGTCGCTCATGCCTATATCCCAACACTTTGGGAGGCCAAGGCAGGTGGATTCCTTGAGGACAGGAGCTCGAGACCAGCTTGGGCAACATGGTGAAACCTAGTCACTACTAAAAATACAAACCTTAGCTGGGCATGTGCCTGTAGTCCCAGCTACTTGAGAGGCTGAGGCATGAGAATTGCTTGAACCTAGGAAGCAGAGGTTGCAGTGAGCTGAGATTACACCACTATACTCCTGCACTCTAGCCTAGGCAACAGAGCAATACCGTCTCAAAAAGAAAAAAAAAAAGCAATAGTTCAGGTGTGACTGATGCTATGGGAAAGGATCTTCGGTGAGATGTAGACTTTTTTTTTAACAAGCACTTATTTCCTAAGAACCTTCTATTTTTTTTTTTTTGAGAAGGAGTTTCGCTCTTTTTACCCAGTTGCTAGAGTGCAATGGCGCGATCTCGGCTCACCACAACCTCTGTCTCCTGGGTTCAAGCAATTCTCCTGCCTCAGCCTCCTGAGTAGCTGGGATTACAGGCACGCACCACCATGCCCAGGTAATTTCTGTATTTTTAGCAGAGACGGGGTTTCACCATGTTGACCAGGATGGTCTCGATCTCTTGACCTTGTGATCCACCCGTCTCACCTCCCAAAGTGCTGGGATTATAGGTGTGAGCCACTGCGCCTGGCAAGAAACTTCTATCTTAAAAAGTAACCTTAATCAGCTGTGGTGGTTCACACCTGTAATCCCAGCACTTTGGGAGGCTGAGGTGGGTAGATCACCTGAAGTCAGGAGTTCAAGACCAGCCTGACCAACATGAAGAAACCCTTTCTCTACTAAAAATACAAAATGAGTCTGGAGATAGCATCAGATAAAACTGAAAAAGGAAAAAGAAAAAAAAAAAAAACAAATTAGCCAGGCCACGCATGGTGGTACATGACTGTAATCCCAACTACTTGGGAGGCTGAGACAGGAGAATCGCTTGAACCCAGGAGGCGGAGGTTGCGGTGAACCAAGATCGCACCATTGTAGTCTGGGCCACAAGAGCAAAAATTCTGTCTCAAAAAAATAATAATAAGTAACCTCTATTTTCATGTAAGAGCATGTGCCCTGGAATCCTATCACCTAAGATTCATATGCTAGCTCTGCCACGCCCTAGTTTGTGATCTTGGGAAAATTATTTAACCTTTATATGTTTCCTAACTGTATAATGGAGTGATAAAGTACCTACGGTGCCTACCTTATAGGACTGTTGAGAATTAAATGCATTATTATATAAATGCAAAGAGCTTAGAATAAAAACCTGGCATATAATAAGCATTATATAAGTATTAGCTATTATTCCTATGTTATTTGTGGCAAAAGGTACTAGTCTTCCATTTACATAGTTATTTAAAAGTTCCCTTTAAATTTACATTATGTTACAAAGTGAGTTGATTTTTTAAATAATAAAGTCAATATTGGTATGCAAGGTTTTTAGAGAGTAGTACATGAATTAAATAAAAACAAAAACTTAGGTAGGGGGAAAAGCCAGGAGCTTAGAGGAAAAGATGTTATTAAAATCCAGGTGCAGTGGCTCACGCCTGTAATCCCAGCACTTTGGGAGGGTGAGGCAGGTGGATCACCTGAGGTCAGGAGTTTGAGACCAGCCTGGCCAACATGGTGAAACCCCATCTCTACTAAAAATATGAAAATAAGCCGTGCATCATACCTCACCCCTGTAATCCCAGTGATTAGGAGGGATTACAGGGGTAAACTATAACACACGGCTAATTTTTGTATTTTTACAAAATTAGGAGGCTGAGGTGGGAGAATTGCTTGAACCTGGGAGGCGGAGGTTGCCATGAGCCAAGAAGCAAGGTGCCAAAGGAGTGTTATAGAAGCCCTGAAAAAATAATTCCTCTTATTTGGGATTCTATTTTCTTGCGTATAAAACTAAATGTTAGCCCTCTGGCTCTAGGACTCTGAGGTTTGCACATAACCTATTTTTCCCTTATTGCATTCACAACATTGTTTCCTCAAGGGGTAAAGACAAAGAAGGCACAACCCTTGGAGATTAATCACTTGGGTGGGGGAAGATTTCTTAAAAGTTTGTTGTTACAGAGTTTGGCATATAGTACATGTGCTTCACAGCAAGAAAGAAAAAGCATTGTGAATAGAAGAGAGATCTCATGCAAAGAGCTCTCAATTGAACCATTTCTAAGCATAATCATGACTTTTTATAAAGCCTGGAAAATATAACTTCAATTGCTTCTGATTTATTGCTAAGAAAATAGAATAAACAAACTAGGTACTCAGTCAAAGGTAATACAGTAGTACAGTTTCCGCTAAAACCATGGTGACTCTAAAGCAAGCAAAAAGAAAGAAGATAGGAAGGGCTGGGCGCAGTGGCTCACGCCTGTAATCTCAGCACTTTGGAAGCCCAAGGCAGGCAGATCACCTGAGGTCAGGAGTTTGAGACCAGCCTGACCAACATGGAGAAACCCCATCTCTACTAAAAATGCAAACTTACGTAGTCCCAGCTACTCGGGAGGATGAGACAGGAGAACTGCTTGAACCCAGGAGGCAGAGGTTGCAGCAAGCCAAGATGGCGCCATTGCACTCCAGCCTGGGTAACAAGAGCGAAACTCCGCCTCAAAAAAAAAAAAAAATGCAAAATCATGGTGGCGTATGCCTGCAATTCCAGCTAATTGGGAGGCTGAGGCAGGAGAATCACTTGAACCCAGGAGGCAGAGGTTGCAGTGAGTGACCCAAGATCTCGCCATTGTACTCTAGCCTGGACAACGAGAGTAAAACTCCATCTCACAGAAAAGAAAAAAAGAAGATAGGAAAAGAGTGCTTCTGGTGTTATCCCGGACATACATCAGTCCAAACAATCTAAAGCAGTGGCAGCAGGTGAGGTCCCCATCTACACTGAAGTGTAACTAAAAGCCACTTTCCCATTTATGCAGGTGCTTAATTCCATTGCTTATTCTCTGACTGTAGCCTTGCTTTCTGATTACACATTTTCTCTAAAATTGTGGTTGTGACCCTATTATCAAACTATAACACATTTCTCTGAAAGTTTCTAGTGGCTCTTGATAAACTTTTCTCCAGCTTAACTGACCCACTAACAGCTCCCAGTAGATGCTTCATGTTTCCCACCATCAGGCTTTTGATCATGTAATTCCTACTGCCTGGAATGTTCTGCCAGTCCAGTGCATTTGCATTTCTGCAAGCCCAAATTCTGTCATATAATGGAGAAGCAATACAATGAACTATGAGGATCACAGACTCTGGAGCTAGAGTGCCTGAACTCTTACTTGCTCCACCACGTACTAGCTGAGTGCTCTAGGAATATTACATAACCTCTCTGTGCCTCAGTTCCCTCATCTGAAACAGGTGATAATTAAAGTAACCCACCTAAAGGGGTTGTTGTCAAAACTAATGGGCTAATATATGAAAAGGGCTTAGAATAGTGCTGGCAGATAGTAAAAAGTGTCAGCTATTATGACAACAATAGCAACACAATGACAATAATTATTATTACCCATTGTCAAGGCTCAGGTCAAATGGTGCCTCTTCACAAAGCATACCCTGAACTTTCTATCTGGAAGAAACCATTTTCTCCTCTGAATTCCTATTTTAACTGTCATCTCTCTCAGAACACTTCTGTCCATTTTCTATTAATTCACACATATATTGTCTCCCTCACTGGACTTTAATTAAGAGCAAAATCCACTTCTGACATGTCTCTTTTTTTTTTGAGATGGAGTCTTGCTCTGTCTCCAGGGTGGAGCACAGTGGCGCAGTCTCGGCTCACTGCAACCTCCGCCTCCCGGGTTCAAGCGATTCTTCCGCCTCAGCCTCCCAAGTAGCTGGGACTACAGGTGCATGCCAAACGCCTGACTAATTTTTGTATTTTTAGTAGAGACGGGGTTTCACCATGTTGACCAGGATGGTCTCGAACTCTTGACCTTGTGATCCACCCACCTCGGCTTCCCAAAGTGCTGGGATTACCGGAGTGAGCCACTGCGCCTGGCCCTCTGATATTTCTCTTTATCACCAGCAGCTCCTAATAGGATGCCCTGCTCATATCTGCCCAAACTTTTGTGTGAATGGGTGGATATTTGGCCCTGAGCAGAACGCTTCTGCCAACACACACAGCGTCAACCTTACCACAACATCTTCCAAAATCTTAGTAGGGCAAGGTCTGGAATGAAATTCAAACTGCTCATCCTCTGATTTCTTCTTTGACTCTCGCTCCTGGATTCTTTTCTCAATTTCCAAATCAAAGCCAATAGGCTGGGTGGGTGGCTTCACAGGTGGTTTCTTGGGCAAGATGGGCCCACCTTCAAGTATTCTGGGATCAAGTTCACGTGCTTTGAATTGGTATCTGTAAGGTGAAAATTTAAATAACCACAAAAAATATTTTAATAAAATAAAAATTTCACAAACAAAGTGAGCCAACAACAAAGAACAGTAAGCATTAAGATTACCCTCCCATTGACTGGACAACAGAATAAAATAAATAAAAATGAAAAACAATGTGCCAGGTACGGTGGCTCAGGCCTATAGTCCTTTGGGAAGCCAAGGCTAGGGATCACTTGAGGTCAAGAGTTCAAGATCCGCCTGGCCAACATGATGAAACCCCATCTCTACTAAAAATATAAAAATTAGCCCAGCATGGTCGTCTGCACCTGTACTCCCAGCTACTAGGGAGGCTGAGGCAGGTATGGACTCACCTGCCTGAGTGAGGTGAGTCACTCTGGCACTCAGGCAGGCTGAGAAACTCTTGAACCCAGGAGGTGGAGGTTGCAGTGAGCTGAGAGGAACCACTACACTCCAGCCTGGGCAACAAGAGCAAAACTCCATCTCAAAAAAATTAATAAATAAATAATAATAAAAGAAAAAAGGATTACCCATCACACAGTAAAATTTCAACTCTCCACAGCACTATCTTTACCTGTAGAACAAAGAATAAATGAGACAGTCCTAACATCCCCACTACTTTAAGAACTGGGGCTTCTCTTCAAAGAGGAAGCACACAAGGGAACGTGTGGTTCCCTCCTCAAAAGCAGCACACAAATGAATGGAAGGATACAGGAAATAAACTCCAATACTACAAACCACACTAAGTTTCCATTTCTCTCCACTAATAATAGCTGTAACAATCCCTTGGGGAGTCACAAAAGGGTGGGACCTACCTAACCTAACCTTAGAGGGCACTGTGTGTGTGTGTGTGTGTGTGTGTGTGTGTGTGTGAGAGAGAGAGAGAGAGAGGGAGTTAGTCTCGCTGTATGTGTGTGTGAAAGAGAGAGATTCGCTGGACTGTAGTGGCATGATCTTGGCTCACTGAAGGGTTGACCCCCTAGGTTCAGGCTGTCCCCCTCGTAGGTGGGGCTACAGACGTGTGCCACCATGCCCAGATCATTTTTTTTTTTTTGTATTTTTGTAGAGATGGGGTTTCACCATGTTGCCCAGGCTGGTCTCAGACTCCTGGACTCAAGCAATCCTCCTGCCTTGGCCTCTCAAAGTACTGGGATTACAGGGTGAGCCACCACACCCAGCCTGGATCGATTTTTACCAGTTTATACTCCAGGACATCTCCATATTCCCACTTTAGTCCTTTAATCATAGAGGCAGGGGTGTAGCTTGCTGAGCCTACTACTCAAATGCCATAAATTTTCATGGAAAAGAAAAATAGCAACTGTCACCCTTTAGAACTGAAAGGAAAGTAGGCAGGTTCTTGGAACTCTTCCTCAGATACTGCCAGTGGGACTTACTGTTGCAGTTTCTCGAGCTCCTCAGCCTCCAGCTCTGCTGTGCTTTTGCAGGTTACAGGCCGTGCACGCTGTTTAGTTAGCAGTACAGGAGTCTGTGGATCTCTGGAAATCTTGGTCACAGAAGATTTGGAAGGTAACAGGTCTGTAAACAGAGATGACAGCCATTCATCTAGCTCTCCAAGACCCAGTTTACTTTTAAGTGCCAATTCACCGAGGTAGCCCAGCGAGGGATAAACCAACCACAGAGTGGCAGGCCCACCACACTCAGCTCAGCTTACATCAGTTGAACCAACCAACATTCAGCTCCTTTTCTCCTATTCCTCTTTTATTGAGTGGTATGACTAAGGTAACCTTTGGGTAAACCCTACTATCATCTTCTGAACTGAAAATCCATCTATGTCTGATGGGCTCCTTATCACGGCATGGGCCTAGACTGACTGACATTTTTCTGAAACAGGGTCTCCCTCTGTTGCCCAAGCTAGAGTCCAGGGGCATGATAATGGCTCACTACAAATCTGACCTCCCTGGACTCAGGTGATCCTCTCACCTCAGCCTCCCAAGCAGCTGGGACTACAGGCAGGCACCATCATCCCCAGTGAATTTTTATATTCTTTTGTAAACACAGGGTTTCACTATGTTGCCCAGGCTGGTCTTGAACTACTGGGCTTAAGCAATCCACCCACCTCAGCCTCCCAAAGTGCTGGGATTACAGGCATTAAGCCACTGTGTCTAGCCAGGCCTAAACTTTCTGTTGACAATACCAATTACTGTGCTTTGTTATTAACACATAAAATGTTTGTTTATTCTACCTTTAAGATATAAGGCCTTTCTAATGACCAAGTAAAGCCTGAACAGAATGGCTCCCACCTGTAATTCTAACAATTTAGAAGGCCAACAAAGCAGAAGGACTGCTTGAGGCCAAGAGCTCAAGATCAGCCTGGGCAACATCATGAGAACCTGTCTCTTAAAAAAATATAAAAATTAGGTGAGCATGGTGGCATGCACCTAGAGTCCCAATTACTTGGGAGGCTAAGGCAGGAGGATCACTTGAGCCCAGGAGTTGGATGCTGAAGTGAGCCATAATCATGCCACTGTACTCCATCCTGGGTGACAGAGCAAGACCCTGTCTCTTTTAAAAAAAAAAAAGAAAGAAAGAAAGAAAGAAAAAAACAAAACAAAAAAAGTGAAGACTCCCAATTTTATGAAATCAATATAAAAGCATCAAGACCACCTCTTATAGAAAATCAAATGGAGAAAGTAAAGAACTATGTTAAAGCAACAATATTAAGGCATCATCACCACCACTCATTGAAAATACTAATTTAGGGCCAGGAACAGTGGCTCACACTGGTAATCCCAGCATTTTGGGAGGCTGAGCTGGGCAGATCACAAGGTCAAAAGTTCAAGACCAGCCTGGTCAATATGGTGAAACCTCATCTCTACTAAAAATACAAAAATTAGCCAGGCATGGTAGCAGACACCTGTAGTCCCAGCTACTCAAGAGGCCGAGGCAGGAGAATCACTTGAACCCGGGAGGCAGAGGATGCAGTGAGCCAAGATCAAGCTACTGCACTCCAGCCTGGGCAACAGAGCAAGACTTCGTCTCAAAAAATAAAAAGAAAGAAAATACTAATTTACATGGCCAATTAAACCTTGTCAATTTTCGTGATTATGTAGAATAAATCTTTCAATTTAGATCTTGTCACATAACAGTGGGAGATCAAAATCAAATCTATTTTACAAATAAGCCAAGTTTCAAAGATACATACAACCATTATTTAGCCATAACCGTACAAAGTTTTAAATAAAAATTGCATATCTTTCCATTTGCCAGGACTAGTTTTCTAAAAGCAGGACATATCAGAATCTGAGTCATATATTATTTGAAAAGTCATGTTTAAGATTTAAATTTCCATTAGAATAAAGAAGAATATTTCATTATTTTCACACTATAAAATGTAACAAAATCATTTTGGCTACTAGAACATAATAGCAATATTAAAAAATAATGTCCTTGGCCAAGTGCAGTGGTTCATGCCTATAACCCCAGCACTTTGGGAGGTCGAGGCAGGTGGCTGACTTGAGGCCAGGAGCTCAAGACCAGCCTGGCCAACACGGCAAAACTTGGTTTCTACTTAAAATAAAAAAAGTAGCTGGGCATGGTGGCACACACCTGTAATCCCAGCTAATCAGGGGGCTGAGGCACAAGAATCACTTGAATCCAGGAGGTGGATGTTGCAGGGAGCCAAGATCGTGCCACTGCACTCCAGCCTCAATAATGACAGCCAGAATGAGACTCTGTCTCAAAAAAAAAAAAAAAGCCTATTCGAGGATACAAAAATTTTAGAGATCCTCAGAGGTAAAACAATCACATTCTGCTTTATCCAGAATACTATCACGATACTCCCAACAACTATTTTATGCCACCCCCACCCCTCAAATTTTATCTTAAGACCTTGTCGTAGAAATTATTTCCATAAAGTTAGAAACTATTAAATTAGAATCCACTCATCTGTTCACCACCAAATCTACAAACCCCCGTATCTGCACCCATTCCTCCCACTTTTCCATCCTCCTTTTAAAGAACACTTCTCCACCTATGCTAAGTATTTCTCCAATACCTGCCTGCTCAGGGACTTAATCCATTAATTCTCTCCTCTCTCTCCTATACCTTCAGCTTCTTTATCTCTGACTCAACTCTTCAACCTTCAGACATGCTCTACCTATCTCTCACCTCCTTTGACTTTTGTATCTCCCTCCTCCTCAAAAGCCCTTACTATAATTTGTAGTGACCTATTTATCTCTGTCACCAAATTAGAAACTTGATGGTGAGTAGCACCAAGTCCATTTTATTTACCTCTACACCCCCGACACCTAACCAGTGTGCCTGGTTAGTAGTAGAAAAAGTTTTGGTGGACCACTGAATAAAAAGCACACGACCTTGAATGAATGAAATGCCTTCATTTTCTATAGGTAACTAAATGCAATGTGATACTTGGACACATGGCAAAAATGTCCATTAAGGATGTGTAAATGGCATCTGAGGTTACCTTAATTCATTCTCCTTGGCCAATTATTGATGAGGAAGATCAAGATGGTTGATGGGTATAAGAGATAGCTGGGTGGTTCGAAAAATTCTGAAGGATGCATTTGTTGTCTGTATAGTCACATGCCATACTTTAATTGAAAAACTAGCATTTCAACTAAAGACAAATCTGTGCCTAAGATGTAAGCAAAGGGAATATAGGTGGGGTTCCATCCAACTGTGATGCTGATAGGAAACTTACTAGTATCATCCTTCTTGCTCCTCAAATGGTATCTGTTAGGGGTTCGCTTATGGAAGTCTTCGATCTGCTGTGCAAGGGGCACATACGTAGAAACTGTTTCATCAAATGTTCTTTTCTTTCCTTGGGACAGGTTGAAAGGCTTAACAATGGTACATCCTTTAGTCACTCGGGCCTGTGAAGAGAAAAGTTGTTCCCCAAATGAAATGTCACGGAAGAGCTCATATCTACCATAAGCCACATATTCAGCACAGAGGATCCAAAAACAGGCCTGTGTAAAACAAAGATTATTATTCTGAAGTTTGTCAGTCTTTGAGCAAGGGTTATAACTAGTCTATTCTCATTTTTTAAAAAAGGAAAAAAGGATCTAGCACTTAACAAATCATCTGTTCTGGAACAGTACATAGGTACTTTTCCCCAATCATGTCAATGTTTTGAAAGAATCCAGAGTAAGCTAACTCAGAATTGAAGATGAAAAAAGCCGCAAAGGAATCTCACCCTCAACTCCATTTTACAAAAATTAATTGGGGCTATGGGTCTGCATCAGGTCAAGTACCTTCCTGAATCATCGGAATCTCCATACAGCCCCTAAAGTGACTAATGAAGAACCCTATTCCTATTCCCTGGACGACTAAGTTTAATAAAACTGGTCTCTAATTGGAAGCAAAACCCTTCAAGGACCTGCATCTCAAAGAAAGAAGCACAACCTCAGGGTTTAAGAATGCAAAGAACTAATTTCCAAAAAATGATGGGCCGGGTGTGGTGGCTCAAGCCTGTAATCCCAGCAATTTGGAAGGCTGAGGTGGGTGGATCACCTGAGATCAGGAGCTGGAGACCATCCCGACCAACATGATGAAACGCTGTCTCTATGAAAAATAATAATAATAAAAATTTTTAAATGATGATATGGACTACAAATGCAAGTGGAGATTATTACTACCAGAATTTTTACTTAAGATAGTTACTGATTTTGTTGGTGCTTTGGTAACAAAACTGCATGGGATATGACTGGTCTGCCCCAACCCTATTTTTCCTATAAGATCTGTTATATTGGCCGAGTGTGGTGGCTCATGTCTGTAATCCCAACACTTTGGGAGGCCAAGGCAGGTGGATTGCCTGAGGTCAGGAGTTCAAGACCAGCCTGGCTAGCATGGGGAAACCTTGTCTCTACTAAAAATATAAAAATTAGCTGGGTCTGGTGGCAGGTACCTGTAATCCCAGCTACTTGGGAGGCTGAGGCAGAAGAATCACTTGAACCCATGAGGCGGAGGTTGCAATGAGCCGAGATCGCGCCACTGCACTCCACCCTGAGCAACAAGAGCGAAACTGCATCTCAAAAAGAAAGATGTTATATTTTATATAACTTTATAGAGACAAGGTTTTTTTCAAGAATTTTGTAACAGTAGAAATACCTGTCCCTATAATTTGTCACACATATTAATAATTTCACGTGACTTATGTACATTCTCAATGCAGTTTTCATAATCACTTCATAAGGTGGTTCCCAGCGAGGTCGAGTGATTTGCCCAAGAACACACAGCTAACAGAAGGTAAAGTGAGGATTTAGATCTATCTTAATTTCAAACATATGCTTCTCTCAATTATGCTATTATAAACAGTGATCGCAAATGCTACACCTAAAATCCTAAATGAATATTAGTAACAGAAATGCTTATTTAGTCCATCAACTTACAGGAGATGAAGGATGCTTTCGTAGTTCAGACGTAAAGTTCACTTCCTTATACTCCTCCTGGCTCTTAGGATGTTGTTTGATCCGCTCATCTGTGCGGAAGTGGAAGTCAACTGATTTGGTGACCTGGCTCACTGTTTTCTTCACAGGTTGTCCTGAGTGAGGAACAGAGTAAAACACACAGATAACATTAACATAGGGAACACCAGTAAGTCCCCTTTATTCCAGTCCTTTTGCTATTTCTATTACCACGGGTCTAACTTTGTTCACTATCTACACATAAACCAAAACTTGAAGTAGTCCTCAGGGACACTAATATATTTGTCATATTCATTGAGTACTGTTACGTTTGAGGCCTTTCAGTCAGATGCAAACTATAAAAAGGTAGTAGCACAGGGAAGAAGAATCATCTCCCAGCTGTGGTCATACCCATGGAGAAAAAGAATAACTGCAATATTTTTGATAGGAAAAGCTATGGATTGACTTTGAAAGTACAGTTAACTCAGCATCTCTAAGGGGAAAATTCTAGAAACTCCAGGGGTACTTTTTCAATCCAGTAAGGAGAACTTTATAGTTACGGCCCAAGCAAAGCAGAACTGTGACCCCCCTCAGCTGTCTCAGTTATATTTTTACTTCATAGATGAATTGGATTTGACTCAGCTTTCTTTTCCTCTACCTTTAGGGAAAAATAGGAAAACACCATCAAACTGGCCTGCCCAATTACTTTATCTTCTGTCTCAATCCTAGTTCCCTTTTTTTCCCTAAGACCAAGATCAGACTTAAAGAAAGTACCAATGGGCCAGCACTTTGGGAAGCCAAGGTGGGTGGATTACTTGAGGTCAGGAGTTCAAGACCAGCCTGGCCAACATGATAAAACCTTGTCTCTACTGAAAATACAAAAGTTAGCCAGGTGTGCTGGTAGACACCTGTAATCCCAGCTACTTGAGAGGCTGAGGCAGGAGAATCGCTTGAACCCGGAGGCAGAGGTTGCAGTGAGCTGAGATCTTACCACTGCTCTCCAGCCTACGCAACAAGAGCAAAACTCTATCTAAAAAAAAAAAAAAAAGAAAGTAGTAATATATGTAAAAAAGTGCTAAGGAATAAACAAATCTTTTGTATGCTGACTGATAAATGAGAAAGCCTTTTTATTTGCTTTGAGACTTCAAAAAACCCTACCAAGAGTGTAAGAACCACCCCTCATGAATCAGACTCAACCATCACAGCCATGCTTACCTATTCCAGCCAGAGCAAGTTTCTTGAATTCTTCATTCTTTTTCCGCATCTCCACCACCTCTTGCTGCATTTTCATACTCTTCTCCAGCTCTTGCTCCTCAGTACTTTTTAGAACCTTCTGCCTAAAGAGAAAATCAGTAAATGAGAAGAGAGGAAAGGAGAAAGGGGCTCAGTGACTCAAAAGAATCTACAGGCATTATATATTTTTAGCTTGTGATAAAATAGTCATCAAAACCAAAAAATATCATCTAATAAACAGATACTAACTTAATTAGATTACAACATGAAAAAAAATGAAAATGCTCACTTTGGCTGGGTGAAGTGGCTCATGTCGGTGATCTCAGCACTTTGGGAGGCCTAGGCAGGTGGATTACCTGAGGTCAGGAGTTCAAGACCAGCTTGGCCAATATGGTAAAACCCTGTCTCTGCTACAAATGCAAAAATTAACCAGGTATGGTGGTGCACACCTGTTAATTCCAGCTACTCCGGAGGCTAAGGCAGGAGAATCACTTGAACCCAGAAAGTGAAGGTTGCAGTGGGCCGAGATCGCACCACCACACTCCAGCCTGGGTGACGGAGCAAGACTCCATCTCAACAAAAAAAAGGAGGTGGCACACTTTATACCAAAATACTGAAAAAATTTCAGAAGAAAATAAGTAAAATAGACTAGAATATATTACAAAAGATCCACAAATATGATCATAAATAACTAGATTGGGCTGGGTACAGTGGCTCATGCCTGTAATCCCAGCACTTTGGAAGGCTGAGGCAGGTGGATCACCTGAGGTCAGGAGTTCAAGACCAGCCCGGCCAACATGGTGAAACTCGGTCTTTACTAATACAAAAATTAGCTGGGCATGGTGGTGCACACCTGTAGTCCTAGCTACTCGGGAGGCTGAGGCAGGAGAATCGCTAGAACCCGGGAGGTGGAGGTTGCACTGAGCTAAGATTGTGCCACTGTACTTCAGCCTGGGCTACAGAGTAAGACTCGATCTCCAAAAACAACCACCACAACAACAACAAAAATTAGGTTTTACAACACAAGCAAAATTAAAAGACCAGTAGAAGCCTGGCGCAGTGACATGCACCTGTAATCCCAGCTACTTGGAAGGCTGAGGTGAAAAGATTGCTTGAGCCCAAGAGTTCAAGGTCAGCCTAGGCAACACAGCAAGGTTCTGTCTCAAAAACAAAGACCAGTAGAATGAGGAAAATATCTACAACATAGGGTTAATATACATAAAACACATGTAACAGAGGAAAGAAACTTAGAAGTAAAGCCAACTAAAATCCCAACCTGTCATTTCATTTGCTGACTATAATGACCTTGAGAGAACTATTTAACTTCCCTGAGCCTCAGTTTTCTCCACTGTGAAATGAGAGTGTAAATACTCATGCTCACATCCTATTTGTGACTGTTAAATTAAATAATGTCTCTGAAGTTCTTGACACATGGTAATGTTCAATACAGAGTGGCCATTCTTAGGAAAATATCACTAAGAACATTTATAGGCAAATAAAAAAGGTTACCAATAAGAAAAAAATTAAAATAAAAAAAAACAGATAAATCACCCAAGAGAAAACATGAAAAAAGTGTTTACAAAAATCACAGTAATACAATTTTGTCAGAAAATTACTAAAAATTAAAATAATTTGATGCTTAGGGAAATAATTTGACGGTTGGGGAAAAGAGGAGATGATGGTCAAGAGGAATAAGATTTTTCTTTTGAGCTACTGCACAGGGTGGAAGATATCATTAACAATAGAGAATAAATTCCATTCAGATGTAGTTGGCTCATGCCTGTAACCCCGTCAGGAGTTTGATACCAGCCTGGCCAACATGGTGAACCCCATGTTTATAAAAATACAATAATTAGCTGGGCATGGTGGCAAGTGCATGTAATCCCAGCTACTCAGGAGGCTGAGGTGGGAGAATCATTGAATGCAGGAGGCAGAGGCTGCAGTAAGCTGAGATGTCCCCACTGCACTGCAGCCTGAGCAACAAGAAACTCCATCTCAAAAAAAAAAAATACTCAAATGTTCCCCTACAAAAAGTCATAAGGATTTGAGGTGACAGATGTTAATTAACTGGATTTAATTATTCCAAATTGTGGTCATGAATCATAACATCACTTTCTATTGCATAAATATATACAACTATAAATTATCAATTTACAATTAAATTTTTAAAATAATAATTTGATACCATCAATATATGAATTTTAAAAACTGAAATAATATTAAAAGTTAATAAGCAATGGAGATGAGATCATAAGGAAATTAAAATATTCATTCAAAGCCAATGGCACTTCAGGCCAGGCATGGTTGGCTCACACCTGTAGTCCCAGCACTTTGGGAGGCTGAGGCAGACAGATCACTTGAGGTCAGGAGTTCAAGACCAGCCTGGCCAACATGGTGAAACCCTGTCTCTATTAAAAATACAAAAATCAGCTCGGTGTGGTGGCAGGTACCTGGGAGACTGAGCTACCTGGGAGACTGAGGCAGGAGAATCACTTGAATGTGGGAGGCAGAGGTTGTAGTGAGCTGAGATCACGTCACTGCATTCCAGTCTGGGCGACAGAGAGAGACTCCGTTTCAAAAAAAAAAAAATTTAGCTGGGCGTGGTAATGCATGCCTATAATCCCAGCTACTCAGGAGGCTGAGGTAGGAGAATCACTTGAACCCAGTAGGTGAAGGTTGCAGTGAGCCAAGATCACACCACTGCACTCCAGCCTGGGTGACAGAGTGAGTCCATTTAAAAAAAAAAAAAAAAAGCCCATGGCACTATAAATTGGTTTCATTTCAGAAGTAAAATTAGCAATAAATATCAACACTGACAAAACCGGTCATACTCTTTGGGGAATTTCTCTTTCTTTATTCTAAGATCACTCAAAGAAAAGGCTCTGCCTATAAAGTTGTTCACTGATTACTTATAATCATGAAAAACTGGAAACTACATTTTTTCACCAGAAAATAGTTAAATATAATTTGATAGAGTATTAACTATCTAAAAAGGATAAATGTGAAGATTTTGTAGCAGCACAGAAACAAAAAGTGAAATAGTTTCATGGCAAGTCAATAAAGCAGAATCCAAGGTTTTGTATTAACTGATTGTGAAAATATGTATGCTGGCTTGGGTAAAAGCCAGCAGGGAGGTTGGAAGAATAAAAAATGTTCAGTTTACATGGTGAGAACCATTGCTAACTTTCTTCTTTTATATTTCTTTAAATGTGCTTCAACAGTATATTTTTCACACTGTTTAAGATCTGAGCACCAGCCAGGCACTGTGGCTTGCACCTGTAATCCCAGCACTTTGGGAGACCAAGGCAGGAGAATTGCTTGAGGCCAGGAGTTTGAGACCAGCTTGGGCAACGTAGTGAAACCCCGTCTCTACAGAAAAATTTAATAGTTAGCCAGGTAGGCTGGGCATGGTGGCTCACGCCTGTAATCCCAGAGCTGTGGAAGGCCAAGGCAGGCAGATCACTTCAGGTCAGGAGTTCAAGACCAGCCTGGCCAACATGGTGAAACCCTATCTCTACTAAAAATACAAAAATTAGCCAGGTATGGGGGTGCACACCTGTAATCCCAGCTACTCGGGAGGCTGAGGCAGGACAATTGTTTGAACTTGGGAGGCAGAGGTTGCAGTAAGCCAAGATCACACCAGTTCACTCCAGCCTGGGCAACAGAGTAAGACTCCATCTCAAAAAACAAAAAAAAAGTTAGCCAGCCATGATAGTGTGTACCTGTAGTCCTAGCTACTTAGGAGGCTGAGATGGGAGGATCACGTAAGCCCAGGAGGTCAAAGATGCAGTGAGCCCGCCTGTAAATCCCAGCATTTTGGAAGGCCGAGGTAGGTGGATCAGGAGGTCAATAGATCAAGAACGTCCTGGCCAACACGGTGAAACTCTATCTCTACTAAAAATACAAAAAATTAGCCAGACATGGTGGCACATGCCTATTATCCCAGCTACTTGGGAGACTGAGACAGGAGAATCACTTGAACCCAGGAAGCGGAGGTTGTGGTGAGCCAAGAATGCACCATTGCACTCCAGCCTGGGCAACAAGAGGGAAACTCTGTCTCAAAAAAAAAAAAAAAAAAAAAAAAAAAAAGATGCAGTGAGCCATGTTTGCACCACTGCATGCCAACCTAGGCAACAGAACTAGACCCTGTCTTTAAAATTAATTGATTAATTAAAAATTTAAAACCCTGAGTACCCTCCAGGACACATGTAACAATTCACCTCACTGTGGTCAAAGCTTCAGGAGTTTCCCAACCTCCAGGTATACCAGATTGTAGATGTTAATCTGTAATTTTATACTATTCATTCTGAAGTTTAAATTCAGGAAAAAAAACTTACTTTATAGGTGGCATACAAGGCACAGTATGTCTACCCTTGGCTTTCTCTGGGGAAGATTCATTCTTCTCAGAAGTATCTTGATGAGCACTGCCTTCTTCCTCTGGCTTCTTTTTGTTGTTAGAACTTGAGTTCAAAAGGACGAAAAATATACTTTCAATTCCCTGAAGCATATCCCGCACCCTCCTCCCCAAATCTACTGCATACGAATTTAATTTTCTCATTCTATAGGATAACAAGCATACTTCAACCACATGATTCCTCCAATAGTATCATTAGATCATATATTACTAATGGCTTCAATGAGTAAACTTTAAGAAAGCCACAGCTATCCAGGTAAGAGTTACCTAATGGTGGTTCAGGAGAGTAAGGAGGGACTCTTAACCGCTCACCATCAAATGATCAAATGGCAGAGTTAATTGCCATCCCAATACCTATTCTGTCTCTTATTACTAAAACCCCAATTTCTGGAGGAGCAGCAATGCACTATGCTACAAGTATTGCACTTGCTTCAACAGCCTCTGCAACTGTAACTAGGGGATCCACGCGACACAAGTCTAGGGAAATGAAATAAAATTTAAGGGTTGCTGGGAAAGACTTAAGTTTCCTGATATAGATAGATGCTGTCCTTTTTCCTTTACCATATTCTTCTTCTCTTAAACATGGATATAACACTAGACATATAACAGCCATCTTGTGCCAATAAGGCAACAAGCAAAGAAAAAAGCTAAGAAACACAGAGCAGCATCTTGAATAGCAAGTATGAAAAAAAAAAGCTAAATATCAGCCACTGAACCAAAGTCAGCAGCAAACTACTTTTAGACCTCTGTGAAACAAGTAATTCATTGTTCTTTAAACCACTCCAGTTGAATGGACTATTACTTGCAGCAAAATACATTCTTAATAAAAATATGAACAAACATCATGTATGCAGCCTGTTATTAACCATAAAAACAAAAAAAAGTAAAACCTACACCAACTAAGATTTAAGTGCTTTCCGGCGAACATACAACAATTCACCTCACCACGATCACAGTTTTAGGCATTTCCCAAGCTTGAGGTGCACCAAACATATTGCTGATATAACATTTGTAATTTTTCTCTATTCACTCTGAAGTGTAAATTCAGAAAAGAAACTTACTTTACAAGTAGTATACAACGTACAATATGTCTGCCCTTGGCAGTAAGAAGTTGTGACTACTCACACTTTCATTTTCTTAGAGGGTAGAATTTCATCGATGATTACAGGAGTGGCACATCTCTTGGCTTTCATTTTTACATGATGCTTTTCTTTCTGTTCCAAATCCTTCTGAGCAGAAAGCCTAAGAGATTTTCTATGGTATAGAAATTGACAAAATTTATAATAAATATACATACTACAGATATCCAAATCTTCCTCAGAAATGTGAAAGGATGGTGGCCAGGCGCAGTGGCTCACACCTGTAATCCCAGGACTTTGGAAGGCCGAGGCAGGTGGATCACAAGATCAGGAGTTCAAGACCAGCCTGGCCAACATAGTAAAACCCTGTCTCTACTAAAAATACAAAAATTAGCCAGATGTGGTGGCAGGCACCTGTAGTCCCAACTACTTGGGAGGCTGAGGCAGGAGAATTGCTTGAACCCAGGAGGCTGTGGTGAGTGGAGACGGAAATGTGAAAAAATGTCAAACTACATAGGGCAAGAAAATGGAGTACTATCATCTCCACTCTAAAATCTAATCTTTCTTGTTGATAGTTTTTGAAATTCAACCATAACATTTTAGTATTTAAATACATTGGTGTCTGTAAATGGGACCTCAATAAAGTGATTAAAAAGGAAAACTTGGCTGGGCATGGTGGCTCATGCCCGTCATTCTAGCACTTTGGAAAGCTGAGACAGAAGGATTGCTTGATGCCAAGAGTTCAAACCCCCATGGGCAACATAGTAAAACCCTGTCTCTACAAAAAAATTTTAAAAATCAGCCCCACATGGTGGTGCATGTCTGTCATGCTAATACTTAGTAATCTTGGGCAAAAGAATCACTTGAGCCCAGGAGGTCAAGGCTGCAGTAAGCTGTGATTGTGCCACTGCAGGCCAGCCTGGGCAACAGAGTAAGACTTTGTCTAAAAATAAATAAATAAAATGAATTACAAAACAAAGCGCATAATGGCAGATCCAATACATGCCAAAAAGTGCACAAAACAAAAATAGTTAAATGACTACAAAGTGGAAGACCTTATGAAATCACCACCTAGGCCAAGATATAAAACACTGACAACCACTGCCGTCTTGACTTTTAAAGTGATCATTAGATAATTTCTTTATTGTTTTACTAAATGAGCATGTATTACACAAACATAGTATGCAGTTTTGAAGAAAAACAAAAATTTTATATAATGTAAATCAGACTACTGCAAGTATTCTTTTCTGTCTGGTTTATCTCACTCAACTTTGTTTCTGCGATTCAATTACATCAATTCACGTAGCTCTAATCACTGACTTCCATTGCTGTATAATATTCATTATAGGGATGTGCCACTGTTTATTCAGCCTATTGTTGACGGGTTATCTCCTCATTTTAGTTATTAAAAAAATAAGATTGCTGGGTCATAGGAAATTAATGTGCTCTTCTCTGATGATCAGTGAAACTGAGTACCTTTTCACATGTTTATTGGACATTTGGTTGCCCTTTTCCGTAAGCACTAGTTCAAACTGTTTGAGTGTTTTATACTGGCTTGTCAATTCTTTACTGATTTTTAATTCTCTGTATACTCTGGATATAAGCCCTTTATAGGACTTATGTGTTACAAACAGTCTTTACCACTCTAGGAGTTGGCTTTTCATCTCTTTTATCTTTTGATTAGATAAATGTGCTTGAATTTATCAACCTCTTCCACCCCCATTATGGTCAGTGCTTTTCTGTATGTTGTCCTGTAAAGAAATCTTTCCTGGGCTGGGCGCAATGGCTCACGCCTATAATCCCAGCACTTTGGGAGGCCGAGGTGGGTGGATCATGAGGTCAAGAGATCGAGACCATCCTGGTCAACAAGGTGAAACCCCGTCTCTACTAAAAATACAAAAATTAGCTGGGCATGGTGGTGCGCGCCTGTAGTCCCAGCTACTCGGGAGGCTGAGGCAGGAGAATTGCTTGAACCCAGTAGGCGGAGGTTACGGTGAGATGAGATCGTGCCATTGCACTCCAGCCTGGGTAACAGCAAAACTCCATCTCAAAAAAAAAAAAAGAAAGAAACCTTTCCCTACTGCAAGATCATGAAGATATTCTTCTATATTTACTTATACAAGTTTTATTACTTTAGCTTTCACATTGAGATCTACAATTCACCTAAAATTGACTGTTCTATATGGAGTGAGGTAGGTGTCAATTTTCACAAGTTTTCTGTTTGGATACCCATCGTCTAGGCATTGGTGATTGAAAGCAGAGGAGGGGGGAAAAAACCCCTCTCCCCATAGGTCTGTAGTGCTATCTTTGAAATATATTGTGTCAAAAAAACAAAAAAACTGGCCGGGTGTGGTGGCTCACACCTGTAATACCAGCACTTTGGGAGGCCGAGGTGGGTGGATCACCTGAGGTCGGGAGTTCGAGACCAGCCTGATCAACATGGAGAAACCTCATCTCTGTAAAAAAAATAAAAAACAAAAACAAAAAAAGGCAAGGCACATGCCTGTAATCCCAGCACTTTGGGAGGCCAAGGCAGGTAGATCACTTGAGGTCAGGAGTTCAAGACCAGCCTGGCAAACATAGTGAAACCTGTCTCTACTAAAAATACAAAATTAGCCAGGTATGGTGGTGGGCACCAGTAGTCCCAGCTACTCAGGAGATTGAGGTAGGAGGACTGCTTGAGCCCAGGAGGTTGAGGCTACAGTGAGCCATGATCATGCCACTGCACTCCAGCCTGGGCAACTGAGCAAGACTCTGTCTCAGGAATAAATTAAATAAAAATATGTCTACTGGCTGAATGCAGTGGCTTATGCCTATAGTCTCAGCACTTTGGGAGACTGAGGCAGGAGAATCACTTGAACCCAGGGGTTCAAGGCTGCAATGAACTATGAGCTTCTGCACTCCAGCTCCAGCCTGGGTGACAGAACAAGACTCTGTCTCAAAAAAAAAAAAAAAAAAAAAATGTAGATGAGCAAACTGAGAAAAAAACAGAAATTTTAAATAATACAGAAGAACAAAGAGAGACATTTGACATCAGAAAGATGTAACAATTCTATCCATACAAGGCCTTTGGAAACAGACTGATAAAGGTTTGAATCTTGGCTCTGAAATAAACTTCTCTTAGTATCTCTGAGCTCTTATCTATCAGTTAAACATATTACCTACAATTCATAAATGTTATAAGGATTTTTTTTCTTATTTACACCAACTACACGAACCCGTTATGAGGATTTTAAAGGATAACACAGCCAGGCATAGTGGCTCATGCCTGGAATCCTAACACTTTGGGAGGCAGAGGCGGGTGGATCATCTAAGACCAGGAATTCGAACCAGCCTATCCTTTTGGTCTCTACTAAAGCCTGGTCTTTTATTTGTTATTTATTTATTTATTTTTTAAGATGGGGTTTCACCATGATGGCCAGGCTGGTCTTGAACTCCTGACCTCAGGTGATTCACCCACCTCAGCCTCCCGAAGTGCTAGGATTACAGGCGTGAGCCACCACGCCCTGCTAAAGCCTGGTCTTTACTAAACCTTGTCTACTAAAAATGCAAAACTTAGCCAGACATGGTGGCGTGCACCTAAAATACCAGCTACTAGGGAGGCTGAGGCAGGAGAATCTCTTGTACCTGGGAGGTGGTGGAGGTTGCAGTGAGCTGAGAGGCACCACCACTGCACTACTCCACCCTGGGCAAAAGAGCGAAACTCCAAAAGAAAGGTAACCTAAAGGTGTCCATAAACACACGCAGTATGGATACATAATAGATGCTCTCTCCAGTAACTATCCTTTGAACATTATTATCATAACCACCATTTTGAGACTGCAAACAGTCTTACCTCTGAGGCTTGGCTGCAGTTTTTCTTGATATGGCTGCCTCAACTTCCAGAGCATTTGACAGAATGGATTGTTCCACAAGATTTTCCTTTTCTGCCTCTTTGTAATTGTCAACTGCGGGAGACCAAAAGCTAGTCAGCACTCAAATCCCAAGGAAAATAGTTGGAGTTGAGACAGACACAGACACACACACACACACACACACACACACACACACACACACACCGTCTAAGGCACAGAATCCTTAGTTCCAGTTAAATCTTATACAGAAGATCAGTCTATAAAAGTAATTTAGTTGAAACAGAAATGTTGTATCTGGGGACTTGCCTATTTGCCAGCTTAAGGCACTACCTTTAAAAAAAGCATCCCAAACACAGCCTCATGACATTTCAGAACACTGATAAATATACAATTCTAAAAGCTTCCATAGAAAAGAAAAAAATCACTTACAAAATAAGAAAAAGTAGATAAGCAATGAATTTTTCATCAGTCATACATAAAGATAGAAGATAAAGGAACAATGTCCTCAGCGATAAATATAATTTGCAATCTATAACGCTGTATTAAGATAAATTTTCAATTGTATATGATGGTAAAACAATGCCATTTTCAGATATGTGAGAACTCAAAGTTTTCCTCTCCTGCACTAATTTAAGAAAGTTTCCTGAGGATGCACTCCTGCATAATGAAGGCGTATACCCAGAAGAAAGACATAAGTCCAGGAAACAGGGCAGCAAAGATAGTAAGAATAATAATGTTCTCCCAAAAAAGTGGTAATAACTTCCAAGGATCATTGTCCAATATGAAGCAAGATAAAGTGTGGCAAAAATGTTAAGAAATTGATGAAGTTCAAAGAAAAGCAAATCCACTGATCGTGATGTCAGAATCATCTTTATGTGGCTTTAGTGTTTGTGACAAGGCAACCAAAGACAGCCAAAGAGAACCAAGAAGGAATGCAATTGCCTCGCACTTACTGACCTGGCATTGAACAACATTTACGTAGTCATAATATTGTAAATACTAATGATGTCATACTATCGGACATTATGAATGTAACCACAGCACAATTTAAAATAGTGAGTTAAAACAACTACTAGGAAGGCTGAGGTAGGAGGATGACTTAAGCCTAGGAGTTTTAGACCAGCTTGGGTAACACAGTGAGACCCTACCTGTAAATAACAACAACAAAACCAGTAAGAGTTTGACAAAGTGGACAGGGAATAGGGATGGGAAGAGGAAGGGGGTATTTTAACATAAACTCTTAAGTATTGTGATGTTACCATGGCCATGTCTTACTTTGATAAACTTTTTTTTTTTTTTTGCTGTTCAATATTATATAAATAGACATGGGGGTCTCATTATATTGCCCAGGCTGGTCTCAAACTCCTGGGCTCAAGCAATTCTCTCATCTTGGCATCCCAAAGTGCTGGGATTACAGGCATGAACTACCATGCCCATCCTTGATAAATATTTTTAATGAAATAGATAAATATTTTCTCAGTATTATGGGAACACTGAGAAAATTAGCCAGGCACAGCGGAATGCGCCTGTAGTTCCAGTTACTCAGGAGGCTGAGGCAGGAGGATCACTTGAGCCTAGAAGGTCAAGGTGGCAGGGAGCTGTGATCATGCCACTGCCCTATTGGATGGGGTGACACAGTGAGACCTGTCTGCAAAAAAACACACACAAAAAACCAAAAACAAAATTGAACAAAAAACCAGAATACTGAGAAAGAAACAATCAAGTAAAGGCTTTGTGGAAGAAATAGCATTTAATCACACAGCATATGAACTGACCCCTGATAAAGAATTAAACTGCAACAAGATGACAGGAAGAAAAGACAGGCCGTGAACACATATTTTAGGCATTATTCATTTCACAGAACAATCGTTTGGGTCATCTCCTAAAGAAATACTTTTGAGGGGGAAAGACACAGACACACACACACACAAAATGATAACATAGTATGTAAAGGCTAAAATAGATGTATTTATTCCAATTAAAATGCAGAGACAATAATGTTAAATAATAAAGCACGACACAATTATATGGTGCCTACAAAAAAATGCACTTTAAATATAGACACACCACGCTAACACCAATCAAAAGAAAACTGGAGAGGCTATATTAATATCAGGCAAAGCAGGTTTCAGAGCAAAGAATTTCACTGGGGATAAAGATCATTTCAAATTGTTAAAGTGGGGGCCAGGCACGATGCGTCACACCTGTAATCCCAGAACTCTGGAAGACTGAGGTGTCGGGGGCGGGGGGAGAGCACTTGAGCCCCAGGAATTCAAGACTAGCCTAGGCAACATGGCAAAAACCTTTCTCTACAAAAAATACAAAAACTAGCTGGGCATGGTAGTAGTATCTGTGGTCCCAGCTACTCAAGAGGCTGAGGCAAGAGGATCACCTGTGCCAGGAGGTAGAAGCTGCAGTGAGGTGTGACTGCACCACTGCAGTCCAGTCTGAGTAACAGAGTGAGACATTATCTCAAAAAGATTATATATATTAAAGTGGCCAATTCATCTAGAAAAGACAATAATCCTAAATATTTATGTATCTAATAGTAGCTTCAAAATATATGAAGCAAAAATTTTAAGGATAAAAGACAAATCCATAATTACAGTCTGAAATTTCACTACCTCTCTCTCTAATTGATGGAACGAATGGAAATAAAAATTAGTAAGACTATAACAGCCATAAATAATGTATAAGCAGGCCGGGTGCAACGGCTTACACCTGTAATCCCAGCACTTTGGGAGGCTGAGGCGGGTGGATCACCTGAGGTCGGAGTTCAAGACCTGCCTGAACAAAATGGTGAAACCTTGTCTCTACTAAAAATGCAAAAATTAGGTCAGGCGTGGTGGCTCATGCCTGTAATCCCAGCACTTTGGGAGGCCGAGGTGGGGGGGATCACCTGAGGTCAGGAGTTCGAAACCAGTCTGGCCAACATGGTGAAACCCCATCTCTACCAAAAATACGAACATTAGCTGGGCATGGTGGTATGTGTCTGTAATCCCAGCTACTTGGAAGGCTGAGGCAGGAGAATCGCTTGAACCCAGGAGGCAGAGATTGTAGTGATCCAAGATCACGCCACTGCACTCCAGCCTGGGCAACAGGGCAACACTCTACCTCAAAAATAAAAATTAAAAATTAAAAAATTAGCCAGGCGTGGTGGCAGATGTCTGTACTTGAACTTCTCAGGAGGCTGAGGCAGGAGAATTGCTTGAACCCAGGAAGCAGAGGTTGCAATGAGATTGTGCCACTGCACTCCAACCTGGGCAACAAGAGCAAGACTCCTCAAAAAAGAAAAAGAAAAAAAAATCCTAAAATTCACATGGAACCACAAAAAAAAAAAAATCCTATATAGCCAAACCAATCGTAAGCAGAAAGAACAAAGCGGGAGGCATCAAACTACCAGCCTTCAAAATACATTACAAAGCTATAGTAACCACAACAGCACGGTACTGGCATAAAAACAGACACACAAACAAATGGAATAGGATAGGGAACACAGAAACAAATCCATGTATTTATAGCCAACTGATTTTGGACAATGGCACCAAGAACATTCATTGGGGAAGGGACAGTCTTCAATAAATGGTGCTAGCTTTGGGAGGCTGAGGTGGTAGGATTGTTAAGGCCCAGGAATTCTGAGACAAGCCTGGGCAATAGAGTGAGACCTTGTATCTAAAAATAAAATTTAAATTTGAAAATTCAGTAAATATCAAACTAGATATTTATATGCAGAAAAATGAAACTAGACACCTATTTCTTACCATACACAAAAATCAACTCAAAATGGATTAAAGACTGATATGTAAGACTTTAAACTATGAAACAACTAAAAACATAGTGGAGGCCAGGTACAGTGGCTCAAGCCTGTAATTCTAGCACTTTGGGAAGCCGAGGTGGGCAAATCACTTGAGGTCAAAAGTCCGAGACCAACCTGGCCAACATGGCAAAACCCTATCTCTACTAAAAACATAAAAATTAGCTGGGTGTGGTGGTATGGGCCTGTAGTCCCAGCTACTCGGGAGGCTGGGGCAGGAGGATTGCTTGAACCCAGGAGACAGAGGTTGCAGTGAGCTGAGATCGCACCACTACACTCCAGCCTAGGCAACGGAGTGAGACTTTGTCTCAAAAATAAAAAAAGAAATAAAATAATAAAATAAAAACATATGGGAAACACTTTAGGACATGGTTCTGGGCAAAGACTCTATGAACAAGACCTCAAAAGCACAGACAACAAAAGCAAAAGTAGACAAATTGGAAGATATATATATATATGCATATATATATATATATATATATAAATAAATGTATTTTTTAGATTGAGTTTTGCTTCTCGCCCAGGCTGGAGTGCAATGGTGTGATCTCAACTCATTGCAACCTCCGCCTCCCAGGTTCAAGCGATTCTCTTGCCTCGGCCACCTGAGTAGCTGGGATTACAGGCACCCACCACCTCGCCCAGCTAATTTTTTTAAAAAATATTTTTAGTAGAGATAGGGTTTCACCACGTTGGCCAGGCTGGTCTCAAACTCCTGACCACAGGTGATCAGCCTCCCAAAGTGCTGGAATTAGAGGCATGAGCCACCATGCCCAGCCTGGCATTATATTAAAAACTTTCTGCAACTTTCTGCACTTTCTGTTGTAGCAATTTCTTTTCTGCACAGCAAAGGAAAACAATCAACGGAGTGAAGAGACAACCTAAAGACTGGGAGAAAATATTTGTTAACTACTATTCATTCAACAAGGGACTAATGTCCAGAATATACAAGGAACTCAAATAACTTAACGGCTGAACAAATAAGCTGAATAAACATCTTTCAAAAGAGCACATACAAATGGCAAACAGGTATGTAAAAAAAAGCTCAATATCACTAATACAAATTAAAAATCACAACGACATTTCCTTTCATTCCAGTTAGAATGAATACTCTAAAAAAAAGTTTAAAATTTCTCTGCATCTATGAGGATGCAGAGAAAGGGGAACCCTTACATATTGTTAGTAGTAAAGTAAATTAGTACAGCTATTATGGAAAACAGCATGGAGGCTCCTCAAAATATTAGAAATACAATTACCATACGATCCAGCAATCCCACTACTGGGTATATATCCAAAGTGAAGGAAATCAGTACATAAAAGAGATATCTATCGGCACTCCCATGTTTATTACAGCACTATTCACAATAGCCAAGATACAAAATCAACTGAAATGTCCATCAACAAATGAACAGATAAAATGTGACATATATGTACAATGGAATACTATTTTTTTTTTTTTTTACATGGAGTTTTGCTCTTATTGCCCAGGCAGGACTGCAATGGCCCAATCTCAGCTCACTGCAACCTCTGCCTCCTGGGTTCTAGCGATTCTCCTGCTTCAGCCTCCCAACTAGCTGAGATTACAGGTGCCCACCACCATGCTCAGCTAATTTTTTGTATTTTTAGGAGAGACAGGGTTTCAATATGTTGGCCAGGCTGGTCCCAAACTCCTGACCTCAGGCTATCTACCCGCCTCAGCCTCCTAAAGTGCTGGGGTTATAGGCATGAGCCACAGCTTCCAGCCTACAATGGAATACTATTTAGCCAGAAAAAAAGAAGGAAATTCTGTCATTCATGGCAACATGGATAAACCTGAAGGACATTATGTTAAGTGAAATAAGACAGGCATAGAAAGATAAATATTAGCCGGGCGTGGTGGCTCACGCCTGTAATCTCGGCACTTTTGGAGATCAAGGTGAGCAGACCACGAAGTCAGGAGTTCAAGACCAGCCTGGCCAATATGATGAAACCTTGTCTCTAAGAAGTACAAAAATTAGCCGGTGTGGTGGCACATGACAGTAGTCTAGCTACTAAGGAGGCTGAGGCAGGAGAATCGCTTGAAACCATGAGGCAGAGGTTGCAGTGAGACAGGATCGTACCACTGCACTCTAGCCTAGGTGACAGAGTGAGACTCCATCTCCCCCCCACCAAAAAAAGATAAATATCACAAGTACTTACTCCTATGTAGAAGCTAAAAAGTTTATTTCACAGAAGTAGAGAGCAGAATAGTGTTTACTAAAGGCAGAAAAGGGTAGGGAGGAAGGAAAGGTAGCCAAAGGTTAGTTAACAAATACAAGAAGTATAGCTAGATAGGAGGATTAAGTTTTAGTGTTTTATAGCACTATAAGATAGCCATAATTAATAACAATTTACAGTATATTTTCAAATACCTAAAAGAGCGAATTCTGAATGTTCCCCGGGCAAACAAATGATAAGTGTTTTTGAGGTGATGGATATACTAATTACCCTGATTTGATCACTTTCAAAATAGCACACTGCACCACATAAATATGTACAATTGTTAACATAACAGTTAAAAATAATAAAGCAGGCCAAGCGCTGTGGTACATACCTGTAATCCCAGCACTTTGGGAGGCCAAGGCAGGTGGATTGCCTGAGCCCAGGAGTTCAAGACCAACGTGGGCAACATGGCAAGACCCTGTCTCTACAAAAAAATACAAAATTTCATTGAGGTGGTACATGCCTGTGGTCCAGCTACTCAGGAAGCTGACACAGGAAGATTGCTTAAGCCCAGGAGGTGGAGGTTGCAGTGAGCCAAGATCATGCCATTGCACTACAGGTTGGGCAACAGAGCAAGACTCTGTCTCAAGAAAATGAAATAAAATAATAATAAAAGCAAAAAGGGCCAGGTGCAGTGGCTCACACCTGTAATCCCAGCACTTTGGGAGGCCGAGGCGGGTGGACCACGAGGTCAAGAGATTGAGACCATCCTGGTCAACTTAGTGAAACCCCGTCTCTACTAAAAATACAAAAAATTAGCTGGGCATGGTGGCGTGTGCCTGTAATCCCAGCTACTCAGGAGGGTGAGGCAGGAGAATTGCTTGAACCCAGGAGTCGGAGGTTGCGGTGAGCCGAGATCACGCCACTGCACTCCAGCCTGGGTAACAAGAGCGAAACTCCATCTCAAAATAATAATAATAATAATAATAAAAGCAAAAAAATTAATTGTATTTCTGTATACCAACAACTCAATGAGAAATTGAAATTAAAATAGACGCATGATAGGTGCTTTGAGAACAGAGATAAGGGGAATCAGTTACAGAAAAAAGGATATTTGAGCTGGACTTTGAACAATGAGTAGGTGAGTAGGTACTTCTCTGTTAAGGATATTCAAGGCATTGGGAATAGCATTAATGGAGAGGTGAGAATGTATAATAAGAATACAAAGACCAGGCACAGTGACTGACACCTGTAATCCCAGCACTTTGGGAGGCCAAGGCAGGTAGATCACTTGAGACCAGGAGTTCAAGACCCTGTCGCTACTAAAAATACAAAAATTAGCTAGGCATGGTGGTGCATACCTGCAATCCCCTCTACTTGGGAGGCTGAGACAGGAGAATCACTTGAACCTGGAAGGTGGAGATGGCAGTGAACTGAGATCATGTCACTGCACTCCATCTTGGGAAACAGAGTGAGACTGTCTCTCAAAAAAAAAAAAGAAGCCAAGCATGGTGGCTCATGCCTGTAATCCCAGCACTTTGGGAGGCCGAGGCGGGCGGATTATCTGAGGTCAGAAGTTCAAAACCAGCCTGACCAACACGGAGAAACCCTATCTCTAATAAAAATACAAAATTAGCCAGGTGTGGTGGTACATGTCTGTAATCCCAGCTACTTGGGAGGCTGAGACAGGAGAAGCACTCAAACCAGGGAGGTGGAAGTTGGCGGTGAGCTGAGCTTGTGCCACTGCACACCAGCCTGGGCAACAAAACTCCATCTCACCGAGAAAAAAAACAAAGACTTTGAGGGGCCTAAGGGGCATGCATATAAGTAGTGTACATGGTGTCTGCCACATCATGGTCCCAGCAAACTGCCACATCATGGTCCCAGCAAACTGCCACATCATGGTCCCAGCAAACTGCCACATCATGGTCCCAGCAAACGTCTCTTACTTTGATGCTTGCTGCTCTATTTGATGATAGAAACCACTGGATACAAACAGTCTTAAACTGAATGTAGTCCAGACAAACTAGGTAACATTGCATTCTCCTTCAATTCAAGAAGAGCGCAAATACCATCACAGCAACAAAAAATTCCCCACACGGAACGAACTAATAAAATGTGCCTGAAGATATAGCACTCTAGGCCACCAGCATTCCAAGTATGTCATGTGAATCATGCCACATAGTTATAACCCCTTGTGCAAGAAAGATAGACGCCAAAGTTCAGGTTCCTTGTCCAGATCCCAAATTTAATAGATAGCACCTATACTCATGAATTAATTATTTGAAACTCAGCCTAGTAGCTCAGACTCTGCCAACTAAACTAAGCTGAAAATACATCTACTTAGCTCTGACAAGGCCCTTCCAGTTAATGGTGTGATGGAGAACAGTTTCAGATTCACCCATGGAATATTTTTCAAATGTTCTAAACTGACAGGATGATGGTTGCACAACTCTGTGAATATACTTAAAAACACTGAAATGTTTGTCAAGTGAATCATATGATGTGTGAATTAGATCTAAATAGAGCTGTTTTCTTCAAAAGAATCATTTTCAAGAGGGATTTTATGACCACTTAAAAAATGCTTCTTATGTTCTGACCAAACAGATAATATTCTGCAGATTTAGTACCCACCAGTTTAAATGCCAATCATCTTTTAAAATCAGATACATAACTCAAAGAATTCTTGTAAAATGACAAGCAGCACACTCTTCTTTTTTGCTGTTTTATTTCCCAGCCAGACCCAGATTAGGTTACGTTAAATCTTGTCATAAAAGAAAGTATCTGGCATAACTGTATCTGGCAATAAAATTCTGTTAGCCTCTAGGCACAGTAGCTCACACCTATAATCCCAGCACTTTGGGAATCTGGGGTGGGAAGATCACTTGAAGCCAGGAAGTCAAGACCAGCTTGGCCAGCAAATATTCCATCTCTACTAAAATTTTTAAAAATTCAGCCAGGCATGGTGGTGAGTACCTATAATTCCAGCTGCTAAGGAGTCTGAGGCAGGAGAATCTCTTGAGCTCAGGAGTTTGAGGCTGCAGTGAGCTATGACTGTGCCACTGCACTCCAGCCTGAGTGACAGAACCAGACCCCATCTTAAAAAAAAAATTCTATGTTAGTTTTAGTTCCAAGAGTCTTTTTTAAGTGTAGCACATCATTAGTTTTACACTCATCATTCAATGAATTAGCCCGTTTCACCAATAATAAACAAAGTGATAGAGCATTTAGGTAATTTTCCCAAATCCTCAGGCTTCTAAAACACTGTCCCACCATTCTGCCAAGGAGCTTTTTTCTAAGATATTTTCTTACCTGGCTTCAAAGGTGTGACAATAGCTTGCTGAAGATGAGTCTTTCTCAAAGGAGTTTTGCCCTGAAAAAGCCCTCCAGTTCCATTCTTCCCCAGTAACTTATTCTCCAAATTGGCCTTCTCCTCTGAAAAGGGAAGATCATCATTGTCCAAACAATGAGCAAGGAAGCAAAACAAATCACTATCATGCACTTAAAATGCAAGCTAAAGCTCCCTACCAGTACACTTGGCAAGTACAAGCAAAGTTCTAGCAATCAAAACAAAAAGTACACATTACACGTCAGAGATAGACTATAAAAACAATCCCTAAAAAACTGCAACATTGAACAATGTATTATAAAAAGGAAAAGTACAAATTCTGCTCTGTGAATAACTCCTTATCTTTGTTCGGTACATATTTAGGGTCATACAAGCATGAACTGGCTTTATCTACCTCCTAAATACATCATGTTCCTCTTGAAGAAAACTGTAACCATCAGGAACTGTAGGGCTTACAAGAGATATCTGTATTTTTTTTTTTTTTTTTTTTTTTTAAAGACAGGGTTTCACCATGTTGGTCAGGCTGGTCTTGAACTCCCAACCTTGGGTGATCCACCTTGGCCTCCAAAGTGCTTGGATTACAGGCGTGAGCCACCACGCCTGGCCATCTGTATAGTCTTACAGAGTTTCCTCCTCACTGGGGTGGTGGGAGGAATAAGGGGTGTGTGAGGGTAGAGCAGAGCTAGGTTCTTTGAAGAAATTTTATCTTAGATTCTACTGTGCCCAGACATCAGTACAAAGAAGGGAAGGGTGTGTTCCACCAACAGCCTAGTGATAAGAGTTTCAGGAATGCAATGAGACACAGCAACAACCACCCTGTGCATATATACTCTGATTGCAACTGTGTAAAAAGATGTGACTATTTGGGGAAAAAAATGGAAAGTAATATATTAAAACTGAGGTCGTTTTGTTAGCCAAAAGAATTCTGGCAAAAACAAAAAGAAAAATAAAGGAAAAAAATTTTAAACTAAGGTGGTTTTGGAAAAATAGTGGGGTCATTTTTTTTCTCCCGAATTGTATTTAATTGTATACTTACACTAATTTTTTCTTTTCTTTTTTATTTTAAAGAAAAGCTTAAAAAAGAAATCTTGAGACAGCCCAGCCATTTCCTTAGGGTTCCAGTGAAGCAAGGGCACGGGGAAGATCTCTGCAGGACAGCTGGCCCTTGTATTGACCCTTCCTCCCACACCACCTCCAATGGACTCTTCCTCTCAGGATCCCCAGTGGATGCCATTAAAGTCCTTTTCCAAAAGAACGGTACCTGCCGTTGTTTGGCAGGTGTCATTTAGACAATGCATTATAGGGATAAGTGCACACATTTGGACAAAGCATTATACAGGTAAGCATAGCTGCAATGGACTCACTCCTGCTCCCCACCAAATATTGATAGTGATTTCTCTGGATAAGGAGGATGGAGACATGAGAAAGAATCAAAAGGGCCTCATCAGATAATATTCCAAAGTAACGTAAAAATATAACCACATTCTTATTTATTGTTGGCCAAGCAATGCTATCTCTTTCTGGGATTGGGTTCTTAATAGCATAATCCTTCCATTTAAAAATGAATTGAGAGCTGGGTGCAGTGGCTCACAGCTGTAATCCCAGCACTTTGGGAGGCTGAGGCGGGTGGATCTCCTGAGGTTGGGAGTTTGAAACCAGCCTAACCAACATGGAGAAACCCCTTCTCTACTAAAAATACAAAATTAGCCAGGTGTGGTAGCACATGCCTGTAATCCCAGCTACTTAGGAGGCTGAAGCAGGAGAATCACTTGAACTGGGAGGCAGACGTTGCAGTGTGCCAAGATCACACAATTGCACTCCAGCCTGGGCAACAAGAGTGAAACTATGCCTCAAAAAAGAAAAATGAATTGAGAGCTGATTACAACGAATCACTATTACAAATCACTATTTGTTTTGCTCACGCCTGTAATCCAGCACTTTGAAAGGCTGAGGCGGGCAGATCACCTGAGGTCAGGAGTTCAAGACTAGCCCGGCCAACATAGCGAAACATCGTCTCTACTAAAAATACAAAAATTACCCAGATATGCTGGTGGGTGCCTGTAATCCCAGCTACTTGAGAGGCTAAGGCAGGAGAATTGCTTGAAACCCAGAGGCGAAGGTTGCAGTGAGCCGAGACTGCACCACTGCACGTCAGCCTAGAAAACAGATCAAGACTCCATCTCAAAAAAAAAAAAAAAAAGAATTGAGGGAGGGGTGGCAGGAGGGAAGTGAGAGTAGTTATAAAAGGGCAATACAAGAGATCCTCGTAATACCAGAACTGTTCAGTATCTTGTCTGTGGTGGTAGATACATAAACTAATACAGATGATCAAACTGCAGAGAACTTAATACACATACCTTTTAAAAAAGTGAATACAAGTAAAACTGGAGAAATCTGAGTAAAACTGGGGGACTGTATGAAGGTCAATATCCTAGCTGTGATATAATCTATGCCCAATGATAACAGAGAAAGTTTTTATGTGGCTGCCATCACTACAGACATATTTGAGCATGGAGTTTTGCTGAACCCTGGTTCATCTGAATTTTCCCATACATCCACATAAAGCTTAAATCTGACATTCTGAACTACAAAATATTAATTTGCACTGATGGTTCCATTCCCCAAATACTGGGCATTTCAATTATTCCCATAATATCATGGATGACAAAATGTCTTGGTGCAGAAAGGAGTTGATATTTATTTTCTTACAATCCCTTCTATTTTTGAAAAGTCCTCAGCAAGCCACTAATCCTTAAAATTGCCAGAGAAAGCAGGCACTTACCAAACCATGAATCTACATTTTGAGTATCTCCCTCATCCAAAGATGAAAAATTGATGAAGTCCGAGGGGGCATCATAGGAATAAGAGCGTCTAACTTGTGACATTGTCTCCCACTTAGTGCAGAAGGGCAGGTTTTTCCCAGGATTCGTACCGCTTTTCTCAACAGGTCACCTTCTGAAGAAAGAAATGGTTGCACATAAATCTAAGTAAATTCCCCAGTAATTACTTTGGTTTTACCATCACGTTTGTAATTTTGCACACCACCTACAATTTGCTGAAAATAGTCTTACTCTGGGCTAGGCCCAGTGGCTCACGTCTGTAATCCCAGCACTTTGGGAGGCCAAGGTGGGTGGATCACCTAGGTTGGGAGTTCAAGACCAGCCTGACCAACAGGGAGAAACGCTGTCTCTTAAAAAAAAATAGCCTTACTTTGTCCAATCGATGTAAAAATTAGTTTCTCGGGTAACTTAAAGACACTCCTTGAGGTAAATATGTTTGGAATTAGAAAGAGGTGGGCCAGACACAGTGGCTTAGGTCTGTAAACCCAGCACTTTGGGAGGTGAGAAGACCACATGAGTCCAGGAGTCCAAGTCTAGCCTGAAAAACATAGAGAGACCCTGTCCCTAAAGAAATAAAAATTATCTGTAAGTATAATAGTTGATCTTGTCTCTAAAAGAATAAAAATCATCTGTAATTAGTTGACTCTGTCTCTATAAAAATTAAAATTAGCCAGGTGCAGTGGCTCACGCCTGTAATCCAGCACTTTGGGAGGCCAAGGCGGGCAGATCACGGGGTTAGGAGTTGAGACCAGCCAGCCCAATATGGTAAAACCCTGTCTCTACTAAAAATACAAAAATTAGCCAGGCATGGTGGCAAATGCCTGTAGTCCCAGATACTCAGGAGGCTGAGACAAAAGAATCACTTGAACCCGGGAGGTGGACATTGCAAAGAGCCAAGATCGCACCACTAACACTCCAGCTTGGGGGATGAAGCAAGCCTCCGTCTCAAATAATAATAATAAAAGAAAAAATAAAAAGTATCTGTGAGTAATCAGCAAATATAAAGAAAAATTAAAAATTAAAAATTAAAAATAAATAGCCAGGCGCAGTGGCTCACGCCTATAATCCCAGCACTTTGTGAGGTCGAGGCAGGTGGATCACAAGGTCAAGAGATCAAGACCATCCTGGCCAATATGGTGAAACCCCATCTCTACTCAAAGTACAAAAATTAGCCGGGCATGGTGGCAGGTGCCTATAGTCCCAGCTACTCAGGAGGCTGAGGCACGAACCTGGGAGGCAAAGGTTGCCATGAGCCAAGATCGGGCCACTGCACCCAGCCTGGTGAGAGAGTGAGACCCTGTCTCAAAAAAACAAAAAATATACTGCTAAAGCATCATCCTTGTAGCTAAATTTTTGTACACATCCATAACTCTTCCCTTAAGATAAATCCTAAGAAGGGGAATTGCTGGGTCAAAGGCTCTTGACACATACCGTGAAAATATCCCTCAGAAGTAAAACACCCACTTACATTACCAGGAGTGTGCCAGTTCCCCAAACCCTCCCCAACTCTGGGCACTGCGGTGCTCATTTTCTCTAAACTATAACACATAAGCTATCCACTGAGATAAATCATGAGATTAGTTATCCCCAACCTGCATCTCCACTCAGTGGTTTGCCCAGCATTTCACAGCTTCTCTCTGTGGACTAGGGTAATTCAGAATGTACTTCTGGGGGCCAGGCACGGTGGCTCACGCCTGTAATCCCAGCACTTTGAGAGGAGGCAACAGGGCAGGCAGATCACTTGAGGTCAGGAATTTGAGACCAGCCTGGCCAACATGGTGAAACTCCATCTCTACTAAAAATACAAAAGTTAGCCTGGCATCGAGGCATGCACAGCTACATGGTAAGAATCGCTTCAACCCTGGAGGTTGCAGTGAGCCAAGATCGTGCCACGGCACTACAGCCTGGGGGACAAAGCGAGACTGTCTCAAAAAAAAAAAAAAGTACTTCTGGTCCTTATAGTGTCTCAGAAACATACAGGCTTTTTTGTTTGTTTGTTTGTTTGTTTTAGAGACAGGGTCTCGCTATGTTGCCCAGGCTGCAGTGCAGTGGCTATTCACAGGTGCAATCCCACTACTGATCAGCATGGGAGTTTTGACCTGCTCCATTTCTGACCTGGGCTGGTTCACCCCTCCTTAGGCAACCTAGTGGTCTCCCGCTCCCTGGAGGTCTCCACACTGATGCCGGACACCCGATTGGCACAGCACACTACAGCCCAGAACTCCTGGGCTGAAGCAATCCTCCCACCTCAGCTTCCCAAATAGCTGGGACTACAGTCACGCACCACCATGCCCGACTGTTTGTTTTTTTGAGACCAAGTCTCACTCTGTCACCCAGGCTGAAGTGCAGGGTTTACCATGTCGGCCAGGCTGATCTTGAACCCCTGACATCAGGTGATACACCTGCCTCAGCCTCCCAAAGTGCTGGGATTACAGGTATGAGCCACTGCACCCGGCCAGAAACATTTGTTATAACAAATATTTGGTTTATACAGTGACATCTTTCAAGACACCAGAGAATGTCATCTTCCCATGGTCTCTCCTATGCTCACTGCAGCCAGAATTCCACAAGTTATCTTTATAACAATGCTCTAACTGAAGTACTTAGTGTAGAAACATGACATTTTAGAATTGAGAGGAAACTGAATAACACCTAACCTTTGCAGTCCATAGACACTAATTTAAAGCAAAAGGGATTGTCTAAGCTCACACAACAAATATCTTAAGGATCATAGTAAAAACAGTTACCAGAGGTGTTCATTACATGCCAGGTGCCATGATATACTAAATATATACTATTCTGATACTCAAAACAATCCCGTAAAGCAGCAATTATTCCCATCCTAGAAGCTGAAATCAGAAAGGTTAATGACTTGTCCAGTATCACACAGTTATGTGAAAACAGAGCCAGATCTAGACCCGAGGCTCCTGGCTTCAGCACAATGTTCTTTCCACATGCTTCTACCCTCTTACTGTGTGAATTAAAAAAGTGTGTGAGTGGACCAGGCGTGGTGGCTCACGCCTATAATCCCAGCACTTTGGGAGGCCGAGGCAGATGGATCACGAGGTCAAGAGATCGAGACCCTCCTGGTCGACAAGGTGAAACCCTGTCTCTACTAAAAATACAAAAATTAGCTGGGCATGGTGGTGTGCGCCTGTAGTCCCAACTACTCGGGAGGCTGAGGCAGAAGAATTGCTTGAACCCAGGAGGCGGAGGTTGTGGTGAGCCGAGATCCTGCCATTACACTCCAGTCTAGGTAACAACAGCGAAACTCCGTCTCAAAAAAAAAAAAAAAAAAAGTCTGTGAGTGAGGTTAAGCTCTCTATTTGCATGGAAAACAATACTATATTTATTTCCAAGTAAATCCATTCTCCACAGTCTTCTGTCTGAAATAAGGGTTCTTTAGTATTCCCATTCTAAATTTTTCTCTGTCCTCTGTTTCTACTTTCATTATTCTGCTTAACCCAATAAGCTTTTTGTTAGTGGTTCACAATAGTGTGTAATTTGCAAGGGACCATAAGCTGTGGACTTAAAGATACCTCGGTTCGTTTCTCCGTAACAAGGATGACACTCTATATCCTCACACAAAAAGTAGATCTAGTCCTGGACACAAAGGAACTTAACATTTACATAGATGCTAAAGTCCTATCATACACAATAAATAAGATAGTTTGTTTAAATTATACAGTATGAACTCTAAGAGAATTCGAAATTAACGTGGCTAAAGTCAAGGTATGATTAAATATTTTTCATTGACCATGACCTAAACAGTAGCGAGTACACTAAAATGGAAGTTACCTCCTTGACAGCCACTTTCCAAGCTTGGGGTAGCCAAGGGACAGTTTTGGCCAATGAAAACTAAGTAAGAATCTGCTGAGGGATTCCTAGAAAAATGATTTATTTCCTGATAACTGCTATTGCCCTTATTCTGCCCTTTACCTTTATCCTTCTTGCCTTGAAGGCAGATAGAGCTATGGCAGCCATCTTGTATATATGAGTAGCTGGCCCAGAGCATAACAAACATAGGCCTTAACATCAAAAATCAGCTACTATCTACCTTCAGACTTCTGGTGTTTTTTTTTTTCAATTTTCCATGACTTGCTAAACAGACTTCTTATATTAAAGAAAAAATAAATAAATAGGCCGGGTACAGTGACTCATGTCTGTAATCCCAGCACTTTGGGAGGCTAAGGCAGGCAGATTGCCTGAGGTCAGGAGTTTGAGACCAGCCCGGCCAACATGGTGAAACCTCGTCTCTACTAAAAATACAAAAATTAGGCTGGGCGCAGTGGCTCATGCCTGTAATCCCAGCGCTTTGGGAGGCTGAAGCAGGTGGATCACGAGGTAAGGAGTTCAAGACCAGCCTGGCCCACATGGTGAAACCCCAACTCTACTATAAATACAAAAATTAGCCAAGTGTGGTGGTGGGCACCTGTCATCTCAGCTACTCAGGAGCCTGAGGCAGGAGAATTGCTTGAACCCAGGAGGCAGAGGTTGCAGTGAGCCAGGATCACACCATTGCACTCCAGCCTAGACAATAAGAGCGAGACTTCATCTCAAAAATAATAATAGTAATAACAAAAAAAAAAAAGAAATAGCCAAAAATTATAAGAATAATAATAGTAATAACAATAATACTTTTTATATAAGTCATTATAGCCACATTTTCTGCCACTTGTAGTCAAAAGCAATTCCAACTAACAGAAGTCCAGAATGCCCTCTCTGGCAATTACCACATGTATATGACAATAGGCAAGTCACTAAACTCTCTGCCTACCTTCTTACCATAAACAAATAAGAAGGTACTTCATGTGCTATGAAATACACTATTGTAAGGTATGATCACTGCTGATACCTTTCCTCTCCTTGACCACATTTCTATTCAAAGGATTCTTAGTGAAAGATTCCTCAGTGACTGACAGTGGTTGAAAACGCCTTGCTGCAAGGAGGAAGTTTTTCTTTTCTTGTGAACAAATATACTAGAAGACATGGGAAAATCTTGGATTCCCATGATCTTAATGCCTAACTCAGGTCCTGGGAACACGTCCCAGGCATGAATGTAATGAAGGCAATGAAAGCTGGGGGAAGGAAGAGGCAGGAATGTAATATGTAGCCTCAAAACCATGATTTCACCAAAGCATGATGCTGAAAACTACCTACCTGGAAACTATTCCAATTTAACCCTTCACATACATCCTTTTTTTTCTTTCTTTTTCATCTCTGTTTTTTAAAGACATAAGGTCTTGCTATGTTGTTCAGGCTAGACTCGAACTCCTGGACCCAAAGAATACTCCCTCCTCAGCCTCCTAAGTATCTGGTGGTGTGTGTCTGCAGTCCAGCTAGTCAGGAGGCTGAGGTGGGAAGATCACTTGGGCCCAGGAATTCGAAGTTGCAGTGACCCACAATTATGCCACTACACTCCGGCATAGGCAACAGAGTAAGACTCTGTCTCTTAAAAGAGAACAACAACAACAAAAAAAACAAGTTAAGCAGTATTTATTTCCCTAGATCTATGTTTGCAGCCCAAAAGAAACTAAGCTTTCTGAAATTTTTATTAAATATTCTTAACAATATTTCTGAAAATCAACAGCAATGAGCATCTAATCTGTTGATTTTCGGAAATAATGCTTCCCATCACATGGCCTATAAACTAGCTATTAACTTACCCAAATGGGCCGGTGCAATGGCTCATGTCTGTAATCCCAGCAATCTGGGAGGCTGAGGCCGGCAGATCTCAAGGTCAGGAGTCCGAGATCAGCCTGGCCAATATGTTGAAACCCCGTCTCTACTAAAAATACAAAAACTAGCCCAGTGTGGTGGCATGCACCTGTAGTCCCAGCTACTCAGGAGGCTGGGGCACAAGAATCACTTGAACCCAGAAGGCAGAGGTTGCAGTGAGCTGAGATGGTACCACTGCACTCCAACCTGGGCAATAGAGAGAGACTCTGTCTCAAAAAAAAAAAAAAAAAATTTATCCAAATGTAATATATTCTCTTCCTAATATTTCTATACAGAACTACCAGCCTGGCCAACATGGTGAAACCCTGTCTCTACTGAAAATACATAAAGTAGCTCAGCATGGTGGCACATGCTTGTAATCCCAGCTACTTGGGAGGCTGAGGCAGGAGAATCGCTTGAATGCAGGAGGCAGAGGTCACAGTGAGCTGAGATCATGCCACTGCGCTCCAACCTAGGCAATAGAGTGAGACTTTGTCTCAAAAATAAATAAGTATATTTCTATGTAGAACTAAAAATGATTCCTGGGCAACTTAATAAAAGGGTATATACATTTGAAAAAGTAAAAATAACAACAGCTATTAATTTTTTTTTTGAGACAGAGTTTCACTCTTGTTGCCCAGGCTGGAATGCAGTGGCGCAATCTTGGGTCACTACAACCTCTGCCTCCCAGGTTCAAGCGATTCTCCTGCCTTGGCCTCCCGAGTAGCTGTGATTACAGGCGTCCGCCACCATGCCCAGGTAATTTTTTGTATTTTCAATAGAGACAGGGTTTCACCATGTTGGCCAGGCTGGTCTCTAATTTCTGACCTCAAGTGATCCACCCACCTCAGCCACCCAAAGTGCTGGGATTACAGGTGTGAGCCACCACGCCCAGCCAATATCTACTAATTAGCACTTAGGACATGAAAGACACTGTTGGCAGTGTCTTACTACATTGTATTATCTCACTAAAGCCTCACAATAATTCTATAAAGTAGGTACTGTTATTATCTTCATTCTATAGTGAGGGAACTGAGGCACAGAGAGATTTACTATTTATTTGCAGTCATGCAGCTAAAAAGAAGTCAAGTCAAGATTCCAAACTGAACAGACACTGAAGGTTGTGTTCTTATCCACTGCTTCTCATATTTATTTAAAAATAGACATTTAAATAGATAAATAACAAATGTCATGGAGTAAGAGACAAATTATAGATAATAACTACCAAATGCTATCTCCTGTAAGCCAGGCACCTTACCAGACACTTCACGTAAATCATCTCATTTAAACTGCATCAACAGCGTAGATGATAGATAGATGTCTTTATAAATAGATGCTACCACCATCATTTTATAAATAAGGAAACAAGCTCAGAGAAGTTACACTATTCCAAGATCACTGAATTAATACATAGCAGTGTTCAGTTTTAAAAGAGCAGGTCTGCAGGATTCCAAAATCAGGGGTCTCTCTAATACACAAGTTTTCCTGTAAACATAGCTTCAAAAAGGAGATAGGTAATCAAATCAGATGATCCTGTTCGACAAATACAAATTCTGTTCTTTACGAAAACTAAGCATCACTAATATGCTCATAATGAAAACTTTAGCAAATTACAAATCCTGTTCTAAATATATTTGGAAAGCTCTGATCTCAATCTTCCCATAAAATAAAATTTTAGAATCTCTTGTTTCCTCTTTTTTTAAGTGTGCTTTTACATATAAAGTTTTTCCTCTATGTAAGATGGAGGTTAGTGAAAACTTCTTAGTGATATTCTAGAGGAAAGAGACTATGAAGAGGATTTTCTTTTTTTTTTTTTAAGACGGGGTTTCACCATGTTGGTCAGGCTGGTCTTGAACTCCTGAACTCAGGTGATCCGCCCGCCTTGGCCTCCAAAGTGCTTGGATTACAGGCATGAGTCACCACGCCTGGCCTAGAAGAGGATTCAAGCAACAGAAAACAGGCTGTCCTCTGAGGTCTAAGACTACATTTGATTAGTGGGGGATAAAAGGTGACGGATATAAACCTAAGTACATGTAACCTTTAGGTGAAATTTTAAAAACAAAATCTTATTTTCCTAACATGATCTGTTTTTTGAAAAAGCTTCTTTTGAGCTATATTTTGGTATAGAACGGCCAACTCAGAAGACCATCCCCTCTCCCTGGAAAAAGAAAATAAATAAATACATATCCATTGAGAAGTCTGACTCTTTTTCACTCTTTTCAATGAAAGCTGATAGCACAAGTACATTAAGAAAATCAAAAGTTAACTACTGGGTTATTTCGGTTTCACGACACTACCTGCTCCAGAAACAATAAATATTAGGATGTGAAACCTTCAAAAATTAAAGTCCACAGGGCCTAATGGGAAATGGAACAGGCCAGAGCCAAAGGCAGCTGTTTAAATGAGAGAGCCCCAGGCACGGTGGGAACTGGATGCCTTCCTGCACCCCTTAATCAAGATTGAATTTCTGTCAACAGGTCTCACTAAAAAAAAAAAAAAAAAAGGCACATGCGTCAACCACATTCCCCCAAACAAATCAAGCTGCCAAGAGAGAGAATCAGCTTCTCATTTCAAAATTATCTGAATCTACCACAGCTTCAGATCCTTGCAAAACTTTAGAAATATTCTGGATAGAGAAATAGCTATTAATGACCAATAATCCTACAAAGATCCAAGAAAAAAGCCTATCTTGTATGCTATGAACCAGTTAGGTTTCTCTCAAAACTGCCTATTCAATACCATCCCTTATATCTTTTTTTTTTTTGGAGACAGAGTTTCGCTCTTGTTGCCCAGGCTGGAGTGCAATGGCGGAGCTCGGCTCACCACCACCTCCACCTCCAGGGTTCAAGCAATTCTCCACCACAGCCTTCCAAGTAGCTGGGATTACAGGCATGTGCCACCACGCCCAGCTAATTTTGTACTTTGAGTAGAATCTGGGTTTCTCCAAGTTGATTAGGCTGGTCTCCAACTCCTAACCTCAGGTGATCTGCCTGCCTTGGCCTCCAGAAGTGCTGGGATTACAGGCATGAGTCACCTCACCTGGCCCATCCCTCATATCTCATATCCCATTTTTGTTTACAAAAAGCGAAGACTAAAAGGATATATATATATATACATATCAGCCAGGCACGGTGGCTCATGTGTGTAATCCCAGCACTTTGGGAGGCCAAGGGTAGTGGATCACGAGGTCAGGAGTTCAAGACCATAGCCAACATGGTGAAACCCCATCTCTATCAAAAATACAAAAATTAGCTGAGCGTGGTGGCGCACACCTGTAATCTCAGCTACTCAGGAGGCTGAGGCAGAAGAGCTTGAACCCAGGAGGTAAAAGTTGCAGTGAGCAGAGATCCCACCACGGCACTCCAGCCTGGGACTGGGACAGAGCAAGATTCCATCTCAAAAAAAAATTTCTTCCCTCCAAGAACGCACAATTGAATGGGAGAATGCAAACAATTACAATACAGGGCTATCTGTGCTGCAAGAGGGCATAAACAGAGAGCACTCTGGAAGTGCAGAGAAGAACACGGTAAAGGAGGATCAGAGAAATTTTCCTGATGGAAGTCATACCTAAAAGATACAGACAGACCTTCGGCGTTCTACAGGCTAAGAATGAACATTGACTTTTTCTAGTGTAAGAGATAAATGGAAGGGGAAGACAAATACAAATTAGGAAGAGTGCAGACAAAGCAATGTAACCTATTCCCACATTCATCTGAAATTAACCTCCCATTGCCTCCCATCTTTCTTCACTCTCAAACCAAAAATAACTAGTCTTGACAAGCTCTATAAATCAAAAGGTACAGGTTCAGAGCGGGTGGGGGAAAGCTGCAAGGGGGTGCATTCTAAGCAGGGTAAAATAGTGGACTACAGCTCCTCAGGAAAACAAAGACTTTGGTGTGATAGATGCTCTCAAACACCCTGCTATTGAGCCTGTGAGATGTGACTTGCCTATTTCTATTAAAGTCATGGATTCTACTATTAATGTAATAAAATAAACAGAGTAAGTCAAGACTTCATTAGAAGTATAGTTAGTTAAGATGGTCCCATCCAGGCAGTGCCATTTCCCCAGGCACATCCTCTCCTGCTTTCACAAGGGAAAAGAGATCCTGTTACATTACCACAAGTAAAATGGAGTGGAGTTATTTTCATCTTACCCAGGGAGAAAACAGCTACATTTTTTTTTCTTGTATATAAGGGATTAGCAGCAGTCAGTAAATGGCAACATAATCCAGCATGCAATTTTAGCTGTTAATCAAAGTCACAAACTAAGTCTGAAAGAAGTTTAATGGACTGTGTTTCCACATTTATGTTTGCTAACTTCTGTGTTGAAATTGGATCTGTTTACAGAAACAGATCTATGAAGCTTCCAAAATTGGGTCAATTTAAAATCCAATGACAATCCCTCACTGTCCAACACTCAGAAGTCAGCACAGGACACGTGGACACTTGTTCTAATTCATCACTGCCCAAAAACTTCAAGCAAATATTTCCTATCATTTCTCTCCCAAACTTGTATGTTTCATTTTGCCCTTTTTTAAGGATTACAAACTCAATTCTGCTTTAATTTATCCATAGAACCCAACAAACCATAATCTACCTATAATTAATAGGACCTAGACAGAAATCAGTGATGCTGTTTACTTCTAGGACCAATAATGACACAGAGCTTTGCAGAATACTAAAAGGAAATCTCAGTAGAATCCCAAGTGATCTGATATTCCAATGGTATGAAGCTGAAAAAGTTTGTAATGGTTGACAATGGGGCTGCAGATTACAATCCTAGTCAAATACCAGTTATTTAATTTTATAGAGATATCTACCCTTCAAAAGGTATCTGGTTTGGGGAATACACACAAACACCCAAACCCAAGAACCTAATAAAAGTGTTTATTAGGTGGCTCATGCCTGTAATCCCAGCATTTTGAGAGGCCAAGGCAGGTGTATCATTTGAGGTCAGGAGTTAAAGACCAGCCTGGCCAACATGGCAAAATCCCACCTCTACTAAAAATACAAAAATTACAGCTGTGGTGATGCACCTGTAATCCCAGCTACTCAGGAGGCGGAGGCAGGAGAATCACTTGAACCAGGGAAGCAGAGGTTGCAGTGAGCTGAGATCATGCCACTGTACTCCAGCCTGGTCAACAGAGTAAGACTCTGTCTCAAAAAAAACAAAGTGTTTACCTATGGATGGTGAGAGTGAAGAAGAAAGTAACAGGGTTGGAGGAAGATTTTAAACTATGATGCTTTTTGTATTCTTTTGACTTTTGTACCATGTAAATATATTATCTATTTTAAGATTATACATTTGTGTCTATGTGAATATAAACTGTTTTAGTGGGTATGAAAATCAGCATAATCTTCCTATAAGGCACTTTGGTGTTATGTGTCAAGAGTCTTAAAAATATGCATTCTTGGGCCGGGCGCGGTGGCTCACGCCTGTAATCCCAGTGCTTTGGGAGGCCGAGGCAGGTGGATCACGACGTCAAGAGATCCAGACCATCCTGGTCAACATGGTGAAACCCCATCTCTACTAAAAATACAAAAAATTAGCTGGGCACGATGGCGCTTTTCTGTAATCCCAGCTACTCAGGAGGCTGAGGCAGGAGAATTGCCTGAACCCAGGAGGCGGAGGTTGCGGTGAGCCGACATCGCGCCATTGCACTCCAGCCTGGGTAACAAGAGCGAAACTCCATCTCAAAAAAAAAAAAATATGCATTTTTTTTTTTTTTGAGATTGAGTCTCATTCTGTCACCTAGATTGCAGTGCAATGGCGCAATCTCAGCTCATTGCAGCCTCCATCCTCCCAGGTTCAAGCAATTTAGCCAGGCTGGTGTTGAATTCCTGACCTCAGGTGATCCACTGGCCTTGGCCTCCCAGAGTACTGGGATTACAGGCATGAGCCACTGCATCCAGCCAAAAATATGCATTTTTTGACTAGCAATTGCACTGGATAAAATAATATAAAGAACCAAATAATGGAATACTATACAGCCATTAAAATTATGTTGTAGAAAAATTTAGCTGGGTACAGTGGCATGAACCTGTAGTTTCAGCAACTCAAGAGGCTGAGGCAGAAAGATGGCCTGCGTCCAAAAATAGAGGCTGCAGTGAGCTGTGATCACGCCACTGTTAAGTGGACACTCCAGCCTGGGTGACAGAGCAAGACTCCGTCTCAAAAAAAAAAAAAAAAAAAAAAAATCTGTCTATCTAGTCAATTCTGCTTCCTAACTTTACCCATAGCAAAGAAAATTAAGTATGTCAAAGGGTATTTAAATTTCCCCTCCTCTTTCTCCCAGGAATTCAAAGAGAAATAGGGAAGAGACCCAGAAAAGGCTGAAGGAAAATTAACCAGGAGATGTAGAAAATCCCTGTACATCTCCTGGTACCTAAACAAGAAATGACAGACTTTCACATAATCCTGGACAAACTTAATAAATCAATTATTTATTTATTTAATAATTAATTAATTAATTAATTTTATCAAGGTTGGAATACACAGTTTTAACCATAAGGTTGGCCAAATAAACCCTATTTAGATAATTTGAAAGTCTAAACAAATTTACCAACCTAGTTGAATACAGCCCAGTTTTTCATACCTGCAATTTTGTTGTCAATTCAGATAGTGCTTTCCTGCCTACTCAATTCAACAGGTATTTAGTGGGTGATTCCTATGCACCAGGATTGTTTTGGTCCCTGTCTAACCAAACTGTGCTTATCAAGATTCAGACAAGGGGGGTTTTGTGAAGCAGAGAAAGACAAACTGGCTCTTGATCTCCCTCACCTCTAAACTGTCAGGACACTTACAAAACAGTAGAGCACTCACATGGTGTCCTGTCTTGTTCTGATTCTCACTGTCGATTTCAAACCATCTTTTTGTCCCCAAACATACCAGTAAACCTTTGAGTACGTCACACATCTGTATACCCATAGTATCTCATGCCAATCTGAGCACACAGTACCCTCAAAGGTCAACTAAATGGCTGAGTTAGCTGGGAGCCACATAATTTTGATACAAGAATGCCAGCTTCATATTGAACTAACTCACCCAAACCAACCAGGGCAGGGGGTGGTAATAATACACTAAGGCTACAATACAAGAACATTCTTACCACAGCAGCAACCAGTCCTTTTTTTTGAGACGGAGTCTCGCTCTGTTGCCCAGGCTGCAGTGCAGTGGCACAATCTCGGTTCACTGCAACCTCCCTCTCCCAGGTTCAAGCCATCCTCCTGCCTCAGCCTCCCTCCCAAGTAATTAGGATTACTGGCACCCTCTACCACACCGAGCTAATTTCTGTATTTTTAGTAGAGACTGAGTTCACCATGTTGGCCAGGCTGGTCTCAAACTCCTGACCTCTGCCTTGCCTCCCAAAGTGCTGGAATTACAGTTGTGAGCCACCGCGCCCAGCCTAAATAGTCCTATTTTTGACAACATCTGATGAATGAGAGAAATTCAAAGAGAGGCCATAGGATGCCAAGACAAGGTAAGGGTGAACCAGGAAGTACGCCAAGAGTTGGCCTTAAAACAAAATCTAGGAGTCAAAAATCCTTTTCAATCCTAAGTAGGCCTGATCTGGGGGAGTCCCTGTTACTGAAGTACTAGAAAAAAAATTGTGTATATTTTTTCCACTACTGAAGTAGTGGAAAAAAAAAAAAAAGAAGAAGCTATATGTCAAGAAAACAGGGGTTAAACCAATTCTATAATATTATAACCTGGTTTGGTTTTCCTTCCCCCAGTCTATAAATGTTATGAGAAAGGAAATGATAAAGGGAATAATACCTGGTGATTCCATACAAAATGAGAGGGCTGGACAAATATGGATAACATCGAATCAACTTTAAATGCCAAATAGAAGACAACTCCAAGTGGAATTAAACTCTCCCTCAATTATGTTCTCACACCATCTAATTACCTTCCTGCTTTAGACAAAAGTTTTGAGATGTACTTGTTTGTGACTACCTCTGTTTTCCTCCATCAAACGCCACACTTCCTAAAGGCAGGGCTGCTATTTCACCCATTTCTCGAAATTTATCTAGATTCTAGGCCTCGGTTTCCTCCTCTGTAAAGTTGGAACAAGAATAGCACCAACTACATTGACTTTGCGAGGAAATGAAATGAGAGTTCAATGCTTATAAGATGTTAGCATGGTAATAATAATTATCGTTACCGTTATTAGCCGACAGCCTCCCGCAACTCCTTTCTCCCTCGGTTTCCCGGACGTCCTTCACAGCAAAACCCTGTTGCCAAGAGAAAGGCGGCCCTAATCCTCCGCTTGCACCCTGCCCTGCCTGGGCGGCGACCGAGCACCGCAACCGCCTCAGAGGCCAGGCCTAGCGGCGCGAACGGCACTAAAAGCTGGAAGGTGAACTCCAGCAGTTCCAAACTCCGGGATGAGGGAGACCCAAGCCCTACTGCTCCCTCTTTTCTTCCCAAGGCTCACCTAGAGTCGCCTCAGCTCTGACAACGACGCGCCAACCAACCCTCCACTGGATTCATTCACTATCGTTGAAATTTTGAACCCCGGCAGCCTAGTCGAATGCACCAATCAGAGCGCCGAGAAGGCAATTCCTGGCTCCCTATTGGCCCCACAGAGCGCGGCAATACCGGAAGTCAGAAGGAGGCCCAAGTGAACCACGCCGCCGGCTTCTCCTGGGAAATGTAGTCTCCTGCGCCTGCGTGAGCCCATTTGACCAGCCCTCAGGAGTACATTACTACAAAGACCGGAGTGCTCCGCCCGAAACTATTTGGGAAAGGTGGTACCAACTGAAAAAGTGGAGAGTCAACTTAGATCATAGAATGACGGGCATCCTGGAACTCCCCAAGCTTTCAGGGAAGAAAACTCTATTTTTTAAAATAATTCTCGCTATGGTTGTGCATTATGCCTTGAAGGTTCGTAGGAGTCCACTTCGTCTTAACATGGAGTCTCCTGCATGCAACATAGACTCGCCCGTAGCGTCCTTCCCATTCTTGCTTGAGTCTTGCAAACCCTTTACCCAGTCCCTGCCCTGACCTTATGAAACCCGCGGTTCGTTGGGTACTTTATCCGGTTTTATTCCCTACTGCATCTCAGGCTTTATGATCCCCATGTCGTAAAAAGAAAACAAAGGCTCGGAGAAGTTGAAAAAACATGTCCAAAAATCACATGATAGATGGAGAAGATGGGATTAGAATGAACTGTTCTTTTTATACATCACCAATAATTAATTAGAGGCCCTGCTTGGTGACGCTGTCCTGTAATCCCAGCTACTCTGGAGGCAAAAGCAGAAGGATCCCTTGAGACCAAGAGTTCCAAACCAGCGTAGATATTACAACAAGACCCCCCACACACACACAATCTTAATTTTTAAAAAATCAATTAGAAAATAACAACAAGAACAACAAAACAACCCCCTTTATAGTAGCAGCAAAAACTAAAGACCTCAAAAGCCTAGGCTGGGCGCGGTGGCTCACACATGTAATCCCAGCACTTTGGGAGGCCGAGGAGGGCAGATCACTTGAGGTGAGGAGTTCAAGACCAGCCTGACCAAAATGCCAAAACCCTGTCTCTACTAAAAATACAAAAATTAGCTGGGCATGGTGGTGCGTGCCTGGAATCCCAGATACTTGGGAGGCTGAGGCAGGAGAATCACTTGAATTCCGGAGGCGGAGGTTACGGTGAGCCAGGATTTTGCCACTGCACTCTAACCTGGTCAACAGAGTCAGACTCTGTCTCAAAACAAAAAAAAAAAGGTCAAGACAATTGCAATGAAAATCCCAGTGGGTTCTGTTCTGGAATTTGCCAAGTTAATTCTGAAGTTCATATGGAAGAGCAAAAGCACAATTAGTGACATCTTGAATTTTGAAAAAGATTGGGGGGAACTGACATACCAGATTTCACACATATTAACATGAAATTATAGTTTGTTTGTTTTTTTTTGAGACAGAGACAGGGTTTTGCTCTTGTTGCCCAGGCTGGAGTGTAATGGCTTGATCTCAACTCACCCCAACCTCCACCTCCCAGATTCAAGCAATTCTCCTGCCTCAGCCTCCCAAGTAGCTGGGATCACAGGCATGCAGCACCATACCCAACTAATTTTTTGTATTTTTACTAGAGATGGGGTTTCTCCATGCTGGTCAGGCTGGTCTCAAACTCCCAACCTCAGGTGATCCACCCACCTCAGCCTCCCAAAGTGCTGGGATTACAGGCGTGAGCCACCGCGCCCAGCCTGAAATTATAGTAATTTTTAAAGTACGATGCCAGGCGCGGTGGCTCATGCCTGTAATCCCAGCACTTTGGGAGGCTGAGGCGGGCAGATCACGAGGTCAAGAGATGGAGACCATCCTGGCCAACATGGTGAAACCCCGTCTCTACTAAAAATACAAAAAATTAGCTGGGCATGGTGGTGCGTGCCTGTAATCCCAGCTAGTCAGGAGGCTGAGGCAGGAGAATTGCTTGAACCCAGGAGGCGGAGGTTGCGGTGAGCCGAGATCGCACCATTGCACTCCAGCCTGGGTAACAAAGGCGAAACTCTGTCTCAAAAAATAATAGTAATAATAATAAAATAAAAATATAAATACAAAAATTAGCCGGGCATGGTGGCATGTGCCTGTGGTTCCAGCTACTCGGGAGGCTGAGGCAGAAGAATCACTTGAACCCAGGAGGCAGAGGTTGCAGTGAGCCGAGATTGTGCCACTGCACTCCAGCCTGGCGACAGAGCAAGATTCCATCTAAAAAAAAAAAAAAAAAAGGATTAAAGTATGGTTTAGTTAATTCACACCCATGGAGGTGCAGTCAGCGAAATCCAGTCACAAAAACCATAGGACAAAAGATTTAGTTTCTTCAAAACATAAACTGTCAGAGTTTTGTTTTCTTTTCTTTTCTGTTGGTTTTTGTTTGTTTGTTTGTTTTGTTTTTGAGATGGAGTTCCACTTGTCGCCCAGGCTGGAATGCAATGGAGCGATCTTGGCTCACTGCAACCTCTGCCTCCCAGGTTCAAGCGGGTCTCCTGCCTCAGCCTCCCAAGTAGGTGGGATTACAGGCACGAGCCACCAGACTCGACTAATTTTTTATATGTTTTGGTAGAGGCAGGCTTTCACCATGTTAGCCAGGCTGGTCTCAAACTCCTGACTTCAGGTGATCCTCTTGTCTTGGCCTCTCAAGTACTGGGATTACAGGCATGAGCCGCTGCAGCCAGCTTTTGTTTTCTTTTTTAAGAGTCCTTGTATTGTAGAGATACATATAGATATGGGAGGGAAGAAATTACTCTAGCACCTGCTTCCAAATAATTGGGAGTAGGCAGTGAAGAGAAGTAGGTGGGAATACATACATATACTCATGTATGAGTTTGAAATTTTCCACAATTGACAAGGAGTGGTTGCCAGGGTAGCGGGGAGGAGTGCCTCACACCTGTAATCCCAGCGCCTTGGGAGGACGAGGCAGGTGGATGATTTGAGGTCAGGAGTTCAAGACCAGCCTGGCCAATATGGTAAAAATCCATCTCTACTAAAAATACAAAAAAATTAGCCAGGCGTGGTGGCAGGCACCTGTAATCCCAGCTACTTGGGAGGCTGAGGCAGGAGAATTGTTTGAATCTGGGAGGTAGAGGTTGCAGTGAGCCGAGATCACCATTGTACTCCAGCCTGGGCAACAGAGCAAGACTCTGTCTCAAAAAAAAAAAAAAAAAAAAGCGGGGGAGGGGTTGTTGCTGTGGTGGTGGTTTTGTTGTTTTGAGATAGGGTCTTGCTGTCAACCAGGCTGAAGTGCAGTGGCAGGATCACGGCTCACTGCAACCCCAACCTCCCAGGCTCAAGCGATCTTCCTGCCTTAGCCTCCCAAATTGCTGGGACTACAAGCATCAGCCACTGCACGTTGTCTAAAAAGAGGTATTATTAAGTATGGTATTGTCGTGGAAGTTAAAGGTGGGGAAATCAGTAGAAGAGTTTAAGAGTGCAGAAACGGACTCAGCTGGTCGTGATTGCTCCTGCCTGTAATCGTAGCACTCTGGAAGGTGGAAGTGAGAAGATTGCATGAGCCAGGAGTTTGAAATCAGCCTGGACCACATGGCAAGATACAAAAAACTTTTAAAATTAGCCAGGTGTGGTGGCACATACCTGTAGTCCCAGCTACTCAAGAGGCTGAGGTGTGAAGATTACTTGAACCTGGGACATCAAGGCTGCAGGGAGCCATGATACTTCAGCCTGGGCAACAGAGCCGGATCCTGTCTCTAAAAACAAAAACAAACAAAACATTGCAGAACTCATGTATATCAGAATTTAGTAGGCCAGTGCAGTGGCTCATGCCTGTAATCCCAGCACTTCAAGAGGCCAAGGGGGGGCAGATCATTTGAGGTCAGGAGACCAGCCTGGGCAACATGGCAAAACCCCTTCTCTACAAAAAATACAAAAATTAGCTGGGCATAGTGGTGCTCACCTATAGTCCCAGCTACTCCGGAGGCTGAGGTGGGAACATCATCTGAACCTGGGAGACAGAGGTTGCAGTGAGCCTAGATCACACCACTACACTCTACCCAGGAGACCCCATCTGCCCCCAAAAAAGAGGAAGAAACAAAATTGTCCATCAAACACATGAAAAGGTGCTTAGCCTCACTATGATAAGGGAAATTTAAACAAGAAAGTACCATTTTTCACCCATTAGATTAACCAAAATTAAGAGTTTGATAGTATCAAAAATGTGTAAGGTAACTCAGCAGGTAGGAGTATAGATGGGTGCAGACAACTATTGACAACTTTTTTTTTTTGAGACAGAGTGTCTCTCTGTCACCCAGGCTGGAGTGCAGTGGCACAATCTGAGCTCACTGCAACTTCCACCTCCCAGGTTCAAGCAATTCTCACGCCTCAGCCTCCCTGTGTAACTGAGATTACAGGCACCTGCCACCATGCCCAGCTAATTTTTTAATTTTTAGTAGAGATGGGGTTTCACCATCTTGGTCAGGCTGATTTCCAACTCCTGACTGCAGGTGATCCACCTGCCTCAGCCTCCCAAAATGCTGGGATTACACACATGAGCCACTGCACTCAGCCTACTGACAACTATTAAAATGTCAAGTATTCCCTGTGCCATAGGACTTCCATTTCTAGGTTTCATTCCAAGAGATACGCTCATCCAGTCACACATCCCCAGTTGCTGCAGCATTTATTGAGCACCTGCTATGTGCCAAGTCACCATACTAAGTGTGGGGATACAGCAGTAAAAACACAGACAAAATTCCTGTCCTCGTGGAGCTGTCATCCTAAGGGAGAAGATGGATGCTAAATGAGATAAATAAGTCAATGACCTGGTGTATTAGCAGGTGATAAATGCAAAACCGTTTGCTTGCAAAGCCCTGAAGTGTGGATGGCAATAAAATGACAAAGGCAGAAGCTGGACAGAGGGCAGGGGTCTGCCTGGGCTGTGGCTGTCTCACTTTCAGTACCCACATCACCTGACCACCAGGCATGAGCCTGCCAGCCACGGGGTAGACAGGCTTGTGTCAAGGTGGGGGTGAAGGTAGTTTGCTTTATGTTAGGCAGGAAGAGGCATCAGGGCTATTGTCCTCTGAGGACTACTGGGCAGAAGGTAACTGACCGAATGAATAAATGAATGAATGAGGCAATGCCAGGAGGCCAGGATGTGTGCAAGAGCTTCCCAAGTCCTTCCAAATGAACAGGAGGTAAGCCTGATCCAAGAGTTTCCTGTCCTGTCATTTTATCTGCTCATTTTAGGCTGAGCTTCAAGTTCTCTTTCTCTGTGAATGGGAGATTATGTGGTCTGAATCACTGAAGCAGAATTTTAGAGCTGGAAGGAAGCACAGACACATCTGGCACACCCTAGCCACAATTTCAGTTATCACCGAGGGAAGGGGACAAGAGTGGAAATAGGGAAATCAATTAGTAGTTCATTGCAATGTAGTTGTGAGAAAATGGAAACCACCTAAATTTTCACAAATAGGGGAATATTTCAATCAGCTGCCTACAGAATGGAACACTAAGCAGCAGGTTTTTTGTTTCTTTTTTAAAGATGGGGTTTCATCATGTTGGCCAGGATGGTCTCGATGATTTCTTGACCTTGTGATCCGCCCGCCTTGGCCTCCCAAAGTGCTGGGATTACAGGCGTGAGCCACCACGCCCAGCCTAAGCAGCAGTTTTAAAAAGTTCCATTGATCTGGACTGACAGGAGATACATTTTTGAGTTAAAAAAAAGTGAATTGCATGGCCGAGTGCAGTGGCTCACATCTGTAATCCTACCACTTTGGGAGGCTGAGGCAGGCAGATCACCTGAGGTCAAGAGTTCGGGACCAGCCTGGCCAACATGGTAGAACCCTGTCTCTACTAAAAATACAACAATTAGCCAGGCGTGGTGGCTACTTGGGAGGCTGAAGCAGGAGAAGTGCTTGAACCTGGTGGGCAGAGGTTACAGTGAGCCAAGATCGCAGCATTTCACAAAAGCCTGGACAAAAGAGCGAAACTCCATTAAAAAAAAAAGAAAGAAAAGAAAGAATTATTGATTGACATAAATTCATTTTGACAACATTACGTTTTTTTAAATACTCAATGTTCCACTTTTCCCATGGGTGTGTATAAGTAATAACCATTAGCACTTACCACATGCCAGCCACCATTAAAAGTATTTTACATATATTAACTCATATATCCTAACAATAACTCTATGAGATAGTTAATGTTACCACACCCATTTTATAGATTGTAGAAATTGAGGCTTAGAAAGATTAGACCACTTCTCCAAGATCATACAGCTTTTGTATGACAAAATCAGAATTTGGCTGGGCCTGGTGGCTCATGCCTGTAATCCCAGCACTTTGGGAGGCCGAGGTGGGTGGATCATGAGGTCAGGAGTTCGAGAGCAGCCTGGCCAACATAGTGAAACACTTTCTCTACTAAAAATACAAAAATTAGCTGAGCATGGTGGCAGGTGCCTGTAATTCCAGCTACTTGGGAGGCTGAGGCAAGAGAATCACTTGAACACAGGAGGTGGAGGTTACAGTGAACCAAGATTACACCACTGCACTCCAGCCTGGGTGACAGAGCAAGATTCCGTCTCAAACAAACAAACAAACAAACAAACAAAATCAGGCTTTGAACCCAGGAAGGCCTACTCCAGAGACCAACCCCCTAACCACTGCTCTGTACTGCCTCTCCTACGTGGATGCATATATGGAAAGTTATGGAATGCATTGGAACCAAATTATTTTTAAAAATTCTAAAAATAAATAAAAGTTATGGGAGAATTCATAACAAATTAGCAAGAATGGGAAATTCAGAGGGGAGAAGGTTTTTTTTTTCCGAGACAGAGTTTCACTCTTGTTGCCCAGGCTGGAGCGAGTGCAATGGCTTGATCTTGGCTCACCACAACCTCTGCCTCCCAGGTTCAAGCGATTCTCCTGCCTCAGCCTCCTGAGTAGCTGGGATTACAGGCATGCACCACCACACCTGGCTAATTTTGTATTTTTAGTAGAGATGGGTTTCTCTATGTTGGTCAGGCTGGTCTCGAACTCCCGACCTCAGGTGATCCGCCCATCTCAGCCTCCCAAAGTGCTGGGATTATAGGCGTGAGCTATCGCGCCCAGCCAGAGGGGAGAAGTTAAACTGGATTTATACAGACAAAGGATAGATAATTTTAGTCTTTAATTAAAAAAAAATGTTTCTGGTTTTTTGTTGTTGTTGTTTTTGAGATGGAGTTTTGCTCATGTTGCCCAGGCTGCAGTGCGATGGCGCAATCTCTGTTCACCACAACCTCCGCCTCCGGGGTTCAAGCCATTCTCCTGCCTCAGCCTCCCGAGTAGCTGGGATTACAGGCACGCGCCACCATGCCCAGCTAATTTTGTATTTTTAGTAAAGATGGTGTTTCTCCATGTTGCTCAGGATGGTCTCAAACTCCTGACCTCAGGTGATCCGTCTGTCTTGGCCTCCCAAAGTGCTGAGATTACAGAGGAGAGTCACCTTGCCCAGCCAATTGCTGTGTATTATTTGGGTGATTTGAATTTATTATTTTGTAACAGTAAAATTGCAAAGGTGAGAGAAGGAGGAGCCAGTAAAGTAGAAAGTTATTTAAGCTTTTCAGGCCGGTCATAGTGGCTCATGCCTGTAATCCAAGCACTTTGGAGGTGAAGGCGGCAGATCACCTGAGGTCAGGAGTTCAAGACCAGCCTGACCAACATGGTGAAACCCCATCTTAAAAAATAAATAAATAAATAATAATAAAAGAAAGTTATTTAAGCTTTTCAAATTCTGGGTTTTTTTAAATTTTTTTGAGACAGAGTCTTGTTCTGTTGCCAGGCGCCAGGCTGGAGTACAGTGGCACAATCTTGGCTCACTGCAATCTCCACCTCCTGGGTTCAAGCAATTCTCCTGCCTCAGCCTCCCTAGTAGCTGGGACTACAGGCGCATGCCACCACGCCCAGCTAACTTTTGTATTTTTTTAATAGAGACGGGGTTTCACTATGTTGGCCAGAATGGTCTCAATCTCTTGACCTTGTGATCTGCTCACCTTGGACTCCCAAAGTGTTGGGATTACAGGCGTGAGCCTCAAACTCTGTTTTTAAAAAGTGAGAGATTAGCTGGGTGTGGTGGCACACTCCTGTAGTCCTGCCTACTCTAGAGGCTGTGACAAGAGGATTGCTTGAGCCCAGAAGGTTGTGGTTCAGTGAGCTGTGATTATGCCACCGTACTCCATCCTGGGTCAGAGAATGAGACCCTGTCTCAAAAAATAATAAATAGTGAGAGGGAAACAAAGAACCAGCCTCAGGCTGGGCAAGGTGGCTCATGCCTATAATCCCAGCACTTTGGGAGGCCGAGGTGGGCAGATTGCCTCAGTTCAGGAGTTTGAGACCGGCCAGGGCAACATGGTGAAAACTTGTCTCTACTAAAATACAAAAAATTAGCTAGGCGTGGTGGCATGCACCTGTAGTCCCAGCTACTCAAGAGGCTGAGGCAGGAGAATCGCTTGAACCTGGGAGATGGATGTTGCAGTGAGCCAAGATTGCACCATTGCACTCTAACTTGCGTGACAGAGTGAGACTCTAAAAATTAAAAAAAAAATCTTTAAAAAGGAAGAAGTAGCTTCTACCCCTGCCGCTAACAAATCTGATCCTTGACTCTGTCTATTAGTCCCTCCCCCATTTAACTAGTGGTCACTAGGCCAGAAATCTGGACCTGCCTTCCAGCTCATTGGAGGCCTCCTACTTCGTTGGCTCTGCATGATGACTTAACTTCCAGACACCTCCAAGCAAGGTGGCTTCAATCACCCAAAGACACTCCTCTGAAGAAGGCTGCAGGTATAAATCATTGGTGACAGCTGTCAAAAAGGATCCCCAGGATTGCTTGGACCCAGAAGGTCAAGGCTGCAGTGAGCTATGATTACACTCTGCTCTCTAGGCTGGGCAACAGAGTCATACCCTGTCTCCGAAAACAAACAAACAAAAGAGTTCCCTGGAAAAGTCGGCACTGTGGCACGGTTTTTTTTTTCCTTCCAGCCTTCTCTCCAACCAAGTGTTGGGGCTCAGAAGATGATACTCCAAAATATGGTGCTTTGAACAAAGGAGTTGAAAGACCTCAGAAACAAGCTTCAGAAACAAGGTCCCTCTCTGACCTTCTCCTGCTCCCTGTCCCCATCATTCCCTTCCAAAGAGCAAGAAGGGGCTTTTGCTAAATTTCTTTCCCTTATATGACTGAGGGAAGTTCTTCCAATTGTGTTAAATGCAATTGTCTTAAATTCTCTCCCTAGGAATCTCATCAAACACACAGGGAAGATTAGTCTCTGGAGAGGAGATTAAAAGTAACCACCACACCCAGACAGGCCATTGCCTATTCTTCCAGAGACTGTTCCAAAACATTTTTTTTTTTTTTTTTTTGAGGCAGAATCTCACTATGTCCCCCAGGCTGGAGTGCAATGGTGCAATCTTGGCTCACTGCAACCTCCATCTCCCAGGTTCAAGCAATTCTCCTGCCTCAGCCTCCTGAGTAGCTGGAACTACAGGTGCCTGCCACCACACCTGGCTAATTTTTGTATTTTTAGTAGAGACAGTGTTTCATCATGTTGGCCAGACTGGTCTTGAACTTCTGACCTCAGGTGATCTGCCCATTGCCTCCCAAAGGGCTGGGATTACAGGCATGAACTATCACACCTGGCCTAAACTTTTTTTTTTTTTTTAACCTGAGAGATTTTATCTGCATAATAAGACAACCTTTGTTTGTAATGCAGTTCTGCCCTTTCCCATAACTTGTTGCCACCTGCCCAGAGCCCAGAGGAACTTTTCCCCAGACTATTGTCTATTCTTCAGGCTTATTAATTACCCCTAAATATAATTTACTCTTCCTCTAAAATTGCCTACACCCCCACTTCCCTCTCCATATTGAGGATATTTAAATTCCAACCATCCAGCCCTTCTTTGAGTCTCATAGTTTGTATAGCTCTCCTGCATATGTTCACATTAACAAATTAGCATGTCTTTTCTCCTATTAATCTGTCTATGACCAGTTCATTGCAAAAAACTTTTCATATCAAACCTCCAGAGGCGAAGTCTAAACTTCCCTACACAAGTAAGAGAGATTTGAATGTTTCTTGGTCTCTTCCTTTATGGCTGATGTTGGATTCATGTTGGGGGAGAATTACGAAGACCTTAGCACACATATTAAAAACAATAGACTGTAAGAAACAACCCAAATCTCCACCAACTGATGAATGGATAAATAAAATGTGGTATATTCCAACGAAGTACGGCTATGTGTACAACACAGATGAATCTGAAACATTGTGTTAAAGAAGCTACAGTCAGAAGGAACGATAATGTACTATTTAATTCACATGAAATTTCAGAATAGGCAAATGTGTGGAAATAGAAAGTAGACTAGTGGTTACCAGGGGCTGGGCCATAGGGTTGTGGCGGGATGGGAGTGACTGTTAACGCAAGGGATTATATTCTTGTTTTTTTTTTTGAAACAGAGTTTTGCTCTTGTTGCCCAAACTGGAGCACAACGGCACAATCTTGGCTCACTGATGTAAGATTGGTGGTAGCACTTTGAGACCAGCCTGGGCAGCATAGTGAAGCCCCATTTCTATAAAAAATTTTTTTTAAAAATAGCCAAGTGTGGGGCCGGGTGCAGTGGCTCACACCTGTAATCCAAGCACTTTGGGAGGCTGAGGCGGGTAGATCACGAGGTCAAGAGATCGAGACCATCCTGGTCAACAAGGTGAAACCCCGTCTCTACTAAAAATACAAAAAATTAACTGGGCAGGTGGCGTGCGCCTGTAGTTCCAGTTACTCGAGAGGCTGAGGTAGGAGAATTGCTTGAACTCAGGAGGCGGAGGTTGCGGTGAGCCGAGATCGCGCCATTGCACTCCAGCCTGGGTAAAAAGAGTGAAACTCCATCTCAAAAAAAAAAAAAAAAAAAATGGCCAGTTGTGGTGTTGCACACCTGCAGTCCCAGCAACTCAGAAGGCTGAAGTGGAAGGATGGCTTGAGCCTGGGAGTTTGAGGATGCAGTGAACTATGATTGTGCCACCACATTCCAGCCTGGGGAACAGAGGGAGTCCTTGTCTCACTTAAAAAACAAAAGAAGGGGCCAGGCGCGGTGGCTCACGCTTGTAATCCCAGGACTTTGGGAGGCCAAGGTGGGAGGATCACCTAAGGTCAGCAGTTCCAAACCAACCTGGCCAACATGGGGAAACCCTGTCTCAAAAAAATAAATAAATAAACAAAAATAAAAAATAAACAACAACAGCAAAAAAAGGCTGGGCGCGGTGGCTCATACCTGTAATCCCAGCACTTTGGGAGGCCCAGGCGGGCAGATCACAAGGTCAGGAGATCGAGACCATCCTGGCCAACCTGGTGAAACCCTGTCTCTACTAAAAAATACAAAAATTAGCTGGGCATTGCACGGTATGCACCCGTAGTCTCAGCTACTTGGGAGGCTAAGGCAGGAGAATTGCTTGAACTCAGGAGGCAGAGGTTGAAGTGAGCCAAGATCGTGCCACTGCACTCCAGCCTGGCGCCTGGCGACAAAATGAGACTCTGTCTCAAAAAAAAACAACAAAAAAAGAGTGATGCTAATACAGATACCTCATATATCTATACCTACCCACACACGTTTTTATATACATGTCTGTGTGTGTTCATATGTTTTTCAAATTTCTCATTTAAAAAGTAGGCCCGGTATGGTGGCTTACACCTGTAATCTCAGCACTTTGGGAGGCTGAGGCGGGCAGATCTCCTCAGGTCAGGAGTTCAAGACCAGCCTGGCCAACATGGTGAAACCCTGTCTTAAAAAAATACAAAAATTAGGTGGGCCTAGTGGCACACACCTGTGGTCCCGGCTACTAGAGAGGCTGAGGTGGGAGGACTGCTTGGCCCCAGGAAGTCAAGGCTGATTGTGCCACTGCACTCCAGCCTGGGCAACAGGGGTACCCTGTCTCAAAAAAAAAAGAATCTCAGAAATAGACCAGGAGTGGTGGCTCACATCTGTAATTCCAGCACTTTAGGAGTCCAAGGCAGAAAGATGTTTGAGCCCAGGAGTTCAATACCAGCCTGGGTAGCATAATGAGACCTCCTCTCTACAAAACAAAACAAAAACAAAAACAAAAAAAGAAAAATTAGCCAGACACGGTGGTGCACACCTGTAGTCCCTAGCAATTCAATAGATTGAGGCGGGAGAGTCGCTTGAACCCGGGAGGCAGAGGTTGCAGTGAGCTGAGATTATGCCACTGCACTCCAGCCTGGGTGACAGATTGAGACACCATCTCAAAAAAATTAAAAATAAAATAAAATAAAACAAGACAAGAAAGAAAGGCCTGGTGCTGCAGCGGCTCACACCTGTAATCCCAGCACTTTAGGAGGCCTAGACAGGCAGATCATGAGGTCAGGAGGTTGAGATCAGCCTGGCCAACATGAGGAAACCCCGTCTCTACTAAAATACAAAACATAAGCTGGGCGTGGTGGCGTGCGCCTGTAGCTACTCAGGAGTCGGAGGCAGGGGAATCGCTTGAACCCAGGAGGTGGAGGATGCAGTGAGTTGGGATCTAGCCACTGCCAACCTGGTTGGCAAAGCGAGACTCCGTCTCAAAAGGAAAAAAACACACAGTCATGTGTAGACAGTACAGAGAAGCATAAAAAAGAAAACTTATTATCTTTAGATTTAAATAAAACTTTTCTTTTTTTTTTTTTTTTTAATAGAGCCAGGGTTTCTCCATGTTGGCCAGGCTGGTCTCGAACTCCTGACCTCAGGTGATCCACCTGCCTCAGCCTCCCAAAGTGCTGGGATTACAGGCATGAGCCACTGCGCCCAGCCCTAACTTATTTTTTTTTAAATTAGATTCCAGTCAAAGATCATTTGAGAGCCATTTTCCAGACTTTCAGAATTCCTTTCCCAAACTACTATATCCATCTGTAGAAATATAAAATTCTTCATGTTCTTTCTGGTTTAAAAAAGCCTCGCTGGCTCCTCTGGTGCCTGTTTGATGTGCTGCTCGCATTGATACGCATTTACATTTTACATTCCATCTCCTCTCCACCACTTCCCTCAGCCATCCCAATTTATTTCCAGGACACCACGGGCTCTCACGCTGGGCTGCCAGGCCTTCACTTAAGCAATATCTTCTGCTTAAAATGCTCCTATATCCTTTCTCTCCTCGGCAAAATTCTATCCTTCTTTTGAGGGCCAGTTCAGTAAAGCCCCTATCTGTGGACAGTTTATGTGCCCTCTCCTGGGCTCCCAAAACACACTGAGGCTTCCATAACGATACTTTTCACATTGAAATAATTGTGACACCATAGGTTCAAAAATGTAAATCAGGGCCAGGTGTGATGGTTCACGCCAGTAATCCCAGCACGCTGGGAGGCTGACACAGGTGGATCACTTGAGCCCAGGAGTTTGAGACCAGCCTGGACAACATGGTGAAACTCCAGTCTCTGCAAAAAATAAAAAAATTAGCTGGGTGTGGAGGTACAAGCCTGTATTAACAACTATTGGGGAGGCTGACGAGGGAGGATCACCTGGGCTGGGGAGGTTGAGGTTGCTGTGACCTGAGATCACACCACTGCACCCAGCCTCCTGTTTTACGTTCTTTGTGGCACTAGTTACCAAAATTACCTTGTGTAGGGTCAGGCACAGTGGTTCATGCCTGTAATCCCAGCACTTTGGGAGGCTGAGATGAGCAGATCACGTGAGGTCTGGAGTTCAAGACCAGCGTGACCAACGTGGTGAAATCCCGTCTCTACTAAAAATACAAAAATTAACTGGATGTGGTGGTGGATAGCTGTAATCCCAATTACTCAGGAGGCGGAGGCAGGAAAATCAATTGAACCAGGGAGGCGGAGGTTGTGGTTAGCGAAGATTGTGCCACTGTACTCCAGCCTGGGCGATAGAGCCAGACTCCGTCTCAAAAAAAAAAAAGATAAAATTACCTTTAATCCCAGCACTTTGGGAGGCCGAGGCAGGTGGACCATGAGGTCAAGAGATCGAGACCATCCTGGTCAACATGGTGAAACCCCGTCTCTACTCAAAATACAAAAAAAATTAGCTGGGCATGGTGGTGCGTACCTGTAATTAATCCCAGCTACTAAGGAGGGTGAGGCAGGAGAATTGCCTAAACCCACGAGGCGGAGGTTGTGGTGAGCCGAGATCGTGCCATTGCACTCCAGCCTGGGTAACGAGCAAAACTCTGTCTCAAAAAAAAAAAAAGAAAATTACCGTGTGTGTGTGTGTGTGTGTGTGTGTGTTTTGAGACAGGGCGATCATTGCTTATTGCAGCCTCTACTGCTCACTGTAGCCTTGACTTCTCAGGCTCTAGTGATCCTCCTACCTCAGCCACCCCAATAGTTGGGATAACCAGCACACACCACCGTGCCTGGCTAATTTTTTTTTTTTTTTTTTTTTTTGTAGAGATGGGGTCTAACTATGTTACCCAGGCTGGTATTTTCTTAGTTTACTATCTCTCTCCAACTCTAGGGCACAAATCTCCATGAAAACAGGGGCCATGTTGTTCCTCTTATCTTCAGCAACTTAAATATTTGTCGAATGAATTTATGCAGCCTATTCTATGGGCCATACACTGTCCTACGGACTTTTTTATTTCAGACGGAGTCTCGCTCTGTCACCCAGGCTGGAGTGCAGTAGCACGATCTCGGCTCTGCAACCTCTGCCTCCCGTGTTCAAGCGATTCTCCTGCCTCACCCTCCCGAGTAGCTGGGATTACAAGCATTCACCATCATACCAGGCTAATTTTTTGTATTTTTAGTAGAGATGGAATTTAGTAGAGTTGGGGTTTCACCACGTTGGCTAGGCAGGTCTGAACTCCTGACCTCAGGTGATTCGCCTGCCTTGGCTTCCCAAAGTGCTGGGATTACAGGCATGAGCCACCGCGCCCGGCCTGCCCTATAGACTTTGCAATTAATAACTATTTTAATCATAATAGCTCAACGAGAGAGGTTGGTACCATTGCCCATTTTACAGTTGAGGACATTAAAGCACAGAGCAATTGAGAAACTTGCCTAACTAGCAGAGTTAGAACCCAGACAAAGTGCTTAACCACAAAGCGATGCTTTTTCTATATATAAACCGACGGACAGATGAAATAGCCTGATTGTCTGATGACTGACTGAATGAATGAATAAATGAAAATCTGGTTATAAATGATTCTTTGCGTCTCTCGATTCCCTGGATCTACCGCAAGGAGGCGATCTCCCCCCGGTCCTGATGCCAGTCACTTTAGGCGCGCACTCCCTTTGCGTCTCGGGCTCGCGCGCGTTGCCGCGGCACCGGAAGTGACTGAGCTTGCAAGTTCCCCTGTCTCTTCAGGGGAAACTGAGGCCGGCTTGTTCGGGAGAGACGGCGCGAGCAGTCAGCCAGGTAGGCCGGCAGCTAGGTAGGCCGGCCCGGGTCCGCGGCGCGGAACTCGGCCGCGAAGAGCTCTAGCGTCTAAAAGTTACCAGGCCGACCAAGGGGGATGTGGTCCCCCACGGCTCGCGGGGCTCGCAGGTGAGAGCGCCGCCTCCCCTGTGCGTGACAGCCGCTACGCCCAATGGGAGCCTTCGCCGTTTCGCTTCCTTGCCGGCTGGGTTCGCTGATTGGCTGCACTGGGGCGGGCCGCCGGGGGTGAGACCCCTCCTCCCAGGAAGGTCTAGGGGGCGCCCCTGGGGGAGGGCGGTTGCCTAGCAACGGGGCGGTGGCTCCGCGGGTACCAGGCCTAGAGAGCGCGAGAAGCCGCGAGGCCGGAGCCCGCCCACCCTGGGCTCCGGAAAGGTGCAGCCCCCGGCCCCAGAGCCCTCCTGGGGGCGCTAGGAAGCCGCTTTGGGCCTGTCCCCAGGAAAACGTGGTCTCAGCTGTGGGGGCCGTCGAGCAGGCCTCGACCCCTCTTTCTGACCCGAGGAGAGGCCCAGCGCCTCATCCTCACCCCGTCTTTGTGCAGGGCGCCGGCAGCCATTGTGTCCGGGCGGGGAATGGAGGACCCGGCAATCCCCCACCGCCACGTTCAGGGCCTTTGGGGAATTCAAAGAAAACCAGCGGCATTTGTGGGGGGTCTCCGGCCTTCAGCCTCCCGGACACGCCTGGCGGTGGCCTTCCCGAAGTCAGATCGCAGATCCGAGGCAGTTTCCCCGTCCCTGCGTCCCTCATCGAAACCTTGAACCCCATTGAGAAGTCCCTTCAGGGTTTCGGACGTCTCCACCTCACCCTGGACTGGTGCTTAAATAGAAAAAGGAAAGAAAAAAAAGAAAGAAAGAAAACCTAGCTAAATTCTACCAGCCACCTCCAGGAGAGTTCTCCTGGCTCCCAGTAGGAGGCGGAGAGCCAAGGGGCGTGCAAGAGCGAGGGGGCTGGGCTCCCGGGTGGCAGGAGGCCGCGGCTGCAGAGCGGCCGCCCTCGATCCCGGCGATGGAGGAGGAAGCAAGCGAGGGGGCTGGTTCCTGAGCTTCGCAATTCCTGTGTCGCCTTCTGGGCTCCCAGCCTGCGGGTCGCATGATCCCTGTAGCCGGAGCTGGGTTTTTTGCCAGCCGCCGCGAGGCCGGCTGAGTTACCGGCATCCCGGCCGCCACCTCCTCTCCCGACCTGTGATACAAAAGATCTTCCGGGGGCTGCACCTGCCTGCCTTTGCTTAAGGCAGATTTGAATGTAGGTGGTGCGGGGGAGGGGGAGTCGCGGGGGACTGCCCAGGGGGTGACTTTCCGAGGAAGACATTTCGGAGAAGAGGGGGTGGCTGGGGTAGAAAAGGCTGGTGAGAGATTCAGAGCCCACTCTTGGTGTTTTCGATTTGACTTAATTGAAGTATCTTGGAACCTAGACTTCCTAAGAGCCACAAAGAAACCAGTTTTGGTACCTGGAGGGAGAATGGGATGTTTAGGGTAAATGGCATGCATATTAATTTTTTTTTTTTTTCCTGAAGCTCTTTCTCTCTCTTCAGAATCTTATCTTGGCTTTGGATCTTAGAAGAGAATCACTAACCAGAGACCAGACTCAGTGAGCAGGTGTTTTGGACAATGGACTGGTTGAGCCCATCCCTATTATAAAAATGTCTCAGAGCAACCGGGAGCTGGTGGTTGACTTTCTCTCCTACAAGCTTTCCCAGAAAGGATACAGCTGGAGTCAGTTTAGTGATGTGGAAGAGAACAGGACTGAGGCCCCAGAAGGGACTGATTCGGAGATGGAGACCCCCAGTGCCATCAATGGCAACCCATCCTGGCACCTGGCGGACAGCCCAGTGGTGAATGGAGCCACGGGCCACAGCAGCAGTTTGGATGCCCGGGAGGTGATCCCCATGGCAGCAGTAAAGCAAGCACTGAGGGAGGCAGGCGACGAGTTTGAACTGCGGTACCGGCGGGCATTTAGTGACCTGACATCCCAGCTCCACATCACCCCCGGGACAGCGTATCAGAGCTTTGAACAGGTAGTGAACGAACTCTTCCGGGATGGGGTAAACTGGGGTCGCATTGTGGCCTTTTTCTCCTTCGGCGGGGCACTGTGCGTGGAAAGCGTAGACAAGGAGATGCAGGTATTGGTGAGTCGGATCGCAGCTTGGATGGCCACTTACCTGAATGACCACCTAGAGCCTTGGATCCAGGAGAACGGCGGCTGGGTAAGAACCAAGCCCCTTGTGTGTCCTTTTTCTTTGGCCTCTGGTCAGAGATCCCCAACAGCCCTTCTTCTGTATCTCTTTCTGTTGTGTTGGGTGATTGTTGGAGATGTTGATAGTTGAGGAGACCTGACTGGTCTCATTTCACAAAATAATCCTGTGCTTCAAAGATCAGGCAGCTTTCACTCTGGTCACCCCCAGGACTCCACTCTTCCATACTTGTGTTCCAGTTTCTCAGCAAAGAAAACTATAGCCTATGTGTTCATTAAGTCCCTAACCTGTGAGACTAGGAAGTTAGGTCAGTGTTTCCCTTAACTTATACAATAGTTCACATGCAAAGGGGTGATGAGTATAATGCCTAGAGATGATGGGCATCAGTGACCCATAGACCTCTCCATCTGTTCCCCGCAGGGCATCTCAGTCCTATCCTGGGCTTCTCTCCCCCAAATCATGTTCCCTTTATTTCAAAGTTTGCATGTGTGGCACTCTCCCCGCAGACTAGGGCATGGCCAGGCAGGAGTTCCCACTGGGTTGAATGGGTGAGAATTGTCAGATTTTAGGGCAGTATAGGCTGTGCAGAAGTTCATTTCCCCCAAAGTGTGCGACTTTCTGCCTCGTTGCCTTGTTTGTGGAGCACTAGCTGTGTCACACATTAAGCCTGGGGACTTTGCACTTCACTGCCTGGGGTCGGTTGGGGAGCCCCAGCTGCTCTCCCTGTTACTTTCCGGCCAGAGCCTTGGGGGCCTTCTTCAAGCACTGTTTGCTGGCAAAGCAAGAACCCAGTCTTTGGGGCTCTGTGGGACATTGAGGTTTGGGTACAGACTTCAGATGCCGGTCTAAGTCCTAGCCCTGTCATGTAACCAGCTGTGTGACCTTGGACAGGCTGAGTTACTTTCTTGAGGCGTAGTTTCTTCCACTAAAAAATGTGGCAAGCCCTCCTTGCCTTACAGAGTCTTGTAAATCTTGGTGATAATGTGAGCACAGTGACCGACACCAGCCACATTCCTTTTCCAAGGAGGGAGAATTCTCTTGCCCATCACTGAGTCAGGATGAGATGGTGGTGGAAGCGTCTTTACCAGTGGTCACTATGGGCAGTTTTTGCTCTTCAGTGAACTCAGTCCTGTTTCCTTGCTTATCTCCCTACCTAGGGGAGTGCAGGGTTTATGAGAGGTAGTCTATCCTCTCAGAATATGCAGAAAAGCAACAAGCTGTGGAAAATAAGTCATCCATTGAAGGAGCTGAGGTGGAAGGGGCCATGCACCATGGACTCAGGAATGTCAAGAATGCAACTGTCTGTAGGCTGGGCCTAGGGCGTGGCAGGCACTTCACTTTACCACTGAAGAGAGACCTCCTGGTTGGCCCTGGAACCCCACCCCCTCTCTCATTTCCCATTTCTTTGCAATTTCTTCAGCTCTTCTCCTATGCTAGCTTTTGTAAAAGGCAAGGGGGTCAAGTCAATAGAGGTTAGATAACTGGGGTGGGGTCAGGGGAGGTAAAGGTGGTGGGCTCTCTTGAGCTAAGGCTGACTAGACTTGAAAGCCTTTCTGTAAATGAACTCCCTGGGGGGGATAAATGATTAAATAGTTCCTGTTGGTTTGTTCAGTGACCTCTCCTATTCTCTCCTGCTTTGATTCTCTTTTGGGGCAAATATTTGTTCAGCTGATTACAGGATGGACAGGATTCCAGTACTGCACACACACACACCCTCTGAGGCATCTCCTAGTAGGGACTGAGGCCACTTGCCCACTTTGCCTGACTATTATCTTTGGCCAGTGGTCCTAATACCAGGTGGGTGTTGCCAGCTGTAAACAAAAGGCAGTCTGGGAGAGGTGCCTGGTCGGCCAGCCAGCCTCTGCAGAGGGCTACCCCTACCAGAGAATTGCCAGCTGCCCCGTGGTACATGTGAAGGAGACCTCAGACACAGCAGCTCTGGGCAAGTTCATTAGATTGCCATTGGATTGAAATTTCATCTTCCATCTCTTTGCTTAAGAATTATCAGAGCCCATTGGACAACATACCACATGTCACTTCCTCTTGGTGAAGAGAGGGGTTGTGTGTGGAAGAGTCAGTTATGTTAGAACCATTTCTGAGCATACATTCTCTCCCTGAGGCCAGGGAGAAAACATTTGAGTCAAGATCCTTTGAGCCTGGGTAAAAGGTACTGCCCCCTTCCTCTCAGGTACTGTCCTGTTCTGAACTGTACACTGACTGGCTACTGCGGTGGCATCTCGTAACTATGATGGAGGCTGTGGTTGGGAGATCCTTGAGGGTAGGAGTTATGGGCTGTTCTACTCAGGGCTGTGTTGTAAGTTTAGCCTCCCTACAGAAAAGGGGAAGGAAATTAGCCTTTATTGAGTACCTGTTAAGTACTAGACACTGTGTTAGGTCCCCTACTTCTGCAACCAATATTTATTGAGCATCTGCTGTCAAGCTGGCAGTGTACTAGCTGCTGTCCGTAAGCCACACATGGTACAGCATGGAAATGGCATGCTGCTTCATATATTCCAAAGTAATCTTACAAGGTAGATGAGTTTATTCTCAGTTTACACGTGAAGCTCTTTGTGGCTAAGTGACTGACCCCCGGTATCCCTCAGCCAGTTAAGTGTCCGAATAAGAATTTACACCGAGGTTGGCGTAACTCTAAAGCCTAAATACTTTTCATCCTATCAAGTTGTCCAGGGAGTAATAAAGCGACCCTGACAGGCTGGCCCAGAAAGCCAGAGATGCTATTGGGCCAAGCAAACCAGCCTGTGAAGGTGCTCACTCTGGACTGATAACTGGCTTTGTTCAGGTAGCTGTGGGAAGGATAGTTGGCAGTAGCTGGTTCCCAGAGGCATATTGGTAGCCTCAGATTTTGACACTGGTAAAACTCAGACATGGCAAGTTTCATGTGGGCATCAGGGTTTTGCCCAGGGTGAGCTGTTTATTAATTTTTTTTTGAGACGGAGTCTCGCACTGTCGCCTGGCTGGAGTGCAGTGGCACAATCTTGGCTCACTGCAACCTCCGCCTCCCAGGTTCAAGCGATTCCCCTGCCTCAGCCTCCCGAGTAGCTGGGAGGGACTACAGGCGCGTGCCACCACGCCTGGCTAATTTTTTGTGTTTTAGACAGGATTTTACCACGTTGGCCAGGATGGTCCCCAATCTCCTGATCTCCCAAAGTGCTGGGATTATAGGGTGAGCCACTGCCCCCAGCCAATTTTTTCATTGTTAAAACCCTCTCAGGCCCTGCCAGTAGATGACAACTGTGTGCGAGTGGTGAGAAGGTGGCCTGCCCCAGGTTTCTCTACTTAAGGTGGAGTGATGCTTCAAGGACTGAAAGTCTAGACTCTCAACGAGATTACTGCCTGCCTGCAGTCACCTGATGAAGTGCTGAACCTGTTCGGCTCTCTTGTCCATCTCTTTCCAGCCTGTAAAGTGGAGTAATGACAGCCAGCTGCCATAGCTTGACTCTAGTAAAGGATCTAGAACAAAAGCCCTTCCCCTGCCTTAATTGTAGGGTAGAAACCCTTTAATGAATGGGCTTCTTCCCTCAGGGAACTGACTCTGCCCCCTAGAGTTTTTCTTTAAGAAACAAAGTCCCTGTGATACTCATCTGGAATGTTGTATGTATGACCTTCCCCAAAGGGACCAAGTGTTTCTGATGCTTTCCAATGGGAATGTGGGAAGGGACTCAGATAGGCCTGTCCACTTTGGAATTGCTGTCCCTTTAGCCTGATGGACACATCATTGTTGGAAGCAATGAAGTGTGTGAGGGAAGAAAACATACAGCCTTTTTTAAGCTGTATGGCTCAGTGGTCTGCGTTTCTATAGATCTCTTATTGCCTAATCTGGCTTCTTTGGATGGATATATGCTTAGTTGAAGCACCTCAGCTCGTGGTGGCAGTTCTGCGTTTTTTCTTGGGGAAACCCCATTAGAAACCCCAAAAGTGGAAATTTTTAGTAATCTTATTCAGGTCCCAAAATGAAATAGAAGTGTCTCGGGGGCTCCCCCTTGAAACACCTACTTCTTCTGAGTGTATGTTTGAGGTTGCTCTTAAAATTCTGTTACCATCACTGGGTTTTCCAGACTTCCTAGGAATAATTTCCCCAATAGCCCTGTGGAGCCCTTTAGCTTCTGTCAAAAATTACCTGGGTATTTTTTCAGGGGGCTCCAATGGAACCTGGAGAGTTTTCTTGACTTTTGTATGGATGTCCCCAGGTTTGTTTGGGCTGCATGAAGCAGAAGTTGTTATCTCTGTCCCTTCCCTCAGCAGATGTCTGTACTGAGGCCAGCGGGCTTGAATGTCCTCCTCCTGCGTCTGACCTTCCTGATTTTGCCAGTGCCCTCAGCCTTCTATCATGGGGCTTTCTTTCAGCAACTGGTTTTGCCTGAGTTTAATGTGGATAGACAAGGGGTAATTCCCAGTGTGCTGCTTTTCTACAGAAGCATAATCTCCTACTGCCTTAATTAAGCAGGGGCCCTATCCCCACCCAACCTCCAACCTAATTCCATAGAGTCCTCCCTAAGGACTCCCTCTCTTTTCTTTGAAGGAGTCACTCTGCTCCTGGATCCTCTTCTCTTCTGCCCCTCTAACTGGTAGTCTGTCTTCCTTGTTCCCAGTTGGCAGACCTGAGTCAGACAATCCCACTGGGTCTTTTTGTTTAGCCTTGGGAAGAGAAGACTAAGGAGAATATGATCACCGGCTTCAGATCTCTGAAGGAAGAGGGACTGAGTCTTTTTTTATTGGTATGGTACCTGGCAAAACTTGGATACATGAAAAGAAGTTAGCAGTTGTAGAGCTTAAATTAGTGCAGAGAAGACATTTCTAACAGATTTACCCTGTCCTAGATTTAGGAGCTCCTCAGGGTGGAGGCCACATCTTGTCCATGCTTGTTTTCTCACCACTGAGCAGAGGCCTTGGGCATAGTAGAGACCTAATGAAAGAGAAACCCACTGAATTTCTGAAGAAACAGACCCTTATCAAGCCAGAATAACAGTAATTTTACCTACCAATTCATTCATTGAGTCAAATAATGTTTATTGACCTCCTACTATGTACCAGGCAGTCTTAGGTACTGGGAATACAGCAGCAAACAAAACTAAGTTTCTGTCCTCATGGAGCTCACATTCCAATGAGGAGTGACAGGCAATAAATATATAATTACATGTTTACATCAGATGATTGCACATGCTATGAAGAAAATAAAGCAGGTTGGAGCATAGGGCATATCTGGCAAGGGAGGGTGGGGCTGCAGTTTTAATAGAGTGATCAAAGAAGGTGTAAGGGATAAAAAAATGGCTTCACCCTTCTAGGTTCTTCGGCTGGGCTGAGAATTAAATTGACAAAGACAGATTAACTGGAGGGAAAAAAATTTAATTACATAGGTATGCACAGAAGTCCTACTAAATATGAGGCTCAAAGAAGGGTCAGATAATGGAAGCTTATAATAGCATCCTGAGCTACAAAAAAGAATATAGGGTCCTCTTACAACTACATGAGAAGTTGCAGAAATAAAGAAAAAGAAAAAAGAAGGAATATGGGGCTTGGGACTTCTGTTAGGGGCTTGAGTGTTAGGGGCAACTCAAGTTATGGCAGGGTAAGGGAAAGTACTGGTGGTGGCGTGCGTCTGTGGTCCCAGCTACTGTGTAGGAGGGTGCTGAGGTGGGAGGATCACTTCAGCCTGGGAGGCGGAGGTTGCGGTGAGCCAAGATCATGCCACTGCACTCTAGCCTGGGTGACAGAGCAAGACCCTGTCTCAAAAAAAAAGTCTCTGTGGTAATAAAATTTGTGTGGAGCAGCCCTCTTCCTAATACAGATACTTTTACTAGTGGAGATTTCCTTTTTAGATGTGAATTTCTTTTACAAAAGGACAGCTTTTCAGAGCTACTCGTGTCTGCAGTTTCTCAGAATAACCAGCTTAAAATCTGCCAAAGAAGTTTATTTTTGGGATGGCCTATTCTGGTTTCCTACAGTCATATTTTCAGATGGTATGTCCTGAGTCCTGACAGAAGTATTACCTGAAGGTGATATTTGAGTCAAGAGCTGAATGAGGTGAGGTGGTACATGATGTAGGTACCAAAGGGTGTTTCAAACAGGGAATGGAATCAGGAAGGAGCATGGTTGACATTTTCAAGGATGAACAAGAAGGTCAATGTGGCTGAAGAAGAAATAGCAAAGGGGAAAAGGGTAGAAGATGAGGGGAGAGAATGGATGGGGAGGAGGGTAGAGATGTAGGTGGGGCCCAGATCACATAGAGCATTATAGACCATGATGAAGATTTGGCTTTGGTGGAATAAGAGGCCAAAAGATTTGGAGTGCGGAGATATGGTCTGAATTCTTAAGGGTGGCAGCAGGGAGCCCGGTGAAGAGACTGGTGCAATTGCCAGGTGAAAAAGAATGGTGGCTTAGACCTAGACGTGGAAGTGTGGCAAGGGGGTCTGGAGACTAAGACTAGGCTTGCACGTGGTGTATTGATGTATCCAGCTGTCCTGGAAACCATATTTTTCATCTACTTGGAGGTCCTAGCATCAGAGTTAAGTAAGCTAGATGTTCTTTGGGAATAGTTCTCTCCAAATGGGATACCTGATGAATGGTTTTCTTCCACTCCAACAGTATTTCTGTCTTGAGTCAGTACAATTTATCTGAGTTCAGTTCCCAACTCATCCATGTCTACCTATGCAAGCTCCTTTTACCTCTCTGAATCTTAGGACAAATAATACCTTCCTCACAGGTGGTGGTGGTAAAGACACAGTGAGGTATGCCTGAGATGCATAGAGCCTAGAGCCATGTTGGTATCATTATTCTTATTATCTTTACCACAGAACTCATGTCAGAGACCCAGTCACAGAATTTTAAGCATCCACTCTCCTTTTTACTTTTTTTTTGAGACAGAGTCTTGCTCTGTCACGAGGCTGGAGGCAGTGGCGCGATCTACGCTCACTGCAACCTCCGCCTCCCAGGTTCAAGTGATTCTTCTGCCTCAGCCTCCCAAGTAGCTGGGACTACCGGCACATGCCACCACACCCAGCTAATTTTTGTATTTTTAGTGGAGATGGGGTTTTACCATGTTGGCCAGGATGGTTTCAATCTCTTGACCTCTTGATCCTCATGCTTTGACCTCCCAAAATGGTGGGATTACAGGCATGCGCCACCACGCCTGGCCCACTCTTCTTTTTCTAAACACCATAGTGACTCATCAGCACATCTCAGAGCAGGCCCTTGCAGCATTTCTGTTGCAGCAGGAGCTCCATAGTATTTGTGTGCCATGGCGGTATAAGCACTGGTCTTGGAGTTGGAAACCCAGTTCTACTCTGTCTCACCTTGGTCAAGTCACTTTACCCCCAGGCCCCAGCTTCCCTTTCTGCAAGATGGAAGGTTTGCAGTAGACAATATAGGTATGCTGGCCCTCTCTATCCTAAGGCCCTGTGACAGATTCCACCATTATGGCATATTTCACATTAGTTATATTTTAAAATGGCTCTCTGCTGTTGAGAGATACGTCAGCACCTTAACTAAACCCAGTGTCAAGGCAGGCTACTTTATCACTGAGCCCACAATAGTAATACCTTACATTTATGTAACACCTTCCAGCTTCCAAAGCACTTTCAGATCCACCTTGCCTTTCTGATCCTTTTAACCTCCCAGAGAGGTGAGTAAAGGATACCATCTCCATTTCAAAGGAGATAAATCAAGGGAGAGATGAATTGACTTGCCCAAGGTTACCTCCAGAGGAAGAGGTAGTTTTTGGACTTTCAAATTGGAACTTGACTACTGGCTTGCTGTATGACCTTGGGCAAGTCTCTTAACTTGTAAATGCTATGATAATGGCACCTTTTTCTGAAGGTTTGGTTAATTCATGCCTTAAGGCTTTCATATCATCCTAAGGCTCTTTACTCACATCGTCTGGCTTCTCTTTTATTACATATTGATTTTTGAAATTGTGTTTTTGTATAAAGAAACTGCCTTTGGGACAGTCTGCTACTCGGTTTCATCCCTGATGAGACTCTTGGGCCAAGCTTGAGCCTTACAGTGAACTCTGAGCTACCGGGCTCTTTGAGCAGCCTCCAGTGCTCCGCTCGGAACTGGAGGTTTTTCTCCAGCTCTTCAGGAAATGCCATTACGATGACTTCCATGGACTGCTTCCTGTCCCAGCCCTGCCTGCAAGAGTGTGGAAACTGGAAAGCGATGTCCCTAGAGGTCCACCCTCCCCCATCAAAACTACTTTTTTTTTGGACATGTCCCTGCTTTTTTTCTTGTCAGTTGCTTTCTTTGCTCCCTACCGTTTCCTCCTTCACCTGGCTTCTCCCTCCAGCTGTGATCATCCCTTCAAGATTTAGAAAATGCCTTTCTGTTTGGTTCCGCCAGGCCATTTCCCCCTACCCTAGGCTAGGCTGTGAGGAGGGTCAGTTACAATTCCTGGGTTCTCTCCTTGGCTCCATCACCCATTAGCAGTTTCAGTCCTGGACATCTCCTGGAGGTGCATTAAACCTGTTGCAGTGCCCTGTGTCATCCATTAACACTGAGTTCCTCTAGGGGTTTCGACCCTCTAGGGTTTCCCATCCCTGCACAGGATGGGATTCTTAAGGGATATCTTGAGGTTTGGCACATATAAATCCTGCCTCTTGGAAATTGATGACAGAGGGTGGAGTGAAACACAGCCTGCCTTCCCCTCCCTCCCCCAGTCACCTTTGAGGAGGAAGCTAGAAGGTTGAAAACCTTGTTGGACAATCATCTGAGGAATGGGAGCTGGCCTGGGAGGGGATTGGAATGCACTCAACTATGCCTCAGATCCTTTGTTCCTCTCTTGAAAGGGAAACATTCCTCTCCCTCCTCCCTGGCCACACACACACAGACACACGTGCCTTTGTTCCCCTGAGTCAGGCAGGGATAGGAACACAGTGTCCCTTCCAAGGAGCCTGACTCGCCTCCCTAGAGGCTGGCCTTCTGGTCAGTGGGACTGGGATATTTGCCCAGGAGCCCCCAACCTTCGTGTCCTTTCCATAGAGTCTCGGAGGCTAAAAACTTGCCTATAAACAGCTGCTGAGACTTCTCTATAATTATTTCCTGGGATACCCATGTCCCAGGATAAACAGTCCCTCCCTCTTATTCCATTTGGTGATTAATATTATTGTTAACATTACTATTAATAGTATCTAACACTTACTGAGTGCTTACTCTACGCCAGCCATTGTTCAAAGTGCATTACATGTATTAATTGATTTCGTTCTCACAGCAGCACTCTGAAGTAGTGTCTGTTATCCCTGTTTCACACATGAGGAAACTGAGGTACAGCGAGGTTAAGCAGCTTATGCAAAGTAGTACAGTTAGTAAGTGGTAAAGCCTGAGATGGTAGCTTCCAGCCTCCCCCTTTAAACACGACACTGTTTCCTCCCCCAGTTCACTATTGTCTGGATGACTGTTGGCATGAGTCCAGTGCTCACTGTGTGACAGCCTTTACTGACACCATCTCCGTTACTACCCCAACAACCTTATCATTATAGGACACTGAGATTTGGGAGGGCTTATAGTTAGCAAGAGGCAGAGTCAGGATTTGAAACCAGGTCTCTCTTAATCTAACGCCTGTCCTTTTGATCTCCAGTCCTTAAAAATCTTGCAAAGTAGGTAGCATTACCTTCATTTTATGATTGAGAAAATTGAGGCTCAGAGAAAAGTGGTATGTCCAGAGCTTCACAGGCCTAGTACCAAGAAGAGCCTGAGATTCATACTGCCTCAGTAGTCTGGATTGTCATGATTATTCTTTATATGTGCATGATAATATTTTTAATTTACCAACCTCCTTTTATAAATTATTTCCCCAGTGAGGTAGGTGAGGTGGGTATGTTCAGCCCTGTTTCCAGAGAGGAAACTGAGATAAGGGGCTTGTCCCACAGTAATGGCAGTATCAGACTTAGAACTGGCTTTTAACACAGTGTTATCATTACTGTCTTCTGCTCCTAAAGCTGCATGTGTGGCTTGGAGCTGCCCTTGGAGTTTCATTTCTTTTGTTAAACCAGCAAATACTGACAAATGCTTTGTAATGTGCTAGATAGAGATACTGTGGTAAGTGGGAGTGAGTCCCATCCCTCAATGATCTGTTCCCATACCCCACACCTTGGGTCTTGCTGGTGTCCCTCTGCCATCAGAATCAGTCTGCATATGTCATCTATCCTTCTCCTCAGCTCCCAGACACACCAGGAAAGATGCATTATAGTTGATATGTATTAATCACCTTCAACACATACACAGACGAAACTCTGGCCTCACATTTGAGACAGCTTGACTCCTTGCTGGTGGCATAACACGAAGTAAATCAGCTTCAAATTCTCATCCATAAGCCGGAGAGAATAATGCCAAGCCACCACACTAAGTGAGGCATAAATGAGAAAGTGAAATGTAAATGTGTTTTTTAGTAATAATATCAGATACTATATGTTGAGTAGCTACTTGCTCTGTGCCAGGTGTTGTGTTTATGCCTTTGATATAATCATCTTATTTGGTTCTCATGCTTTCCTGCGAAGGTGGAGAATCTAGGTTCCCTAATGTGTCCACAGTAACACATCTTATAAGAGGCAGAGCTGGCTCTTACACTCAGATGCGTCTGATGCAAAAGCCTATAAGCGTCATTGCTTCTTTGCAAGCCCAGACTGGCTTATTTTCCCTGACTACCTGGCTCAGGGCCTGGGATTGGATAAGGGTTCGGCCAGGGCCTGCTCAATGAACATGAAGGGTTGTTATTAGATACAGGTTAGGCTACAAAAAAAGTCTCTGCCCCTAAGGAAGCAAACTCATTTGAAGCAGTAGGAATAGACCCCAAACACTTGGTGAATGGCTTGAGGCAGACTTTGCCAAATCTGTGCAGCAGACTCCAAAAGCGGAAGAGGTTGAGCCTACAAGCGCATTGCCCTGGGCCTCTGGCAAATGGGCCCACTTCCACCATCAGCTATCCAGTTGATTACTGGGCCCAGAGGCCTCCACCCTCATCCTGTATCATCAGCTGGCACCCATTCCCTAGCCAACTGCATTGCCAATCCAGGCTCTTTACTGTACCAACAGTGGAAAGGGTCAGGAAGGAGAGAGGTCACTGAGGGTTTTAATAATCATAGCTTTCTCAGCAACATGGCTTTGTACAATTCCCACTGAGGCCTCAGTTTCCTGGTCTGCTAAATGGAGATAATACTAATCTCTTAATGAAGATGATAGTAATCTCTTCCTCATAAGTTTGCTGTTTTTCCTCTGCCTGGATCATTCATCCTATAGATCTGATCAGGGCTCACGTTCTTCTTTTTTTTCCCACCCCCTTTAAAATAGAAATAAAGGGCTCTCTCTCTTCTTGTTTGGGTTATCAACTCAGATATCACCTCCCTAGAGGCCACCATGTTTACATGTTTACTCTTTGTCTCCTACAGTAAAACATAAGCTCTTAGAGTACAGGAGCTTTATCTTGTCTGTCATCCCCAGCATCTACCAGACTGCTTGGTACATAGGAGGCACTCAGCAAATATTTGTTGAATGAATAAGTGACTGTATAGACTACCTTGCACAGCGTTTGACATACAATATACTGTCAGTGTTAGGCATCGTTATGTATTGGGAAGATGTGGACCATGAAGGCTTTAAATAAGTGAAAAGGATTTAACAAGAGCAGGCTATGGCTGGGTGTGTTGGCTCACACCTGTAATCCCAGCATTTTGGGAGACTGAGGTGGGTGGATCACTTGAAATCAGGAGTTCAAGGCTAGCCTGGCAAATACGACAAAATCTTGTCTCTACTAAAAATTAGGCTGGTATGGTGGCACATGCCTGTAATCCCAGCTACTTGGGAGGCTGAGGCAAGAGAACTGCTTGAGGCCGGGAGGTGGAGGTTGCAGTGAGCTGAGATTGTGCCACTGACTTCAGCTTGGGTAACAGAGCAAGACTCTGCCACACACACACACACACACACACACACACACACACACGATCAGGCTAGTCACACGCCCACACACACGAGCAGGCCAGTTGGGTAAGAACCACCCAGACAGAACTAGAGGGTGGAGTATGTGTGAAGCATTTGGAAGATGATGAGGAGGCCGACTGGCAAGAGCTGACGATGGTCTGGGTCAGCGATAAAGCTGGTCAGGGAAAAAAGCAGGTGAATGATAACAGGCCTCTGGGCAGAGGGATGGCGATGGTTGATGGTAGAGGTGGGTCCAATGGAGAGAGGCCTGGAGCATCTGTGGGATGCAGTCAGGTCTCCAGTAACCCCTGGGAAAAAGAATCTCATGCCAGCCAGGGCTCAGCAGGCAGAGCTGCAGGGAGAGAAAAGCCAGAGGCACCTGCAACCTGCAGATCAGGTAAGCTGCCCTGGTTGTTATTTTGGGACTCAGGGCCAGGTGCAGATTCAAAGGATTGATTGAAGCCTTTTGGCAACTCTGGCCTCAGCAGGGTAAACATCACCTGTCTCCTGCCACCTGCAGTGACAATGCCAGGAAGGGTACACTAGGCAGGCCCAAAGGGGCCTAACTTTCTTGCTGCCCTGGTGGAGCAAGAAATATCTTCCAGGAGAGGCCATTCCTTCCCTGCCCCACAGCTCCTTCTCTGTAAAGCTCAGGTGGCAATCAGGTACCTCTTGCCCAAGAGGCCTCCATGGTTCCGGCCCAAGGAAGGTAGGGGTGGGGCATTGGGAGCCGTTGACAGCTGGGCTCAGCTGGGGGGAGGGGTCAGTTTGGGAGCAGGTGCAGATTTCAGGGAGGGTGGGGCCTAAAGGGAAGTAGGGATCTTGGTAGGCTGCAAAATTTTCCTCCCCATCCCCCAACCACAGCTGGCTTCTCCAAGAACCTGATGACCTAGTTACAATGCTTAGAAATTGTCAGCTTAGCTTGCAGTTCAGGGCTTTGCCAGTCTCCTTTCTCTGAGGCTTCTTGGGTCCAAAAGGTGCCTTGGCATTTTCCCAAGGGGGTTCCATATGAATGACACACACCATATCACATGTACAGGCTTCTTGCCCAGGGGAGGAAAAAGCCAGTAAGACTGCTGCTGCTTTCTTTCCTGGTGTGTGCCCCCCACCCCAGGGAGAAAAGACTCCCATGCCCTTGCCCCCTTCTCTTCCTCTCTAGAGGGTTAGTGAGTGACAAATGGGAGGTCATAAACTTCTTCCCCTGAGGGTCAACAAAGAGGGCTAGACCCTATTGTCCTAAGGACAGACTGAGTACCTGTAACCATTCTTTCCGTACCTCCCTGTCTCAGTGTGATGTTAAAACCTGATGGAAAGGGGTTAGGAAGACTCTACTGGAGGCTTTGGAGGCCCCCCCACCCTCTCAGGCAACAGCTGCTCCTGGTATTCCTGGTGTGTGCCTTGCCTCCTTGGGAGAAATTCCATCATTATTAAGAGTCAGGTATGAAATTTGACAAACCAGTGTTGAGTTGATGAGTCTCCCTTGCTTAATAGTTATCCTTGGTAAATTACTTAATCTTTCCCAGCCTTAGTTTCCTCATGTATAAAAAAAAAAAAGAGATAACAACATACAGTACTTTTCTTTCTCTTTTTTTTTTTTGAGACAGAATTTCACTCTCGTTGCCTGGGCTGGAGTGCAATGGCACAATCTCGGCTCACCACAACCTCAGCCTCCTGGGTTCAAGTGATTCTCCTGCCTCAGCCTCCCAAGTAGCTGGGATTACAGGCATGCACCACCATGCCCAGCTAATTTTGTATTTTTAGTAGAGACAGGGTTTCTCCATGTTGGTCAGGCTGATCTTGAACCCCCGACCTCAGGTGATCTGTCCGCCTCAGCCTCCCAAAGTACTGAGATTACAGGTGTGAGCCATCACCTGGCCTACGTTGCTTTTCTTGAAACACTCTTGAGAACATGAAAATAGTTGGTAAGATATGTGGAGCACTTACCACGGAGCCCAGCATACAGGAATTAATATAACAAGCTACTATTACTATTCTTGTCACATTGCAATTACTGGTAAACAAATTGTTGTGATTGCTATTGGATCTATTCTCCAGGAGTGAATTTTCAGGCTGATAGAATATGTGGGTATCTTTGGACCAAAAGTTTAGAGATTTTAAGGTACCTAAAGCTCGGGGCCTTGGCTCACAACCTTGCCCCCTACCTCCTTCACAAGGACCCCAAGTCGTACCTTGTACACAGTAGAGGTTTGGCCAGTGTTGTTGACTAGGCATTTGGTAATGGGGCATATTTTGTTTTATCTTGCCAGAGACCTCCTTGTTTGTTGACTGAGTGGAAGACTACTGGGTTAAATATTTAAAGTGTGTAGCAGCATGCCTGGCACATAGTAGGTACATGACACATGTTTTAATGATTAAACATGGCATGTGGGAACTCTGGAGTTTTTCCAGGATGGCCCCACTCCTTGTTTGCTCTGTGGCCTCAAGCCTCTTTCCCAAGCTCTGCCTGTTGGTTGCCTCATATGTTGAAGAAAGATAACACCCGCCTTGCCTCCTTCGTGGGCTAGCAGGGAGGCCCAAAGAGATGATAGATGAAAAAGCACTTTGAGAACTATAAATATTAGGTCTTGTTTCTACGCCTTGACTAAAGTCACAGCTATAGTTGTGTTATTCATTCCTTCAGTCAGTCAACAAGCATTTTTTGAGTGGAAGCAGTATCTTATCACTTAACTGGCTTCATGAATTTGGAAAAGTTACTTTCCCTCTGTGAGCCTAAAGATCTATAAAATGGAATTAATACTCATTTCAGAGGGTTGAAACGAAGTGTACTGAGCTTATTGAGGATAAAAACTGTGTCTTATTCTCTCTTAACAGCTACTGTTGGGCCTAGTACTAGGTGGCTGAGTGTTTAGTGACTGGGTCAACAAACATTCCTAACAATTAATGGTGTAAGTACAGTGCACTTATCACAGTACCTAGTGCAGAGGAAAAGCTCACCAAATGTTGAGTCTTTCCCTTTCCCCTTTCTATGAGGCTTGAGTTGCCTTGATTCAGCCATGGGTTTGCCTTCTACAGTCAAATTACCAGGCAAGGCCAGACTCTGTGATTCAGACTCATTTCAGAAATAGAAATGAGTATTAATGCCTGGCTGCAGGATGTCCTTACCTGCCTAGGCTGGAGTGCAGTTTAGGAGTCCTAACCTAGTCAGGATCAGTGCCGCTCAAACATAAAATCCAGTGTACTCTGAGTCTCATCCCATGCTTATCTCTGATCCAGAACAAGAACAACCACCCCTTGGTCTACCCACTCTGTCTGCTATTCAGTGAGAAGAATTTCCCTTTGCTCATAGTACCCACATTCAGTTGGAGCCCTAGGGGTTACCATGTCAGGGAAGTCCCAGGGAGTCACTCAGAAACAGCCCTTTGGGGCAAGGTCCAGAGAGGGAGCCCAAGTCTAAGGCTCAGTGTCTCCTGGGACTGGGTCAAGCAGCAGGTGCACACATGAGACCCAGGGCTGGTTGCTGAGTGATGAAACTGAGAGATGTGTAGGGCCAGACAAGAAGTCAACCTAGAGGAAACTGCCTGCCTGTTCATGCAGGTGTTTGGACACCTGGGGGAAGTTTCTGGGACTGATTTAGTGGTGCTAGTGTAGGTTCCATATTAGCATCCCAAGCCACAGTGAGGGAAACCATGGAACTCCCAAGCAAAGCCTGTGGTTGGCACCTAGTACCTTTAAAACCTTCTCACATCCCTTTAGAGCGAAAGAGAGGCCCCTTCTCTGGGTTCTACAGCATCTACAGCTGGAAACCCCAGGGACAATGGCATAATAACCATAGCTACCTTTATAAAGTCTGCTGTGTCTTGGGTACTGTGCTGGGGCTCTTTATGAAAAGGAGATTATTTTGCTATTGGAAGTATGGGCTCTGGAATCAGAGTTGAGCTTGAATCTGGTCTCTGTTATATATCAGCTGTTTGATCTTGGGTGCATTCCTTTCCATTTCTGAGCCTCAATTCCCCTATCTGAAAAATGGGGATAATAATACTTGATAGAGTTTTTATAAGGATTTCAGATCCTTTTGTAAGGATATATGTAAGATCACACAGCGCAGGTGTTAAGTAATTTGAGTAATAGTTAACATTACTGAGCACTTGCACTTAAGCATTTATATGAGATAATTCATTGAATTCTCAAAATAGTGCCACTCAGGTAGGTTCTCTTATTCCTATAGAGAAGTTAAGGAAGTTGTTCAAGGATGCACAGTGAGTAAGTGGTAAAACCATGATTTGAACCCAGGTAGTCTGGCTCCAAAGCCAACTTGTCCTACCTCTGGATGAGTAGGGGTCTAGTAGATGTCGCTGTTATAACTGTTGTATCCAGCATTGTAGCTGTCTGTGGTTTTCGGTCTGTCCACTGAATCCTGAGCTCAGTGAAGACCAGAAACCCATTTAATCACCTTGCGCCCCCAGAGACCAACGTAATACTCATAGAACTCATTAATATTTACTTAATGGCTAAGAATATTCTCTCTCCTCATTAATCAGTCAGTAGCTCTTTATCGACCACATCCTGTAGGCTAGCTTTGAACTAAATCCTAGGAGGAATACAGAGTACAGCTATGCCTGTGTAAATGGAAGACTGGGTGTGTACGTGTGCTGTGTGTTGTGGGGGCACATTCCAGAGCACTGTGTCATTTGCAGAAACTTCCACACAGGAGGCAGAAACAATACAGGTGGTTTGGGGATGTTTTCCAAGATGGGATTCCCACTCCTCCCTGAGGAAGTCACTTTCTTCATCTCCTGCAGAACAAGGTGACACAGATTCCCTACTCCGCCCAAGGGCCAGGAACCACTCTAAGCTCTTCAGTCACTCTAATCCAGAAACTGCCTTTATTGCTTAGGCAGCCAGTTCACCAGGAGCCCTGAATGACAGGGAAAAAGTCAGAAGATTGGAGCTAGGAATGGAACTTAGAAAATCACTCTTGTCCAATATTCCAGCCAAAGTGGTCTTTTAAAAACCAACGTCTGGCCGGGCGTTATTGGGAGTTCCATAGGTGGCTCATCCCTGTAATCCCAGCACTTTGGGACGCCAAGGTGAGCAGATCACCTGAGGTTGGGAGTTCAAGACCAGCCTGACCAACATGGAGAAACCCTGTCTCTACAAAAATACAAAACACAGGCGTGGTGGTGCACACCTGTAATCCTAGCTAAGCAGAAGGCTGAGGCAGGAGAATCGCTTGAATCCAGGAGGCAGAGGTTGCAGTGAGCCCAGATCATGCCACTGCACTCCAACCTGAGCAATAAGAGTGAAACTCCATCTCAAAAAAAAAAAAAAAAAAAGCCGGGCGTGGTGGGTGGCTCATGTCTGTAATCTCAACACTTTGGGAGGCCAAGGCGAGTGAATCACTTGAGGTCAGGAGTTCGAGACCAGCCTGGCTAACATGATGAAACCCTGTCTCTACTAAAAGTACAAAATTAGCTGGGTGTAGTGGCATATGCATGTAATCCTGGATACCAGGGAGGCAGAGGCAGGAGAATCACTTGAACCTGGAAGGTGGAGATTACAGTCAGCCAAGATGGCACCATTACACTCCAGCATGGGCAACAAGAGTGAAACTTCATCTAAAAAAATAAAAAATTTAAAAAATGAAATTAAATAAAAACCAAGTTCAGATCTTATCAGATTTTTGCTTATAACCCTCCAAATGGTCTTCCACTGTAGTTAGAATAAAACCCAGACTTTGGAAAAGAAAAAGAAAAAAAAAAAGAATAAAACCCAGACTTCTTATTTGTATTTTTATTTTTTTTTTGAGACAGAGTCTCACCCTGTTAGGCTGGAGTACAGTGGCACAATCTCTGCTCACTGCAACCTTGGCCTCCCTGGTTCAAGTAGTTGTCCTGCCTCAGCCTCCCAAGTAGCAGGGATTAAAGGCGCCTGCCACCATGCCCGGTTAATTTTTGTATTTTTAGTAGAGACAGCGTCTCACCATGTTGGCCAGGCTGGTCTCGAACTCCTGACCTCGTGATCCACATGCCTCAGCCTCCCAAAGTGCTGGGATTACAGGCTTGAGCCACCGCGCCCAGCAAAACCCAGACTTCTTACCAGCCTCTGAGGCATGTGTGATCTGGTCCTGGCCGCCTCTCCATCATTCCACAACTCCCTTACTCCACTCAAGCCACATGGGTTTCTTGCTGTTCCTGGGTCCTAGCATAAATTCTTGCTGCCTGGAATGTTCTGTCCTAGTGTTTCCTTTCTGAGTCCTATATTTGCTTCAGCTCACTGGTCACCTCCTTGGAGAGACTTTCCTTGACCTTCAGTTTAAAGTAGCCATGCTACTTCTAAATCACGCTCCAGTCTTCTTGTAGTTTTGCCATAGCAACAAACTCTATCTGGAATTGTCTTTTTGTTTGTTTGTTTGTTTTTGTCTGTCTCTTCTACTAGAATATAAGCCCCACGATTAGAGGGAGTTTGCTTTGTCCATCATTGTATCTCCAGTGTCTGTAGCTGTTCTTTGCAGGTAGTAAACATTCAGCGAATACTTTGTGAATAAATGATTAACAAATGAACAAAACCTAAGGCATAAAAAAACTAAGCCCCAGAGAAGAGAAGCTAATGAGAATTAATAGTGTTCTTTCATCCTACTTTTGAATGCTTATAAGTGCCAAGCACCGTATTCAGTGATTTACGTGCATTATTTTTGCCACTTACTCTTAATTATTGTAATGAGTTGTTTGAGATATCATTTTTTATATAATCCACTGTACCGTTTAAAAGAACACTGGACCAACTCTTATTTTTCATTGGAACCTTGCTCTGTTTTACAAAGAATTGGAAGCAACTTAGGAAAATTCATACAACCAAAAGGATAATGTAGCTAAGGCGGTCAGGTGAAAGGAAAATATGGGTAAGAAGATGAGACAAAACTAAAATTCGTTCACACAAATGTATATTACACAAGTCTTTTGAACTGAGCAGTTTTTCTACCATTCTTTATGATAACTAGATATTGCCCAGATTCATTTAAAATGATGGTTTTTGGTGACAACACAAATTGGGGAAAAAAAGGAAAATAAAAATATTTAAATAAATAAATTAATAAAATGCTGGTTTTAGGCCGGGCATGGTGGTGCATGCCTGTAATCTCACCACTTTGGGAGGCCAAAGCGGGTCGATCATCTGAGGTCAGGAGTTCGAGACCAGCCTGGCCAACATGGTGAAACCTCATTTCTACTAAAAATACAAAAATTAGCCAGGTGTGGTGGTAGGAGCCGGTAATTCTAGCTACTCGGGAGGCTAAAGCAGGAGAATTGCTTGAACCCAGGAGGCAGAGGTTGCAGTGAGCCGAGATTTCACCACGGCACTCCAGCCTGGGTGACAGAGCGAGACTATGTCTTGAGGGAAAAAAAAAAAATGATGGTTTTTAAAAAATCTAATTACATATATGACCTTCGGCTTATCCCAGACTGCACATAATAGTCTAGGATTTGCTGGCTCCCTTCCTGCCTCATCAGCTGGGCTCCTGGATTGAGGCAGCATGATCTTCTCTTTTTGCCAAAGGGACTGGTTCAGCAGGGAGGAGCCTAGATGCCTCCCCAGTCCTCTCTGGACCTAGCTAACCTTGTTTCAAGGAGTCTTTTCCCTAGAAGGTTTATTAATTGAGATATTGCCATTAGAAACCCAGTTCTGCTATCAAGATACTTCCAATTGAATTACAGAGAAAAGGCATAATAAACATCAAAAGAGATCTTGTAAAAAGCCAACAATAAATGCTAAATGCCAAATGAGGGAAGGATTTCGCAGAAGAGGTGAGATTTGCACCAAGCCTTACCACAAAGCAGGGAAAAGAGGGGCTGTAGCTCCCAGTAGGAGTGTCCACATGAGCTAAGATTTGCAGGCTGAGACCAACTCTTTCAAGAAGAGACCTGTGAGCAGTGGCAGTCACATTTGAGGTATGTGTGGAGGGATCTGTCTTAATAGGTAATAAAACCAAAAAAGTCAGCTAGAGCCAGGTTTGTAGTCTTCAAGTGCCAGGGGAAGATTCTAAGCGGTATCCCAATAGATAGGTGATGGCGAGGCAGTAATGCCCATCCTGGCCATTTGTTGGGCTGCTGATTCCCGGGAGGCAATGGCAGCTTCTGAAATGGGAGCCAGAGCCTTGAACTAACTAACAGTGAGCAGAGGAGTAAGTGTGGGGCTATTGTCCTTTTAGCGTTTGGCCATCCCAGGTGCTGTTCATTTGGTGATTCAGCAAATGTTTATTGAGCACCAACTGTGTGCCAGGCCCTGTGCTAGGTGCTGGAGATGCTAAGATGAACAAGACAAGGTCAAGGACGTTGCTCTTATAGAGATCTTACTTTAGTGGGAGAGACAGCTAGCCTAAGAAATAAATAAGATTATTTAGGAAGTGGGCTAAATGCTGTATAGAAAATGAAACTGAGTAATGGAATATCTAGGGAAGCAAATATATGCATGGGCTCACTCAGATACTCAGCTCTGACACTGGTGGGTCTAGTCAGTACCTTTGTTTCCTTTTGTGTTATAGATGAAGGTGATCTTTCAAATCTCCTCTGCAGAGATCCAATGGGATAATGGTGACTACCATTTATTGAGCATCTAGCCCACGTCAGGTACTCTACATGCATTTTCTCATTTAATTTTTTTTTTTTTTTTAATATTTAGAGATGGGGTGTCACCATGTTGGCCAGGCTGGTCTTGAACTCCTGACCTTAGGTGATCCACCCATCTCCGCCTCCCAGAGTGCTGGGATTACAGGCGTGAGCCACCTTGCCCAGCCCATTTTCTCATTTAATTCCCCCACCTAGACTGTGTTAGCCCTACTTCCTTTTCCAGTAAGGAAACTAAGGTTTAGAGAGGTGAAGTTGCATTCCAGGGTCCTGCAATTTTACATGGTGAATTCTGGATCTGGACCTAGATTGGGCTGGCTCTAAAGGCAGGGTTCTCTCCACTCCTCCACCCTTGGAATAAATGAAGCATTGTTGGTTCAGGATGTGCAGAAAGCTGCTTAGCAAAAGGAGAGTTGGAGAAGCATTTTGGTTTGTGGGTTTTGAAGGACACCTACTGTCCTCTCAACTGAGACTCTTTCTCTTCATCTTCAGGAGGATGCCTCCAGAGCCTGGGGTTACTGTAGGCCTTTCCCAGAGGCATGTTCAGACTTAGCCAGCTGAGTATCCCCTGTTTCCTGCTTTTACCATCTCAGCTGCTGGTCAGGAGGTTTGGGAAGGTGACATCATCTAGCTGAATCAGCTGCTGCTTCTAGATACATTATGGGAACTGAAAGTCATTGCCCCTTCCTTCCTGCTCTGCAAGTCTCTTCAGAATGAGGCTGGAGTATGGGTGTTCCACCTGTCTGCAGGGTCATGGCTGGAACAATGCTTGCTGCTTTTAAAGAGCTAAAAGGTTTTTAAAAGCTTGTTCATGGAAAAAGCTTTCCTCAAGGCTTCTCAAGCTAAGGGAACAGAGTGTCCTTGAGAAGCAGGAGGATTCACAGGCAGGCCCTCTCCTACTCCCTTTCTGCCACCTTCATTTAGCAATGTGACCCTTCTGATCTCCTTTACCTAAGTCCAAGGCTTAGGCCCAGCACTGCAGGATGGGTAAGCAAAAAGTTATTTGTGGACTTTTTGACCTTAAGACTTTTAGAGTCTGGTCAAGGGGATTAAAAAAACTACTTACATTTCAGAGCAGACCAGCCACCACACTATTGGAGATCTCCCCTTGACTCATTGATTGAAAAGCACAAAAGGGCCAGGTGTGGTTGCTCAGGCCTATAATCCCAGCACTTTAGGAGGCTGAGGGAGGCAGATTGCTTGAGCTCAGGAGTTTGAGACCAGCCTGGGCAACAAGACGAAACCCTGTCATCGCTACAAAAAAGACAAAACACAAACATTAACCAGGTGTGGTGGCGTGTGCCTATGGTCCCAGCTACTCGGGAGGCTGAGGTTGGAGAAACACTTGAGTCCAGGAGGTCAAGACTGCAGTGACCCATGTTCATGCCACTACAGTCTAGGTGACAGAGTGAGGTGGGTGGAACACTTGAGGTCAGGAGTTCAAAACCAGCCTGGCCAACATGGTGAACCCCATCTCTATTAAAAGTAACAAAAATTGGCTGGGCACAGTGACTCACGCCTATAATCTCAGCACTTTGGGAGTCCAAGGTGGGTGGATCACAAGGTCAAGAGATCAAATCAAGATCATCCTGGTCAACATGGTGAAACCCCGTCTCTACTAAAAATACAAAAATTAGCTGGGCATGGTGACACATGCCTGTGGTCCCAGCTACTCAGGAGGCTGAGGCAGGAGAATTGCTTGAACTCAGGAGGCGGAGGTTGTGGTGAGCCGAGATCGCGCCATTGCACTCCAGCTTGGGTAACAAGAGTGAAACTCCATCTCAAAAAAAAAAAAAATACGAAAATTGCTGGGTGTGGTGGGTCACACCTGTAATCCCAGCACTTTGGGAGGCTGAGGCAGGCAGATTGCCTGAGCTCAGGAGTTCAAGACCAGCCTGGGCAACATGGTGAAACCCCCTCTCTACTAAAATACAAAAAAATTCGCTGGGCATGGCAGCGTGCATTTGTAGTCCCAGCTGCTCAGGAGGCTGAGGCAGGAGAATTACAAGAACTCAGGAGGCAGGGGTTGCAGTGAGCCGAATCATGCCACTGCACTCCAGCCTGGAAGACAGAGCGAGACTCTGTCTCAAAAATATATATATATAAAAGTTAGCCAGGCATGATGGTGTGCACCTGTAATCCCAGTTACTCAGGAGGCTGAGGCAGGAAAATTGATTGAGCCTGGGAGGCGGAGGTTGCAGTGAGCTGACATCATGCCACTGTACTCCAGCCTGGGCAACAGAGCAAGACTCCATCTCAAAAATAATAAATAAATAAATAAAAAATAAAGGATCACCAGTAGCTAGGTAGATCACAGATTAGTGGAGGGCAAGGGCAAAAGCAGGGAGTTCAGGAAGGAGGCTGCTACAGTTGTCTAGGTCAGAGATGATGGCAGATGTGAGAAAAGAAATGAGTAATAGCTGTGCCCTCTTACATCCTATTTCCCAGCCTTTGCCCAGGCAATTTCTCCTGCCAAATAAGAAACAGCAACAGCACATGCTGGGGATTCTATTCAGTGGTGTTCTACTTATCAGTATAGCACCTCATTAGTCCTCCCAACGGTCCTGTGAGGTATGCTCTATCCACATTTTACAGAAAAGAAAACTGAGACGTTGATAGGTAAAGTCACCTGTTAAAGATTACACAGCAAACTGCCAGCATCCAAAGCCTGTCCTTTTCCATCTTCCATTTCAATAGATTCCTTCTAGCCAGCATTCATGTATGTCCTATCCAGGCTCCAAAGTCCAGTACCAAGCCAGTCTTTTCCAGGAAGCCTTCCCCAAGCTTATCTAATGGGCTGCCCCTCTATTGAGAACTGATCTACAGAGCTACCATCCATTGAGCACTCCATGGGTACGAAGTATACTGCTGAATGATTTAAATATGTTATCTCATGTAATATTCCAAGGAGCCATATACCCTGTGACATCTGTTTTACCTGTGAAAATAGTGAAGCTAAAATATAGGCACATGCCATCCATCATGCCTAGTTTTGTTTTTTTTTTTTTTTCTTTTGAGGGAGAGTCTTGCTGTGTTGCCCAGGCTGGAGTGCAGTGGTGTGATCTCGGCTCACTGCAGCCTCTGCCTCCTGGGTTCAAGCGATTCTCCTGCCTCAGCCTCCCAAGAAGCTAAGATTACACTTGCCCACCACTATACCCAGCTAATTTTTGTATTTTTAGTTGAGACAGGATTTCACCATGTTGGCCAGACTGGTCTCGAACTCCTGACCTCAGATATCTGCCCTCCTTGGCCTCCCAAAGTGCTGGGATTATAGGCGAGCCACCATGCCCAGCTGACTAGCTAATTTTTAAAGTTTTAGTAGTGACATGGTCTCACTGTGTCATCCAGACAGGTCTCAAACTCATGGGCTCAAGCAGTCCTCCCACCTTGACGTCCCAAATTGCTGTGAATACAGGTGTTAGCCAGCAGTGCCTGGCCTCTAATGATGCTTTATTCATGAGAATAAATGCCAAAATGTATACAGTGTAGGGGCAGATGCCTGGGAGACCTTGGTAGACCAGCAGTGGCAAAGATAGTCACCTAGAAACAAGTGCCCTACAGTTCACTGAACCTGGGCTCCAACTGCCCAGGTATACTCCTTCTCAAAACCAGCACTGTTCCAGCTTTGTGTCCCTGTGTGTGTGCATGGGTGCAGGCACAAGTAGATGACACATTGGTCATGCTATGCACCCAGGACGTTTCATAACCGGGAAGGACATTGACCACTGCCATGGGGCTACCAAAGGTCATCAGGGCTGAGAAAGCCAAGGACACTCAGGCAGCCTTCCTCCCCTCTGAGTGTGAGTCATCTCCTGAGGGCTATTGGTCATTCATTCATTTGTACATTAACAAGTATTTATTGAGTTCCTGCCATACATCATGGACTGAGCTAAAGGTTGGACATACAGTCTGAACAAACCAAAGTCCCTGTTCTCACCCAGTGGACATTCCAATGTGGGTGACAGAGTCTAAGTAAATTAACATGTCAGGGCTGGACATAGTGACTCATGCCTATAATCCTAGCACTATGGGAAGCTGAGGTGGAGTATTACTTGAGCTCAGGAGTTCGAGACCAGCTTGGGCAACATAGTGACACTCCACCTCTAAACAATAAATAACATGTGAGGTAGTATTTAGTGCTATAGGAAAAAATAAAGGGGAAAGGAGATTAGGGATGGAAAGAGGAAGGGTAGGGTAGTTAGGAAGGCCTCTCTGATAGTGACATTGGATCTGAATGCAGTGAGGGCATGATCTATGCAGATATTTGGGGGAATAGTGTTGTAAGTATAGAGAACAGCAAGCAGTAAAACAAGAAGGTGCAGTGACTCACACCTGTAATCCCAACATTTTGGGAGGTCGAGGCAGGAGGATCACTTGATGACAAGAATTTGAGACCAGCCAGGGCAACAAACCCAGAATTTAGCTGGGCGTGGTGGTGCATGTCTGTAGTCCCAGCTACTTGGGACACTGAGGTGGGAAGATGGCTTAAACCTGGGAGTTTGAGGCTGCAATGAACTGTGGTCCTATCACTCTACTCTAGTCTGGGTGACAGAGCAAGGCCCTATCTCAAAAAAATAAAAAATAAAGCAAGTACAAAAAAAGACTCTCCAACATATTTAAAGTATAGCAAGATGGCCAGTGTAGCCAGTGGTAGGCATCAAGTCTAAGAAGTCACCAGGGCCAGGTCTTGTAGGGCCACATTTGAGGGACCTTGCTTTGAGGGCAGTGGAAAGGCATGGAGGAATTTTCATTTTTAGATGGAGTCTGGCTCTGTCACCCAACTCGGAGTGCAGTGGTGTGATCTCAACTCACCACAATCTCCGCCTCCTGGGTTCAAGCGATTCTTCTGCCTCAGCCTCCCAAGTAGCTGGGGCTACAGGCATGTATCACCACACCTGGCTAATTTTTTTTGTATTTTTAGTAGAGATGGGGTTTCACTATGTTAGTCAAGATAGTCTCAATCTCCTGACCTTGTGATCTGCCCACCTCGGCCTCCCAAAGTGCTGGGATTACAAGTGCCAGCCGATGTGCCTAGCTAGTCATGGAGGATTTTTAAGCAAAAAAAGTCATAGGTTTTAGGATCTCTCTGGTGTGGAGAACAAACTCTACAGGTAAGAGCAGGAGCAGGAGACCAGTGAGAAGCTAGGTGGGTGATAACAGCAGTTTATACCAGGGTGGAGGGGTGGTGGAAGTGGCGTCGTCATCAGATCTTTGATATAATATGAAGGTTGGACCACCTGGATTTGCTGATGATTGCTGGGTAAGAGATGAAAGAAAGAGAGGAGTCCAGGGTTGTGGCTTAAGAAACTGGAAAGTCCTTACTGCCATTTAATAAGGGGAAGATGTTGGCCAGGCGCGGTGGCTCACTCCTATAATCCCAGCACTTTGGGAGGCTGAGGCGGGTGGATCACGAGGTCAAGAGATGGAGACCATCTTGGTCAAAAAGGTGAAACACCGTCTCTACTAAAAATACAAAAATTAGCTGGGCATGGTGGTGCGTGCCTGTAGTCCCAGCTACTTGGGAGGCTGAGGCAGGAGAATTGCTTGAACCCAGGAGACGGAGGTTGCGGTGAGCCGAGATCGCGCCATTGCACTCCAGCCTGGGTAACAAGAGCGAAACTCCATCTCAAAAACAAAACAAAACAAAAAAACAAAAATAAGGGGATGCCTTGGCTAATAGTGATTTCCTGCTAGGGCTGTGGAGTTGAACTGCCTGCATTCAAGTCCTACTTTACTTACTGTTTTGTTTTTGTTGTTGTTTTGAGATGAGATCTCACTATGTTGCCTATGCTTGTCTCAAACTCCTGGGCTCAAGTGATCCTCCCGCCACTATCTTCCAAGTAGCTGGGATTATAGATACACCACCAGGCCCTGCTTTACTTGGGCAAGTGTTTAACTTCACCAAACCTTAGTTTCCTTCAACATAAACCTATTAGCTAGATGATAGACAGTTGGGTTCTGTGAAAATTAATGGGGGTAACCTGTATGAAGAGTTTAAGACAGTGCCTGGCATACGGTAAACCTTCAGTAAGAGTTAGCTCTAATCCTTATTATTATTGTTGGAGAGCAGGAAGTCCCAGGGCCTAAAAGTCCTCTAGAAAGCAGGCAACAGGTTGAACCCCACCTTCCCCACCCCCTCAAGGAGCCCACCCTCCAAGAGGCAGCTCAGACACCATCTGTCCAGCAGAGAAAAGCCACAGGGAGACAGCTTTCAGGGAGCATTAGATTCTTCCCAAGAAACCTAATCTCATTCTCAGCAGGTGCTAATCCTACCACCCTCCCTTGGTATCTGAGCCCAGCCCACCCACTTCCTTCCCCACCCCCATCCTGTATCCTAGACCCTCTTCCCCTTCTCACCAGCTCCAAGCTGCCACCAGCAAACTTCCTTACTAGATGGAGGGGCTCTGACAGAAGGAAGCCCATCACCCATCCGACTGGGCCCAGCCTCTCACAAGTATCAGGTCAGCAAGGGCTACAGGTGCCACCTGTCCAGAAGCCCCCCCCCAACTACAGGTGCCAGTTCCTGGGCGTGGTGCTTGATCCAGGCTGGAGCCAGCTGGAGCCAGGAACTCCCACTGTGCCCCAGCTGCTGCCTGCCCTCCCACCCACAGGCAGAGAAACAGGCTTAACCCTTCCGACACTGCGTATGTTGAGTTAGTGGTTGTAGTTCTGGCTCAGAATATTGTACTGTTTCAGTACACCTTTTTTTTTTTTTTAAAGAAATTTATCACAAATACAACAAATATCTAATGCATACGTACAATTTCAAAAATAGGAAAAATCATACCTGTAAACTCATCATCTAGTTTAATAGTCAAACATATGTCTGTCTTGCATGGTGGCTTATGCCTGTAATCCCAGCACTTTGGGAGACTGAGGTAGGAGGACTGCTTGAAGCCAGGAGTTTGAGACCAGCTGAGCAACATAGTGAGACCACCATCTCTACAAAAATTAAAATGAAAAATTAGCTGAGCATGGTGGTGCACTCCTGTAACTCCTGCTACTCAGAAGGTTGAGTCGGGGATCGCTTAAGCCCGGAAGTTTAAGGCTGCAGTAAGCTATGATTGTGCCACTGTACTCCAGTGTAGGTAACAGAGGGAGACCTTGTTTCTAAAAACAAACCTGAGTACCTTAGAGCCCTCTGGGTACTCCTCCCCTAATCACAGCTACCCCACCAACCATAATCCTGAGTTCTGTGTTTTGTTTTGTGACATCTCGCTATAGTCATCCAGGCTAGAGTGCAGTGGTATGATCATACCTTACTTCAACCTCAAAGCCCTGGGCTCCAGCAATCCTCCTGCCTCAGCCCCCCAAGTACCTGGGACTGCAGGCACATACCACCACATGTATTTTGTTGTTTTTTTTTTAAGAGATGGGGTCTCACTGTGTTGCCTGGGCTGGTCTAGAACTCCTGGCTTCAAGTGATCCTTCCATCTCAGCCTCTCAAAGCACTGGGATTACAGGTGTAAGCCACCACACCTGGCTGCCTTTTTTTTTTTTTTTTTTTTTTTTAGGTTTTACTAAATAGGTATATATTCCTAAACAATATAGGATATTCTTCTGCATGGTTTTTTTTTGAGACAGTCTCGTTCTGTTGCTCAGGCTGGAGTGCAATGGTGCAGTCTTGACTCACTGCAACCTCCAATTCCCAGGTTCAAGCTGAGTCTCACTGTGGTTCTTCTGCCACAGTCTCCCGAGTAGCTGGGACTACAGGTGCGCACTACCATGCCTGACTATTTTTTTTCTCTTGAGATGGAGTCTGGTCTCCATCTCAGCGCACTGCAACCTCTGCCACCTGGATTCAAGCGATTCTCCTGCCTCAGCCTACCTAGTAGCTGGGATTACAGGCTTCTGCCATCATGCTTGGCTAATTTTTGTAATTTAGTAGAGACAGGGTTTCACTGTCTTGACCACGCTGGTCTTGAACTCCTGACCTTGTGACCCACCTGCCTCAGCCTCCCAAAGTGTTGGGCTTACAGGCGTGAGCCACCATGCCTGGCCTCTGCGTGCTTTTAAACTTCATTTAGGTATTATACTGTGTTTATTCTTCTGGAGTTTGGTTTTTTCATTCAAGATTGAGATTCTTCCATGTTACTTACATAGCATAATTTGTTCATTTTCATATCCCTTTCAATGATTATGTCTCAAGCTGTGTATCCATTCTACTGTCAATGGTTATTTGGGTTGTTCTCTTGTTTTTGCTATTTCAGACAATGCTGTTATGAAAACTGTTTGTGTCTCCTGCACATGCACATGTTTAAGAGTTTCTCCCAGGCAGTGGTTCCCAAACTTTAGCTACCTATCAGAATCACCTGGAAGGCTTGTTAAACCTCAGATTGCTGGGCTCCACCCCCAAAGTATTTGATTGTGTTGGGGCCCTCAGAATTTTCACTTCTAACAACTTCTCAGCTGATGCTGCCTGTCTTGGTCCTGGGACCTCACTGAGAATCATTGCTGTAGGGTTTACACAGAAGTGGAATTGCTTGATCAGAAGGTAATGCCAGATTGTTTTCCTATGTTTGTATAAATTTACACAGCCACTAACAGAATATGGGTTTTCTGTTACTTTACCTCTTTGTTAATTCTTGATATGGTCAGACTTAAATTTTTATGGCACTGGTGGGTATGAGATGCTATCTTGTGGTTTTAATTTGCATTTCTCAGATTACAAGTAGGGCTATGAATCTTTTCTTACATCTGTTGGCCATTCAGCTTTCCTCCTTGTAAAATGTTCAAGTCTTTGCTCCATTTCCTTTTGATTTGGCTTTTTCTTTATGGATTTGTAGGCTTTTAAAATATATTTTGAATACTAATATTTTGTCTACGCATGTTACAAATATAGTCTTTCAGTTTGTGTTTTGTCCTTTCACTTTGTATATGATGTCTTTTGATGACTTGAATTTCTTAATTTTAATGTAGCTGAGTTTTTTCTTCTATGATTTATACCTATGATGTCTTGTTGAATAAATCCATTCTTCCTTAACTTGTCCTATAGACATTTGTGTATAGTACTTTCTTCTAGAAGTTTTGTTTTTCACATTTAATCCCTTAATAGAGCTGGAAGTGACTGTCATGTCACCTTAGTGTTTTTGTTTTTTTTTCTTTGAGTGGAGTCTTGCTGTCGTCCAGTCTGGGGTACAGTGGCATAATCTCAGCTCACTGCAACCTCCTCCTCCCAAGTTCAAGCAATTCTCCTGCCTCAGCCTCCCAAGTAGCTGGAATTACAAGCATGTGCCACCACGCCCGGCTGATTTTTAAATTTTTTTTAAGTTAGAAACGAGGTTTCACTGTGTTGGCCAGTCTGGTCTCGAACTCCTGACCTTAAATAATCCACCTGCCTTGGCCTCCCAAAGTGCTGGGATTACAGGCATGAGCCACCTCGCCCGGCCCCTATTTTTAAATAAAGGTGGAATGCCTTTATTTCCATAGGGTTTGGTTTGGTTTGTTTTGTTTTTGAGACGGAGTCTCACACTGTTGCCCAGACTGGAGTGCAGTGGTACAGTCTTGGCTCACTGCAACCTCTGCCTCCTGGGCTGAAGCAATTCTACCTCAGCCCCTCTGAGTAATTGGGATTACAGGTACCCACCAACACAACTGGCTAATTTTATTTGTATTTTTAGTAGAGACAGGGTTTCACCATGTTGGCCAGGCTGGTTTTGAACTCCTGACTTCAAGTGATCCACCCACCTCGGCCTCCCAAAGTGCTAGGATTACAGGTGTGAGCCACTGCACGTGGCCTGGCCTATTTATTTTATTTTATTTTTGAGACAGAGTCTCGTTCTGTCACCAAGGATGGAGTATGGTGGCATGGTCTTGGCTCACTGCAGCCTCCGCCTTCCAGGTTCAAATGATTCTCCTGCCTCAGCCTTCCGAATAGCTGGAATTACAGGCACGCACCACCACACCCGGCTAATTTTTGTATTTTTAGTAGAGACAGTATTTCACCATGTTGGCCAGGCTGGTCTTGAACTCCTGACCTCAGGTGATCCACCCACCTCGGCCTCCCAAAGTGTTGGGATTACAGGCATGAGCCACTGCGCCTGGCCTCCATAGGGTTTTAAAGGCTGCAAATTCGATTTATGATTTAAGTTGTACCTAGAGCTTATGGTATATACTGCGTTAATATTTCATAATAGCCAAAGGTACCCTCTTTGGGAAAAAGTAGGGGCTTTCTTTCTTTTTTAACTTTTCAGTTGATTCTCAAAGCCAGCATGTGGGAGAGTTTATCAAAACTTAGCCAGGCATGGTGAAGCATGCCTGTGATCACAGCTGCTCGGGAGGCTGAGACATGAGAATTGCTTGAACCCAGGAGACGGAGGTTGCAGTGAGCTGAGATCAAGCTCATTGAACTCCAGCCTGGGCAACAGAATGAGACCCTGTATTAAAAAATAAAAATAAAAGAAGAAACACATACTGACCTGTGTGGGATTTGCTTCAAAATAATACAGGAATGAGAGAGATAGTGGTTGGGGAACAGATGAAATCATATTGGCACCAAGTTGATAATTGTTAAATGATGGGTTTGTTTTATCATTCTGTTTATTTTTGTACATGATTAAATATTCTCATAAGAACAAGTTTAAAATTGGCCAGGTGCAGTGGCTCACACCTGTAATCCCAGCAGTTTGGGAGGCCGAGGTGGAAGGATGGCTTGAGTCCAGGAGTTTAAGACCAGCCTGGACAACATAGTGAGACCCTGGCTCTAAAAAAAAAAAAAAAAAAAAAAAATTAGTTGTTCGTGGTGGTACACACCTGTAGTCCTAGCTACCTGGAAAGCTGAAGTGGGAGGATCTCTTGAGTCTGGGAGGTTGAAGCTGCAGTGAGTCATGATTGTGCCACCGTACTCCAGCCTGGGTGACAGAGTAAGACCCTGTCATGGGGAAAAAAAGTTAAAAATATCCAAGGACTGTTTCCAGAGTTATTTGTGAGGGGGAACATCTTTTTGTAACGTTTTGTTAGCCATTTGTATTCTTTCAGAGCCAGTTTAGTCTCCTACTTTCAGGAGTTCCTGATAAAGTAGACTTAGCAGGCATGGAAGAAACTGATTTTAAAGAAAACAGGAGAGGGAGTGGTAAGGAACGATCAGGGAGGGGATTTTCAGGCCATTGTCAGCCCTTCTTGTAGAGCCTGACTACTACTACTACTGCTAGGATTAAGTTAGTTTCCTACCTTTCCTTTTTTCTTAAAGGGCCACCATGGGATAATTTTCATTTTCTTTCTTTCTTTTTTTTTTTTTTTTTTTAGAAACGGGGTCTCACTATGTCACCCAGGATAGTTTCGAACTCCTGGGCTCAAGCAATCCACCCATCTTAGCGTCCTAAATTGTTAGCAGGATTACCGGCGTAAGCCACCACACCCAGCTTTCTTCCTTCCTCTTCTCCCTTCCCCTCCCTTTCTCCCTGCTTGCTTTCTTTCCTTTTCTTCTTTGATTATAGAGATGAGGTCTTGCTGAGTTGTCCAGACTACTCCTGAACTCCTGGCCTCAAACAGTCCTCCTGCCTTGACCTCCCAAAGTGTTGAGATTACAGGCATGAACCACTGTGCCCAGCCAATTTTTATTTTAATGGTATGCTTCTTTCCCTATTATTTTACTTGTACAGACTTAACCCAGAGGATAGAGGAACCTCATCATGGATCCTGGTCCACTTTTAGCTTAACAGCATCCAAAGACAAAGGGTCAGAGATGGTAGCAACCCTAATGTTATTACACAGTAGTGGTATTTTGTTGTCATAGGATGCAAATACGAGAGTTATATCTCTTACGATCTTTCTGTGTCAGTCCATAAAAGCTTTCTCGTTCTTTTAATGCTGCATGCTATTCTACACAGGGCTCTATTCTATGCTTTATTTAACCAGTTCCCATTGATAGACACATTTTTTTCCCAGTCTTTTGTAGCTATCTATAGTGACACTCAATTGATAGCCCTGTATATTTGTCATTTGGCCCATATGTGAATACAGTATATATGGGGAGGTGATTGAATCCCTAAAAGTGGAATTGCTGGGGCAAAGGATATGTGTACTTGGGATTTTAATAGGTATAGTTAGCCTGGGCCCATAGCAGTGGTTACCAGGGTACCAGTTTACAGGAGTATCTTTTTTTTTTTTTTTTTTTTTTAGATGGAGTCTGACTCTGTCGCCCAGGCTGGAGTGCAGTGGCGCGATCTCGGCTCACTGCAACCTCTGCCTCCCAGGTTCAAGCGATTCTCCTGCTCAGCCTCCTGAATAGCGGGGATTACAGGCACATCGCACCACACCCGGCTAACTTTTGTATTTCTAGTAGAGATGGAGTTTCACCATGTTAATCAGACTGGTCTTGAACTTCTGACCTCATGATCCGCCTGCCTTGGCCTCCCAAAGTGCTGGGATTACAGGGGTGAACCACCTCGCCCAGCCCAGGAGTATCATTTTTCTGAACACATCTCTACCCAGGTGGAGAGTTTGGTTCAGCATTTTTTTTTGAGACGGAGTCTCATTCTGTTGCCCAGGCTGGAGTGCAGTGGCACAATTTTGGCTCACTGCAACCTCCACCTCCTGGGTTTAAGCAATTCTTCTGCCTCAGCCTCCCGCCTATTGCCTTGCCCAGCTAATTTTTGTACTTTTAGTAGAGATGGGGTTTTACCATGTTGGCCAGATTGGAACTCCAGACCTCAGGTGATCCGCCCACCTCAGCCTCCCAGAGTGTTGGGATTTATAGGTGTGAGCCACCACACCAGCCATCAGCACATTTCTTGAGTGCCTTCTAGTACCTGGCCCTGATTACAAGATAAACACTTTCATGTATCAAGTGAAATTGTTACTGTGTGCTAAGCACAGGCATATTATCCGATAATCCTCATAGCCACTCAAAAAGGAAGGCTTTTAGATAAGAAAACTGAATCTCAGAAGGGTTAAATAGGGTGCCATGGTTATGGTCCAGCTATTAAGTGGCAGAGCTAGGATTAAGCCCAGGTTTCAATCCCCTGATGCCTGTGCTCTTACTGTACACCCTCACCTGCCTCTCAGGAGGAGTAACATGGTCTTATTGTCTAATACAGATAAGGAATCAGGCTCTGAGGGGGTAACTGGCCACAAAACACCCAACCTGGAAGCTATGAGGAACCCACGTATATCTGATTGGAGGCCTCTGGTATACACTGAGCTGCCTGCTTCTCTCCCAGGGAAAGAATTTGAGAATTTTCTCCATTTAGAGCTTCACTTGCTATAGAGAGCCTCAAGTCACTGGTTCTCAGTGTGCATCTACTGGCCATCAGAGGGTCCTTTAGGGATGACCCATCTGTGCTTAATGTACTAATGACAGTATAGTTGCTGCTATTTATTGAGTGCCTGCCATGTGCAAGATGCTATAAGGTACACTGTGTAATTTGTTGTGTTTTTTCATAGAGACAGAGGTCTTGTTATCTTGACCAGATTGGTTTCAAACTCCTGACTTCAAATGATCCTCCCGCCTGGGCCTCCAGAAGTTCTGGGATTACAGGTGTGAGCCACCACACTCAGCCAGTGTAGGATTTTTAATCTTCTCAATAATCCTTCTTGGGAAGCATGTTATTGTCCTCATTGTCAAGATTAGAAAACTTGAGTATAAAATAAGTTAAATTATAGTTCTAAGGTCGAATGCTAAGAAGGACAGAATACAAATCCAATATATTGGACTCAGAAGCCCTCACTTAACTGTGGTTTCCATGGGCTTCCCTTGGCTCGCTCTCAGCCTTTTTTCACTTTTCCTTATTGTTTGAGGCCTTTTCTGGATGGTAAGTCTGGATTCTCTACTTCACACTGTTTTAGAAGAGAAGACTTATAGTTTCCATTTACCCCTTATTCCCTACCTGTACTCTCAGTAGTTGGCACAGAGTAGCCAAAGATGAGCAGCCACATGATGCCTGAGGATTGGTGGCTGATTATCGGATATGGCCCACACTGTTACCACACCACTTCAAAAAGGACCCATTTTCCACGCATGTAATAGGTGCTCTTCAGACACCTGTCATGTGCTCACTGTGGCAGTGGGAGAGAAGTATAAAGTATAGAGCTAGCTCTCAGCAACTTAGATCATGAAACTGAAAGTGTCAGAGTGAATGGAAAAGACTACAAGGGTTAGAGAAATTCAGAGAAGAAAGGAGGCATAACATAATTAAAACAGCTAGCACACATTTATTGAGCATTATGAGATAGGTCTTATGTCCATTTTATAAATGTGGATCCTGAGACTCAGAATGAGTCATCATCCCTGAGGTGCCCAACAAATAAGTGAGGAAGTTGAGACTCTGAACCCCTCTGCTCCATGACCTTTTAGGGAGCGCACTGTGGGTATAGTGCTGGGTGGCCTGGAGATTCCAAGTAATGGGAATCTGAAAGGATGGACCAGATGTGAACAAAAGGAAGCCTGAGATACTGTAGGACACAAGACAGAGAAGTGGGGCTGTACTAGCTCTAAGATACTACAGCATGCTACATCTACTCTCTTTTCAAATGTGGTGAAAGCCAGGCTGGAGTCATAAAATAATAGCATAACATCATTAACTAACGTTTGTCTAGTGCTTCCTTGTGTTCACACATCATCTCATTGAGCCTCTGACAATGCTAGGAGGAGGTAAATAGGGTTTTCATCTTACCTTAGGTGAACTGAGATCTTCTGACTTTAAGTCCCAAGTCTTTTCTCTCATTTGTGCTGCATCCAGATCTCTACTGGGGAGAACACAGGCTCTGCGGTCAGACACACCTGGCTTTGAACCACCTCCATTTTGTGTCTGTTGGATCTGGAGCAAGTAAATTCACCTTTGTGAACGTCCATGTCTTTATCCCTAAAATAAGTGTTTTAAACACACATGAGGGCCTGGCATATATAAAACATTGAATGAATAGGAGTGATCTTTTTATTGACATCAGAAGGGGGTTAAGGACCCCGAGGCTATTCTGGCTACTTTGGCGTAGCTCTTGGAACCTGTTAATTTTCAAGGGCAGGGGTTTGCAAGTCAGAGCAATGTCAAGTAAAGAACAGGTTCTTAAAAAAAAAAAAAAAAAAGAACAGGTTCTTAAAAAAAAAAAAAAGAACAGGTTCTTAAAAAAAAAAAAAGAACAGGTTCTTTTGGAAGCCAGGATATGCTAATGGGTGAACAACATAAGGGAGGCATAAAAAAGAGCGCTTTTTGCTTTTTGCTTTTTTTTTTGTTCCCCACCCCACCCCCGAACACTTTTTTCAATGTACTTTTGGGTCTTTGGTTTATATATGAAGAAAATGAGGCGCTGCCAGAAGTGAAGTGAGTTGCCAGCGTTACACAGTAAGCTAATAAATGGCATTCCTGAGACTGGAACTCAGTCTTTTGTCTGCTAAGAAAGCTTACTTTTCCCTTACACTCCACTGCTCCCTTTAGGGGTAAAAAAAAAAAAAAGGCCTGGGGATAGGGTCTTAGTGCTTTGGAGCTGGAGAGAAAGCCCGAGAGATCATCTGGTCTATCCTCCACACTTGTCAGAGGAGAAAAGTGAGGCCCATAGTGCTTAATTGACAGGACCATAGCCAAATAGAGCCACCACAAAGCAGTAGTAAGCTTATGTTTCTTGAACCTGACCATGTGGAACTTTCAAATTGCCTCTTTTCTGTGGGGAACTAGAGCCTCACTGTAAATGCTAGTGGTTTACAATAAGAACAACTGTTTAGTTTGGGGAACTTTTTCCCAAATAGAGTCTTCTTTCTCTCTCTTTCTCAATTCTTAATAAAAACATGATAGAAAAAGAAAAACAAAGCTTTAATGGAGGACCTTGATAGAAAGCAGGTGAAAATTATATAGAGACTCTAAAATCTAGGGAAGCTTCCAGAGCCAGGGGATAATTTAGAGGCCAGCCTTCTCACCTATCCCAGCCGGCTTGTCTCGCCCTATTCATATCAGGCCTTCAGAAGGCCCAGCCTTCTCTTGGCAGCTGCATCTGGTGAACACCAACGGAAATCCCTGGTATTTTTCTTTGCATGCAACCAACCATGGAGATGTAGGTCAGGCATTGCTGGCCTGACAGTTACAACAGCTCTAGCTTCGCCCCCTGCACCTGCAGCCATACTCACTAAGCTCCACAAAGATGAGAAATGGATGGTCCCTTCTAAATAGGGTTTGGATCCCAAGGGCCCATATGGGTGGAGCTGGCTGAGACTGGAGCGGGTTTGGGAGGAGACAGACCATCTGGAATGTGGAGATGAGAAGGATGGCTCTGGCTCTTCCCTCCTTCATATCTGATGTCTGTGACTATAGCTGGATTGGTGGTGCTTCTGCTCAGCTCAGCTTAGAGTCATCATCACTGATGATGGGGAGGAGACTGGGGAGGACCCTTCCTTCCCCTGGGCTCAGCTGGGTCCCCAGACCTATACCTGAACCCCACACTTGTCTGGTGTTTACGGGATTGAAGCTGCCACCCTTTGGGACCTATCGTGTTTTCATTTCTGCTCTCAGCTGTCTGGTCTCCATGGACCTCACTTACAGGTTTGTACTTGCCTGTCGCCCATGATGCAGCCCCATGAGGCTCTCCTGGCCTGGCACTCACGCCTCTTTGGCCTTTGTTCTCTTCAGCAAAACTGCTAGCTCTGTGCCTTGCTTGGGGGTGTTTTCCTGGCCCCCCAGATAGGTTCTGTTGGTCCAACCTAGCTACATCTTTACTGGGATTCAGTCTCTCTGTTCATACCATGGGGGACAGGACTGTGGTTCCAAGGCATGTTGTGGGGTATCTGTGTGGCTGTTCTGGACTGGCTTCCAGTCGGCTGGCTGACTCTGCCCTGGACCTCACATATCTCCTCTGTAAAGGCGTTAGACCAAGATCTTCAAGATAACTAGAGGCAATATGCAGATGGCCATTTTCTGTTTTAATAGTCAATGTATTTTATGTTGATTTCCATCAGGCGAATGATACTGTTTACAGTAGGAAAAATAAGTTGCCTTTTCATTGAAGTTATTTATTTAGCAAATACTTACTGAGTGTCTGCTATCTGCCAACCACTATTCTAGCTACTGGGGATACCTGCCTTTATGAAGTTTACATTCTTTTTTTTTTTTTTGAGATGGAGTTTTGCTCTTGTTACCCAGGCTGGAGTGCAATGGCTCAATCTTGGCTCACTGCAACCTCTGACTCCCGGGTTCAAGCGCTTCTCTTGCCTTTGACTCCTGAGTAGTTGGGATTACAGGTGCCTAGTAGGATGCCCAGCTAGTTTTTGTATTTTTAGTAGAGACAGAGTTTCAGCATGTTGGCCAAGCTGGTCTCAAACTCCTGACCTCAGGTGATCCACCTGCGGGATTACAGGCCGCCCTGGCTGTCATGAAGTTTACATTCTAAGAGGACAGAGAGTGATTGGGGGGGGTGGCAGCAGGCAGCTTTTGGTATCTATTTGCCTTTTTAAAAAAGGGTAATTAAGGAAGGCCTCTGAGGAGGAGGCATGTGAGCAGAGATCTGCATGATCTGAGGGAGGAAACCATGCAACAGCCTATGGAAAAAAAACATTCCAGACAGAAGGAACAACTGCCTCAGGGTGGGAATGGTGTGCCTGGCATGTCTGAGGAAGAGCACAGGAGACGAGAGTGGCTAGAACAGAGTAAGCAGGGGAGAAGTGTTTGAAAAGCAAGGTTTGTGTGAGCAGTGGTGAGATACTTTGGTTCTTCTGGGTAAGATGGGAAGGGAGTGGAGGGTTTTGAGCAGACAGGAAACTGACTTTGCTGACCCCTCTGGCTGCCACGTGGTAAAGGAACTATGGGGTCGATAAGAAGCTGGAAGTCCAGTAAGGAGGCTGTTAGGACAATACAGGCAAGAAATGATGCTGGCTTGGACCAAGTTATAGCAATGAAGATGGTGGGAAGTGGTGGGACTCTAGATAAATTTGGGATATAGATCCATCAGGATATATAGACAGATGAATGCTAGAAGGGATTTAGGATGAGAAAGATGCAGAAAGAACAGGTTTGTGGAAGAAATTAAGGATTTTTTAATACATTTATTTAAATTTATAAAAAGTAAGTCAATTGATAGAATAATGTTAAGTAGGCCAAGCACAGTGGCATATACCTATAAAAAAATCCCAGCATTTTGGGAGGCTGAGGCAAGAGGATCGCTTGAGCTCAGTAGTTTGAGACCAGCCTGGGCAACATTGTGAGACCTTATCTCTACAAAAAAAGAAAAAGAAAAAAAATTAGCTAGGTGTGGTGATGCACACCTGTAGTCCCAGCTAATTGGGAACCTGAGGCCGGAGGATTATGTGAGCCTGGAAAGTTGAGGCTACAATGAGCCTTGATCACACCACTGCACTCCATCCAGCCTGGGCAACAGTGAGACCCTGTCTTGAAAAATGTTAAGTAAATAGTAACAGAATTACAGATAAAATCAAAATAGTGATGGCTGAAATTGTGGATAGAGTGGACCAGATGTGTCTGTGCTTCCTTCCAGCTCTAAAATTCTGCTTTTGTGATTCAGACCACATAGTCTCCCATTCACAGAACGGGAACTTGAAGCTCAGCCTAGAATAAACAGATAAAGTGGCGGGAGAGCAATCCTTTGGGCCAGGCTTACCTCCTGTTAATTTGGAAGGACTTGGGAAGTTCTTGCACATGTATTGGCCTTCTGGCATTACCTCATTTATTCATTCAGTCAGTCAGCCAGTCAGTCAGTCACTGAGCACCTTCTGCCTAGCAGGCCCTGGACAACCACAGCTCTGATGCCTTTTCCCTCCTAATATAAAGCAAGCTATCCCAACCCCCACTCCCACTGCAGCCTGTCTACTCTGTGACCTGGCATATGCCTGGCAATGGTCGAGTCATGTGTGTGCTGAAAGTGGGACAGCCACAGCCTTGGCAGAGCCCTGCCCTCCCTTTGCTGCACTGTCTCTGTCCATCCTCTGCCTTCCTCATCTTATTGCCATCCACTCTGGGGCCTGGTGAACAGATGATTTTGCTTCCATGAGAGCGGCAGAAATAGTTGCTTTATCTCTCTTCATCAAGGTCCTCATAGTTATCAAGTTGATAAGAAATCCTTTTGGTGTCAAGGGTCTCTTCCCCTGCCTTTTATAAATGGGAAACAGAGGGCCAAAGGGGCAGGCAACTCCCACAGTCCACATCTAATTCATCAGCAAATCCTTTCAGCTCTACTTTTATTGATTGATCGATTGAGAACAGGGTCTTGCTGTGTCACCCAGGCTGAAGTGCAGTGGAGCCATCATGGTTCACTGTAGCCTCAACCTCCTGAACTCCAGCAGTCCTCTCACATCAACCTCCGGAGTAGCTGGAACATGCCACCACGCCCAGCTAATTTGTAGCATTTTTTTTTTTTAAATAGGGTTTTTGCCATGTTGCCCAGCGTGCTCTGAAACTCCTAAGCTCAAGCAATCTTCTCACCTCAGCCTCTCAAAGTGCTGGGATTATAGACATGAGCCATTGCTTCTGGCCCAGCTGTACTTTAAAAAATAAATTCCAAAATTGACTGCTTCTCACCAACTTCCCTGGCACCATTGTGGCTAAGCCACCATCGTATTTTCCTGGTTAACTTACCAGACCCCTGGAGATCTCCACTCAGCAGCCAGAGGGATGCTGTTTAACACCAAAGTCAGGTCATGTCCTTTCCCTGCTCGAAACCCTGCAGTGCTTCCACAGGGCAAGCCCAAGTCCTTAAATGGCCTGCCAGGCCCTACACAGTCGGGCCCTTAGCTACCTCCAGATCTCATCACTACCAGTCTCCTCACATTCACTGGACTGCAGCCACACTGGCATCTTTCCTGTTCCTGGAGCACCTCCAGCACGTTCCTGCCTCTGGGCCTTTGCACTTGTTCCCACAGCCTTTTCTCAGATTTTTGCAATGCCTGTTCCCTCACTTCATTCAGTTCTCTAATCAAATGCACCTCCTCAAGAGGTTTTCCCTGACCATGAATTCTAATCTGACCGTCTTCCATGTTTCTCTCTACCCCCTTTCTCACATTTATTCCTTTTTAGCACATCACCATCTGACATGTTTAGTGCCTGTCTCTTCCCATTTGATTATAAACTCATACAGGTACGAATTTTCATTCTATTTAGTCGCTGCTTTATCCTCAGCACTTAGCACAGTGCCTGACACTTAGTGGGCACTTAATGAAGCTTTGTTGAATGAATGAGTGTCCAAAGCTAGGTAGGGCAGCCTGTCTGGGCCTTCCTACAACTCCATAGGTGAGCCTGGCTTACAGATAGATCGTGTCCTAGTTAGAAAACTCATCTAATAGCTTCACCAAAGCTATTTGGCATCACTTTTGTTTCCAAGATAAAGACCAGACGGAGAGAGGAACTCTTTCTGCAAGTAGTATCCTCAGAGAGCTGGCTTGGAGGGAAAGTGGGTTTATCACTGAGTAGCCTCAGCACATTCTTCCCTTTCTTTCTCTTTGAGGCACCCAGGGAACTGGGGGGGAATGCTACTTCCATGTACTCAAAGTGGTCTCTGACTTTCAAGGCCGAACAATAGCAGATTCTCAGTAAATATTGGGTAGGTGAAAGGATGAAGGAAAGGTCTTAGTAAAACCTCTACATGTATCCTGCTGCACTGGCAAATGTAACATGCTGTGATGTTAAATGCCCTGACTAGTAACCAGTGACTTCAGGCAAAGTCTCATCACCTGTCTGAGTTTGAGTTTCCTCATTGGTAAAATGGGGACAGCACCTACCTACTTGCAAGATTTTGAGAATTCAGACAGTAAATATTAGCTCAGCAAATACTAGCTGTTACTTTTATTTGTTTGTTTATAGCTACAAATAAGAGAGGCACTCTGAGAAGTACAAATGGAGCCACTCATTTTTAGCTATAAAAAAAATAGGCCAGGGCCGCATGCAGTAGCTCACAGCTGTAATCCCAGCACTTTGGGAGGCCAAGGTGGGTGGATCACCTGAGGTCAGGAGTTCCAGACAAGCCTGGCCAACATGGTGAAACCCCATCTCTACTAAAAATACAAAAATTAGCTTGGCGTGGTGGCGGGTACCTGTAATTTCAGCTACTCGGGAGGCTGAGACAGGAGAATCACTTGAATTCAGGAGGCAGAGGTTGCAGTGAGCCGAGATTGCGCCATTGCACTCCAGCCTGGGCAACAAGAGTGAAACTCCATCAAAAAAAAAAAACAAAAAAAAAGTCCAGGCAAGTTGGTTCATGCTTGTAATAGGAGGCTAAGGCAGGTGGATAACCTGAGGTCAGGAGTTCGAGACCAGCCTGATCAACCTGGAGAAACCCCGTCTCTACTAAAAATACAAAATTAGCCGGGTATGGTGGCACATGCCTGTAATTCCAGCTACTCAGGAGGCTGAGGCAGGAGAATGGCTTGAACCTGGGAGGCGGAGGTTGCGGTGAACTGAGATCATGCCATTGCACTCCAGCCTGGGCAACAAGAACAAAACTCTGTCTCAAAAAAAAAAAAAAAAAAATAGTCCAGGTGCAGTGGCTCATGCCTGTAATCCCAGCACTTTGGGAGGCTAAGGCAGGTGGATCACTTGAGGTCACGAGTTCAAGACCAGCCTGACCAACATAGCAAAAACCCATCTCTACTAAAAATACCAAAATTAGTCTACAAAAATACAAAAATTAGTGTGGTGGCACATCCCTGTAATTGCAGCTACTTGGGAGGCTGAGGCATAAGAATCTCTTGAACATGGGAGGCAGAGGTTACAGTGAGCAGAGATTATGCCACTGCACTCCAGCCTGGGTGACAGAGTGAGACCCTGTTTCAAGTAATGATAATCATGATAACAACAGCAGCAGCAACAGCTACATTTACGGAACACTTACCATGGATCATTTAATTCTGCTGCTGGGCTTGGGAATAGATACAGCTGTTTTCATTTTGCAGCCGGAACACCAAGCTTGGAGGGGTAAAGTGTCTTGCTCCAGGTCCTGCAGCCAGGCAGTCATAGAGCTAGGGTTGGAAGCCACACACACTGTCTCCCTCCACGGTAAGGAGGCCTGAGGCCAGGCTCTGCTGTGTCCCTGTATGAAGCCTTGGAGGTGTCCCTTCACCTCCTCTGGGCCTCAGTTTCTCACCTGCTCAGGGTTGAATCACATATCTCTGTGATACTCTGAAATTTCTGGGTGGTCCATAGGCCGTATCAGGTGGGACAGTGAGTTGCTTCTGGGCCTCCTGGTGGTGGTGCTCCGGGTATTGACTATGAACAGCACAGTTCTGGGTTGCCCTTCTCTCGACATCAGGCAAGGTGCCCAAGCCCTCTTCCCACCATCTCAGGCATCTTACTGTTCTACACCTTAAAGGGGTGGTGGACCGGGGCAGAAATGAATAGGGCAGAAAACTAGAAGGAACCTACTCCCTTGTCTGGTACCGATCAATGCAGGATGCTGTGGAGAAGAGTACTAGGCTGACAGTCAGTGGATATGGGTATTGTTTCCCAGTTCCGTCACATCACAGAATGGAAGGAAATACAACCCCGTGGGCGCCTTCAGCCCTGAGTTTTTGGTTACAGGGTGTGAGCATTCATCTGTACAGTGGGGAGGGAAGGGTGTTGGTTATGGGATTTGCTCCCTTCCCCAAATCCTCCAGAGCTGTTGCCTTCTGCTGTGGAATTCCAAACATTTCCGATCAGATAAAGGTGGCTGAAAATACCCGGGACTTGTCTGGACTAGTTGGAGGCGGTGCTGGGGTGAAGAGGTCGAGGCCACAGGAACTAGAGCATAGAAAGATCTAGCCTTGCCCAGGAGTCTGCCCTGGGTCATAGATATGCCTATTGCTCTCTTCCCCTGGAATCCTGCAGATTTCAGAGCAATGCCCAGCAGGCTTTGAGGTGGGGAAGGATCAAACTGTTTTGTGGCAACAAGTCCTACTTCAGAATGCTGCCTCTCACCTTTTACACTAATTACTGGATCTTTCGGATACCCCTGAGAGAGACAACCCTAGTAGTCACTCTTTTCATTTGTCTTTATAAGTTACTTTCATTCTCCTTATACTGCCACCCTAGTAGGAGTCCTTTGAGATGATCCCTACTTTGTTTTACAGTTGGGGAAAGCCCCAGACTCCACTGGAATTTCAGACAGGGAAAGGACTCACCTGCAAATCAGTGATGGAACTGGAAAACAAAACCCACACTGACTGTCAGCCCAGTACGCTTTTCTTCACAGCATCCAGTACAAGAGAGTCGCCATAGCTTTGCGGGGAGAGAAGGAAGGAGAAGCTGCTTTGGACCATGGAGCACTTGGAGTCAGAGCTTAGAAGGAAGTCCTAGTCTTTGGAGATTGCTACTCCATTCCCACCTGTTGCCTCAGCACAATGCAGAAGATGCCTTTTCTAGAATCTTTCCATAAGCTTCTTGTTCCCCTTCCTTAGCCTGGGAGATAGGTTCTGGAGAATACTGGATGCCCTGCCTAGTCACCTGCTATATCAGGGCTTCTTTTTAGTTTTGCCAGGCAGTGAGAAAAGGGATGAAGAGAGAGGGAACTGGCCTTGCTTCTCTTCCCTCCTCTCTGTCCACCACTTAGCATACTCTTCAGCACCTTCCTGGGCCCAGCACTGGGCAAGGCCTAGGGGACAGAGCCCGTAGTCAAATGTGAGAGGAAGTGAGCAGCTAGGCTCCTTGAGGAGGTGACCTGTGGATTAAGACCTCAGAGGTAAATGGGAGAGGGCTTGGCAGAAGCACCAGTATGGGCAAAGGTCTTGAGTCTGAACAGAACATGGCACGTGAGAAATGAGGCATCCTGGCCCTAGGTGAAGCTGAGAAAACCCTGCAGGCCATTGTAGGCCATAGAGAAGGCTCTGAGATGCAAGTTGAGCCATGATCCACTAGTAAGAACAATAATAGCTGACGTTTACTCAAAGTTAACTGTGTGCCATGTGCGGTTCTAAGACCTTTACATGTATTACTGTTTGAATCCTCATGGTTCAAACAGTAATACATCCTCACGGTTCAAACAGGAATACAATCCTTATTCTTTTGAAATAAGGACATTTTAGGCCAAGCACAGTGGCTCATGCCTATAATCCTAGCACTTTGGGAGGCTGAGGCAGGTGGATCATTTGAGGTCAGGAGTTCAAGACCAGTCCGACCAACATAGTGAAATCCAGGCTCTACCAAAAATACAAAAAAATGGCTGGGCACGGTGGCTCATGACTGTAATCCAAGCACTTTGGAGACCAAGGCAGGTGGATCACCTGAGGTTACGGGTTCGAGACCGGCCCGACCAACATGGTGAATCCCCGTCTTTAAAACAAAAACAAAAATTAGGTTGGGCTCGGTGGCTCATGCCTGTAATCCTAGCACTTTGGAAGGCCGAGGTGAGCAGATCATGAGGTCAGAGGTTCGAGACTGGCCTGAATGACATAGTGCAACCCATTCCATATTAAAAAAATACAAAATACAAAAAAATTAGCCAGGCGTGATGGTACATGCCTGTAGTCCCAGCTACTCAGAAGGCTGAGGCAGGAGAATCACCTGAATATGGGAGGTGAAAGTTACAGCGAGCCAAGATCATGCCACTGCACTCCAGTCTGGGCAACAGAGTGAGACTCTATCTCAAAAAAAAAAAAAAGAAAGAAGGGCATTTTTAAATCCCCATTTTTACAGATGAGGTCAAAAGCAAAATGTCTTAATCTAGTTTTCAAGACTTACTGGTTCCCTGCCTGCTCTGTGCTCTGCAGCTCAACTTGGTAGGGAAGTACAAGTTGAATGTCTTCATCCAGATAGCACCTCCATTTCACAAATGAGGAAACTGATACTTGGAGGAGAGTGGCAGAGGAGAGAGATCAGAACTAAGACCAGCCAGTCAAGGGAGGTAGAGGGAAACAAGCATCAGCTTCCTGATAGGGAAGAATTTTCCAATGGGGGCTGTCCATAGATGAAATGCTCCATCCAGTAAGGAGGGAGCTGTCTATCACAAGTAGGTAAGGAGAGGATGCCCTAGAGATGACTAGGAACTCCCATGGGTGTGGACCATCAGGATGAAAGAGACCCTCTGTGTGAATTCAGCACTCTACCTTTCTCAACCTTGTCTGTGAAATGGGGGTGTTCATGGTGATTTTGAGTATTACATGGAAGGTTAGATGGGTATGCTGTAAGGTCACTTGGAGTCTCCGACTCTGTTCCAAGGGTGAGTATTGGTCTTTCTCACCGTAGACACTGGGAGAGGAATGGAGGGCTCTGGTCACCTACCTATGAAAGAATAGAGAGTCACCAGGGTCAAAATGAGAGGGTTGAGATGAGGGGGGGCCTCGGAATCCCAGGGGATGAACTCATATGAGCACATAGCAGCCACCCAGGAATGGTTCAGTGTTTAGACTCTAGAGACAGACTACCTGTATTCAAATCACAACTCTACCACTTAATGCTTCTGTGACCTTGGGAGGGTGACTTATCCTGTCTGCTTCTGTTTCCTCATCTGTAAGCTGGAGAGTACTAACAGCACGTACTCAGTGGGGTTATTGTGAGGATTAAGCAAATTCTTATACATGAAGCACTTAGCACCATGCCTGGTACCTAGTAAAACTTCAGCTGTTTTATCACCATCACTTCCAGGGAAGGAGGTTGTGAGCCCCGAAATAAGCATCTTTGTCCCCAGTAAATGCTTTTCTGAATTCTTTCCCTTTGCCCCCAAGCCCATCACCCCAGTTCTGAGGTAGAAAGATGGAGAGCCCACACTCGCACTGCCGGGCCTGATAGCTTTCTCGATTCCCCAGCAGAGGTGTTATCTCCTCCCGGCACAACCGCTTCCTTTTCTGAGAAGTGCAAGTGCATCTGTCAGGCACGGCTTCTTAGAACTAATGGTGGGGGAGGCGGTGGAGGAGGTGAGGCTGGCAGCTGAACTGAACGGGTGAGAGTTGGAGGAAGATTAACATGAAGTTTCTTGTGAGGATGCCACCAGTATTCCTATAGCCCAGATGGCTTGATCCCTCTCTGACACCCCCTGGTCTCACCACTACTGTTGTGGAGCTCAAGGCAGGAGAAACTGAGGCTCAGAAGCTGAAAGGCTTGCTGTGGCACCCATAGCTAGGCTGGCTGGACTGAGGTGTTGACCCCAGCACAGTCTCACCACCCCTGTCTTTGCCCCTGTCCCCACTGAGCTGCTTTTCCAAGTTGCCCACCTCCAGGCCTCTGCTTCCATGGGGTAGAGGAGAAAGGCTGTGTCTTCTCACATCTCGGGAGCCAACAGCTCCCCTGGGAAAACCAGAGGAAGTGGATTCCAACCACAAACCTCACTTCTTCCGAGTCTCCGCCTGCAACTCCCTGCCAAGAGAGTGATAAGGCCTCTCCATCTGCCCTACCGCCCTTCCTACCATCTCCCCAGGGAACTTATAGCAAGGCCTTGTTTGTTTATTCAGCAAGCATTTATCAGTCTCTCCGTCGGAGAAACTGAGGCCAGGAGCAGAAGGTGACTCTGCAGGTGACTCACAGCCTGCCAATGCAGGGATGTGAGGAGGACAGGACAAGGTACAGTCCTGGTGTCCCTGGCACTTTCCCTGGCTGCTAGTACCCCCTTCCTCTTCTCCACCTACCTCTTTCCTGAAATAACTAGGCAGGAAGGAAGCAGTGGGCCTGGGCTCTCCAGAGTCACCCAAGAGGAAGGAAGGGTTCGTCTGGCACAGGGATGCTTGTTCCTCACTGAAGCCGGGACGGAAGGGTTTCACTTTCCCTCCTGGTCTTCGTCACATCCTTTTCCTGTGGTACCAGCTCCCCTCAGCTGGCAGGAGCCAGTGCTTATTCATTCAGCTGATGACCTCAGGCTACTTTACCCTCCTAGACAGACCCAGGGCCGTGGCCCTGGCCCAGAATATGGGGTTTGCTGCCAAACATACTGGGGCTTAAAAGTGGCTTCCTTTTGTTTTTGGTTTTTTTCTTGAGACAGGGTCTCATTCTGTCACCCAGGCCAGAATGCAGTGGTGCAATCACAGCTCGCTGCAGTTTCAACCTCCCAGCCTCAAGTAATTCTCCCACGTCAGTCTCCCGAATAGCTGGAACTATAGGTGCACGCCAACACACCCAGCTACATTTTTAAGATTTTTCTTGTAGAGATGGAGTCTCACCATGTTGCCCAGGCTGGTCTTCAAGTTCTGAGCTCAACCAGTCCACCCACCTTGACTCTCAAAGATGCTGGGATTACAGGTGTGAGCCACCACACCTGGCTGCCACTTAGCCACTTTAACTAGGTCTCAGTATTTCTGAGCCTCAGGTTACCTGGACTTAGAATGAAGGCCTCTTTCAGCCACAGAAGTACACGGACCTGGCCCATGATTGTCCTTTTGAAACTGAGCAGAGTGCTGCATCAAGGTTAGGAGTAAAGGCACTGGAACTGGACTGCTGGTGTAGGCATCCCAGTTAGGTCACCAGCTCACTGCATGGCCTTGAGCAAGTCACATATCATCTGGGGGTCACATGTCCATCAGCTATGTGATGGGTTAATGGTAGTACCCACTGACAGAGTGTGGAGACAATTAATGAACGAATCTACAGAAAAGGCCAGGAAGGGTACCTTACAGGGTAAGTGCTCAGGAAGTGTCTGCTGCTGCTGCAGTCACTAAGGAAGTCAGGTTTTCTGTGGGTAGAAATAGCAGGGCCTAAGACGGCAAGATTGGATGTCAGAATGAGTGTGAATGAAGTACTGTCTTGGATAGATTAAAAGGAAAACAGAATCATGAGAGTCCAGAATGCAGAGAGATCTCACTCTTGCCACTTCCTAGATAGGGATCTTGGGTAAACTCTGGAGCCTCCATTTGCCATCTGAAAATGGGGCTATTGATAAATGTTATAAGGATCAAATGAAAGCATTCATTTGTTTTTCTAAAATAGGTTCCTTTAGAATGGCATCAGCTTCAGGAATTCAAGACCAGCCTGACCAATATGGTGAAACCCCGTCTCTACTAAAAAATACAAAAAATTAGCCAGGCGTGGTGGCACGCCCCTGTAGTCCCAGCTACTCAGGAGGCTGAGGCAAGAGAATTGCTTGAACCCAGGAGGCAGAGGTTGCGTTGAGCCGAGGTCACACCACTGCACTCCAGCCTGGGTGACAGCGAGACTCCATCTCAAAAAGGAAAAAAAAGAAAGTCACCTGCTGTGTTCCAGGTATAGCACCGGGTTCTAGAGAGGCAGGTGGCAAAGCTACACCCAGTCAAGGCAGGGAGGCAGGACAAAAGTAATCTCTCCAGTGAATATGATGACTGTACATGCAGTTGGGAAATATGGCCTAGAGGGCACAGAGTGCTTTAGCTCAGTGCGCAGCACAGGTGAAACATTAAAATGTTTGATAATGGTCAGCTGTCATAATAATCGTTTTTGTCTTTTGTTTTGTTTGAGACAGGGTCTCACTCTGTTGCCCAGGTTGGAATGCAGTGGCCTAAACACAGTTCATTGCAGCCCTGACCTCCCAGCCTCAAGTGATCCGCCTTAGCCTCCCAAGTAGCTGGGACTACACACCACCACACCTGGCTACTTTTTTATTTTTTTAAGTTTTTTTTTAGAGACAGGGTCTTGCTATGTTACCCAGGCTGGTCTCAGACTCTTGGGCTCAAGAAATCCTCCTGCCTCAGCCTCCTGTTTTATTACTGTTAACAAGTAGGGCTGGGTATGGTGACTTAAACCTTTAGTCCTAGCACTTTAGGAGGCCAAGGCAGGTGGAGAACCTGAAGTCAGGAGTTTGAGACCAGCCTGGCCAACATGGTAGAACCCTGTCTCTACTAAAAATACAAAAAACTAGCCAGGCATGGTGGCATGGACCTGTAATCCCAGCTACTTGGGAGACTGAGGCAGAATTGTTTTAACCCAGAGGTGGAGGTTGCAGTGAGCCAAGCTCACACCACTGTACTTCAGCCTGGGTGACAAAGTAGGAGGCCAAAAAGAAAAAAAAAGGGCTGGGCACGGTGGCTCATGCCTGTAATCCTAGCACTTTGGGAGGCTGAGGTGGGTGGATCACCTGAGGTCAGGAGTTCAAGACCAGCCTGGCCATCATGGTGAAACCCCATCTTAAAAAAAGAAAGGGGGAAAAAAAAAAAAAAACAAGGACACCATGGGCCAGAGAGGTGAAGTAACCTACTCAAAATCACACTACTAGGAAGAAGTGGGAAGTGGGAAGACCAGGCATAGTTGCTCATGCCCGTAATCCCAACACTTTGGAAGGCCAAGCCAGGAGGATTGCTTGAGACCAGGAGTTTGAGACCACCCTGGGCAACTTAGTGAGATCCCAACTCTACAGAAAAAAAAAAAAAAGATAGAAGAAAAAAACAAACAGGGAAATGTGGGTAATGAAGCCAGGATGGGAACAGAAAAATCAGATTCAAGTAGGACTATATTTCAGCCTCTGGCTGGTTCCTGGCATTTGGGCCCCTTTCCTCAGGGCCTCATGCCAACCTTTTCACCTGACTTCTGCAGGGTCACAGGCAGCTACAAGGTGACCTGCATCATTCAGTTGGCTGTGTCTGGGCAGAGATCTAGCTGAAGTCAGTCTGTGCCTGTCTGAGTGGGTCCTGGGCCAGACTTGGTCCCTGCCTGCACTGAGTCCCCAGACTGTTGGGAAAAATCGGCACACAGCGGGCAACAACCCAGGAATACCCCTCCTCTCCCTCCCACCTCAGGGCCTTTGCACTTATTATCTCTGCTGAAACAGGCTCTCTCTCTGTTTTTTGAGACAGAGTCTTGCTCTTGTTGTCCAGACTGGAGTATAGTTGTGCAATCTCAGCTCACTGCAACCTCCATCTCCTGGGTTCAAGCAGTTCTCCTGCCTGGGGAGGAGAAGTAGCTGGGGTTATAGGTGCCTGCCACCACGCCTGGCTAATTTTGTATTTTTAGTAAAGACAGTGTTTTGCTATGTTGGTCAGGCTGGTCTTGAACTCCTGACCTCAGGTGATTCGCCTGCCTTGGCCTCCCAAAGTGCTGGGATTACAGGTGTGAGCACCTGGTCCAAGCGCTGTCTTATCCAAGATTTTTTTTTTTTAATCTCTCATAACTGCTATCATCTTGTTATTCAGGTCTTAGTTGTCCGGGCTAGAGTGCTGTGGCACAATCTTGACTTACTGCAACCTCTGCTTCCCAGGTTCAAGCAGTTCTTGTGCCTGAGCCTCCCAAGAAGCTGGGATTAGAGGTGTGCGCCACCACGCCCAGCTAATTTTTGTATTTTTAGTAGAGACAGGTTTCGACATGCTGGCCAGGCTGATATTTAACTCCTGGCCTCAAGTGATCTGCCCACCTCAGCCTCCCAGAGTGTTGGGATTACAGGCATGAGCCACTGCCTGGCTCTCTCAGGTACTTGCTATAACCTCCCCAGGACTTACAACTCTATCATCTCTTAAAGTATCTTTTTTTTTTTTCCTTTCTTGTTATCTTCTCTGCTTCCCAGTAAGACAGTATTTCTCAACTTTTTTTTTTTTTTAAATAATCCATCCCTGCAAGGAGTCTTTTCAGATTTTTTTGTCTTAACTGCCCTCCCATGAAATTTGAATACCTCAGCTATGCTTATATCTCTTTATGTGCTGTGGCCCTGTGGAGAGCAATGATATATTAGAGGAAGGACCTGGAAAGTGGTACCAGCCTGGCCATCTCCTAGGGGCCAAGTCAGGAGACCCAGTTTTCTAGTGTTGGCTCTACCAGAAACCAGCAGTAGAAACTAGAATGAGCAAGTGGGTTGGCCTTGCTAACTTCGTGGGTCTGCCTGGCTAGGAATCCATGACTCTCCTGTGGAGGTCATTAGCCATTGCCTGTCCCCAGTGGCCCTTCAAACCCCCACATGGAAGTCAGCTACAAAGAAAAACTTCCCCGACTTTCTTCTAAATCAAGCAGAGGACGGGATGCAGACAGGCAGGCCCTTGGGCCTGGGTCTCCTAGAAACCTTTGTGAACATCAGAGACTTCTCTGCAACCTACTCTTAAACCTCATATCCTGCCTACCATGCCAGCCTGGCTAAAACCAGTGGGAGCCACCCAAGGAGTAGTCGGGGCTTATCTCTGCTTTTCCAGACCAGGGCTGCTCTGCAATACTGTTTATTTATCCAGAGCAGCCGCCCACTGAGAAAATGGCTCTGTTTGTTTCCAAGTGTGTCGTGTGAACCATGGGCTAAATATACCCACGCCACCGCCTCTCCAGCACCCGCCCTGGAACAACACGCCCCATTTTGCTCATGTTCTCTCTGCAAAAGCAATCCTTAGAATCCACACCCCTTGGAAATCCTACTCCCCTTCCCCAGGAGAAGAAGCTAAAGTGGAGATGACGGTTGTCCTGGCCAGGAACCCATGAGTCGGGGCAAGGGCGGGTGAAATGAGAATGTTTCTGTAGCACTGAAATGAGAATATTCCCTCCACCCAGGAATGACTGTTCCTGGACAGTGAATGCTTTGTGCCCTGTGGGGACAGCGCCTGTTTACTCCAACCCAGCCCCAGAGCTGAAAATTTCCTGTGGCTCTCAGCCCTCTACTTAGGAAAGTTCCCATCAAGAGAGCCAGGCCTCTCCCATTTTGGCTGCAACCCAGTGTCCCTAGTTTCTTGAGAGATATTTGGCCTCTTGGGATAACCAGGACCTTCTCCCATGCTCTTCATAGTCTGGAACTCTCCCCCATCACAGATAAGCCTGTTTTGTGACTCCACCTGGGCGAACTTGGGAGCAACAAAATCAAACCTCTGTTGAGAATATTTTTGTCTGCCAAGACCCGCAGAGGCTGGCTAGATGGAGTGGGAGACAGGGAAGCATAGCCATGTCCCTACTGTCCTCCTTTCCCCAGATCCTCTACCTCAATCCTGCTCCCGCATTCCTTTCAGCACTGCTGGCAGGACAGGTCCCTCCAGCCTCCCACGTAAGGGAAGTTGCCTTAGCAGCACTCCCTTTGAAGCTAGGCAGTCTTGCAGTCTGATCCCGACTCTGCCATCTGTTTGCTGAGTGTTCCCTACTTTGAACCTCAGGATTTTATTTGTGAAATGTGGCTCAGATCTCTATGTCTGAGGATTCTGATAAAGGTAAAGTGGGATAACAATGCCTGACACATAGTAGACATGCAATACATTCGTTAACTCATGCATTTACTGAGCACCAGTTATGTGCACGACACTGTTCTGAGCACTGGGTATATAGGAACAAGACAGGACCTCTGCCCTCATCAAGACACGTTTAGGAGCCACTGCCCCTGGCCTATAGTAAACATGTCTTGATGAGGGCAGCACTTTGAGTAATCCCAGCACTTTGGGGCTGAGGTAGGTGGATAACCTAAAGTCAGGAGTTTGAGACCAGCCTGACTAACATGGTGAAACCCGTCTCTACTAAAAATGCAAAAATTAGCTGGGCGGGCACTACTTGGGGGCTGAGGCAGGAGAATGGCTAATACAAAGTTCAGAATCTAGTTATGAAAAGTTCTGGGAGTATGTGCAGCTTAAGGGGAAAAACGGTGGTGAGGTGGTGAGGCCAGGCATGGTGGCTCACACCTGTAATCCCAACACTTGGGAGGCTGAGGCAGGAGGATCCCTTGAGCCCAGGAGTTTGAGACCAGCCTAGGCAACAAAGTGAGACCCTGTCTCTACAAAAAATACAAAAATTAGCCAGGCATCGTAGTGCATACCTGTAGTCCCAGCTATTTGGGAGGCTGAGGTGGGAGGATCACCTGAACCCTGAGGTCAAGGCTGCAAGTGAGCTGTGACAGTAAGAGTCTCCTCCTAATCTTGTGCCTCCTTCCAGAGAAAGAGAGATTGTACATATTCAAACAAATATACATAATATATATATATATAATGTTTTATATATATATATATATATATATATATTTTTTTTTTTTTTAGACAGAGTCTCACTCTGTCGCCAGGCTGAGAGTGCAGTGGCGTGATGTCAGCTCACTGCAACCTCCGCCTCCCAAGTTCAAGTGATTCTCCTGCCTCAGCCTCTCAAGTAGCTGGGATTACAGGCGCCTGCCACAACGCCCAGTTAATTTTTGTATTTTTAGTAGAGACAGGGTTTCACCATATTGGCTATGATGGTCTCAATCTCCTGACCTCATGATCTGCCTCAGCCTCCCAAAGTGCTGAGATTAACAGGTGTCAGCCACCTCGCCCAGCCTGAACTTACTTTTTTCTTACTTATTTCTAGGTGCCAGACACAGGTTTGGATTCTGGCTCCACCACTGACATAGCTGGGTGACTTTGATCTAGTCCCTGCGCCCTCAGAGGCACAGCTTCTTGGTCTGTAAATGGAGAGAGACAGCCTGCATCGCAGCACTGTTGGGAGGATTACAGGACAAATTGGGCACAACACTTACTCATTAAAGTACGCTCTAGGTTGGGAGGGGTGGCTCACGCTTGTAATTCCAGCACTTGGGAGGCTGAGCCGGGCGGATCACCTGAGGTTGAGAGTTCAAGACCAGGCTGACCAATGTGGAGAAACCCCATCTCTACTAAAAATACAAAAGTAGTGAGGTGTGGTGATGCATGCCTGTAATCCCAGCTACTCAGAAAGCTGAGGCAGGAGAATCACTTAAACCCGGGAGGCAGAGGTTGCAGTGAGCCAAGGTTGCGCCATTGTACTCCAGCCTGGGCAACGAGAGCAAAACTCGGTCTCAAAAAAAACAAAACAAAACGAAGTATGCTCTAAGCATCTCTCTCCCTGCCCCACAGGCTGCTGCACCCTGGGCTGGGTAATTTAACCCACAGCTCCTCCTTCCCCCTGTCATGTGCTTCCCTTCTGACTTAGCTTCAGGGCAGAGGGCTGTTGATCAAGAACGACCTCCTGGGCCCAGAGTCACAGTCCCTGGAGTGGAGGACAGGGACAGGGCCTCACAGACCCCATCATGGAGGCCTCTCAGTACTCCATCGTTGTTACCCTCTCTCCACTGAACTGCTCTTCCCGTCACCAACTTGACCCAATCTACCCCTGAATTGGCCCCAAATGACCCTGGGGATTTAGCCCTATGCTTTCTTGTCCCTCCCTCTGGTGCAACAGTAGAAAGTCTGAGGCCTAGTGGCTTTACACTCCACACTACCCTCAGACTCAACTCCAGGCTCCTCACAGCTTCCAGGCCACACATGGTTTGGCTCTGGCTCAGCCCTGCACCATTATCTTCCCCATGCCCTCCTCTCCTGCACTCTGGTCCAGCCACCCAGCTTCAGTCAGTTCCCTGACCCTGCCTGTTTCACTCCCACCTTGGATTCTAGAATAAGTGCTGCTTCCTGACTGACCTCGGACAGCATACTTTCCTCCTCTCTGCCTGCTTTCTCAGCGGGAGCATGGGTTAATTATGACCCACTGAGGGGCAAGAAAGAGGATCACCCTTGGCCCAGAGTGGCTACAGTTTTTCACATCACCGAGGCCATAGCATGCAGATGGCCCCCTTTCCGCACCCACCTATGTTACTGTCTGATGACTCAAACTGCGCCTTCCTTCTCTCTCCCTGCAGGACACTTTTGTGGAACTCTATGGAAACAATGCGGCAGCCGAGAGCCGAAAGGGCCAGGAGCGCTTCAACCGCTGGTTCCTGACGGGCATGACTGTGGCCGGCGTGGTTCTGCTGGGCTCACTCTTTAGTCGGAAATGACCAGACACTGACCATCCACTCTACCCTCCCACCCCTGCCCTGCCCTACCACATCCCTCCGTCCAGCCGCCATTGCCACCAGGAGAACCACTACATGCAGCCCGTGCCCACCTGCCCTCCACAGGGTTGGGCCTTGATCTGGTCCCCTGCAGTTAGTTTTCTAGAATTTACCACACTTCTGTGAGACCCCCACACCTCAGTTCCCTTGGCCTCAGAATCCACAAAAATCTGTCCCAAGGAGGCTGGCAGGTATGGAAGGGTTTGTGGCTGGGGGCAGGAGGGCCCTACCTGATTGGTGCAACCTTTACCCCTTAGCCTCCTGAAAATGTTTTTCTACCAGGGAGCTTGAAAGTTTTCAGAACCTCTTCCCCAGAAAGGAGAGTAGATTGCCTTTGTTTTGATGTTTGTGGCCTCAGAATTGATCATTTTCCCCCCTCTCCCCACACTAACCTGGATTCTCTTTCCTTCCATCCCTATCCCCCAAGAGCCATTTAGGGGCCACTTTTGACTAATTAGGGATTCCCGCTGCTTAGGATAAAGAAGCAAGGACCAGGACTCCCTTCCCACCTCTGGACTGGCAGAGTCCTCACTCGAAGTCCAAATGTCCTCCAGAAGCCTCTGGCTAGAGGCCAGCCCCATCCAGGAGGGAGGGGCTATAGCTGCAGGAAGCACCCTATGCCAAAGCTGGGGTGGCTCTTGCAGTTCAGCACCACCCTAGTCCCTTCCCCTCCCTGGCTCCCATGACCATGACTGAGGGACCAACTGGGCCCAAGACAGGTGCCCCAGAGCTGTTTATGGCCTCAGCTGCCTCACTTCGTATAAGAGCAGCCTGTGGCATCTTTACCTTGGGCTGCTCCTCATGGGGCTTCAGGGGACTCAGCCCTGAGGTGAAGGGGAGCTATCAGGAAAAGCTATGGGAGCCCCAGGGTCTTCCCTACCTCAGGCAGGAAGGGCAGGAAGGAGAGCCTGCTGCATGGGGTGGGGTAGGGCTGACTAGAAGGGCCAGTCCTGCCTGGCCAGGCAGATCTGTGCCCCACACCTGTCCAACCTGGGCAGCCGGGCTGCCAAGGTCAGAGTGGCCTGGCCAGGAGCTCTTCAGGCCTCCCTCTCTCTTCTGCTCCACCCTTGGCCTGTCTCATCCCCAGGGGTCCCAGCCACCCCGGGCTCTCTGCTGTACATATTCGAAACTAGTTTTTATTCCTTGTGAAGATGATATACTATTTTTGTTAAGCGTGTCTGTATTTATGTGTGAGGAGCTGCTGGCTTGCAGTGCGCGTGCACGTGGAGAGCTGGTGCCCGGAGATTGGACGGCCTGATGCTCCCTCCCCTGCCCTGGTCCAGGGAAGCCGGCCGAGGGTCCTGGCTCCTGAGGGTCCCTCCCCCAACCCCCACCCCACACTTGTTCCAGCTCTTTGAAATAGTCTGTGTGAAGGTGAAAGTGCAGTTCAGTAATAAACTGTGTTTACTCAGTGAACAAAGAGCCTGGGCTCTTGTGTGCTCTGGGATGGGGAAAGGTGGGGCCCCTGGAGAGCTGGGTACTGGTCCTGGCTCTGCCGCCCTCAGGGGAGGGCCTTAGACCAGTCTTTGCTTCCTTCTGGGCCCGAATTTTTCCACCTGTAGGTTGACAGGGTTTTACTGAGCACATGCTGTGTGCTGGGCACTAGGGCTGCATGTGAACAGGACAGACACAGTCTCTGCCCTCAGGAGCTGACCTTCTAGTGGGAGACACAGTCAGCCACTGGGCAAGTGTTTACTGAGCTCTGCTCTACATGGACATAGTCCTGCACACTGGGGACTTCTTCAAACAAAACCTTTGCCTTTACATAGCATTCATTCTAGGGGAGGAGACAGATACGGGCACTGCTCTGGCTCTGTAGGGTGTGGGGAAAGGTGTGATGCGGTTTAGTTACATTCCTATAACAAAAGATGGATTCACAAAAGAAAAAGTGGTGCTTCACACCCTGTAATCTCAATACTTTGAGGGTAGAGGATGGATTGCTTGAGGTCAAGAGTTCAAGATCAGCCTAGGCAACAAAATGAGACCCTGTCTACAAAAAAAATTTTTTTTTGAGACAGACACTTGCTATGTCACCCAGGCTGGAGTGCAGTGGTGCAATCTCAGCTCACCACAACCTCTGTCTCCCAGGTTCAAGCAATTCTCCTGCCTCAGCCTCCCAAACAGCCGGGATTACAGGCACACACTACCACCCCTGGCTCATTTTTGTATTTTTAGTAGAGATGGGGTTTCACCATATTGGTCAGGCTGGTCTTGAACCGTTGACTTCGTGATCCACCTGCCTCGACCTGCTAAAGTCCTGGGATTATAGGCGTAAGCCACAGCGCCCAACCAAAAATATTTTTAAATTAGCCAACGCAGCAAGGCCAGTCCAGATTCTTCTGCCCAGTA